>NC_079194.1:292601644-292974144 GCF_029499605.1 Hyla sarda
ATCATTTCATCAGAATTATTATTTTTTTTGCAAGATTTAAAAAATAAATAAAATAATAAAATAAAAAATAGCAAGGTGAAATTAATTTTGCAAATAAATAAATAATTAAGTTAAAATAATTTTTCTTTCTTTATAGGAACTAAGCATAAACAGGAGGTCAGCAAAGTATTATATTGAATTGTATAATACTGAACCAGTGACTGATATACAGATAGACGCTTATCTGGATGGACTTTTAAACTGGTGCATGTTATACTGGTTTGCATTTGCTTTTGGACTCTCACTGTATCACGCGTTTTTTTCACGTGTTTTTTTGATACGTTGTATTTTTTAAGCATAAGATAGAAGTGTAAATAAATGTTAAAAAATTTAAAAATTATTAAAAAGATTTTTTTTTTAAATACAACATAATATGAGTTATTTCTGCACTGCAAAAATAAAATTAAATAAATAAAATAAATAAAAAATGAATGATCACTGTCTTAACTGATACAAAGAGAAAAATTATAATAAATGATTTTAAAAAAAATTATAATAACAATAAAAATTATTTAACCCCTGATATTGGAGTTTAACAACAACTGAAAAGCCACATTTTGGTAAACATTGCATTAGAGGAATGTTTCTCAACCAGTGTGCCTCCAGCTGTTGCGAAACTACAACTCCCAGCATGCCCGGACAGCCGAAGGCATGCTGGGGGTTGTAGTTTTGCAACAGCTGGAGGCACACTGGTTTAAAAAACAAACAAAAAAATACACTGCATTAGTGCAGCCAAAAGTAAATCTTACTTCTCGCTGTCAAGATGATGGTCATAAATGTAATCGTATTTCACGCCACGCGCCAAAACATAAAGATCACTTATGATAACTGACAGGAGTACGGGCTATAAATTATTCGGTAAGGCCCACTGAAATATTTAAATCTTTCGCCCCTGAATTTTTATGTATTTATTATTATTTTTTATTTCAGAACCTTGTAAATTTGATTTGTTTTATTCTAAAGTCTAAATTTTAACTGTCATTTAAAAAAAAAAAAAAAAAAAACATTAATTTTTTTGTATTTTAAACTGTCAGGCGGATTTGACACGTAGCGTATTGGTCATTAAAACCGACAGAAGAAAAAAAACACTTTAATAAAAAGATTGGCGCTCTGTGTTTCGGACCCATTCCTGGTATATAAAAAACTCACCTAAATATTATGTGTTAACCCAGCCTAAGGCCACGTTTGCACACGGTAAAGTTGGCTGTTTTTTTAAGCTGTAAGTGGCAAAAAATAATAGTTTTTTTTTTTTTACCGTGTGCGAACGTGGCCTAATTAAGTTTTTAGTTTTTAATGAAGTTTTTTTTTTGTTCTTTTTTTTTATTATTATTTTTTATTTTTTATTATTTTTTATTATTATTATTTTTTATTATTATTATTATTTTTTTTTTTTTGAGCCAAAGCCCATCCAGCAAAAAAGCAGAAGTACTAGCATTTTCCCCAAAGAACCCCTGTCTATGATACCAACCTAAAGCAAATAATTTTTTCTTTTTTTTTGTGCACAAAAACGCCACATATGCCGCTCCTGCGATTTTTTTTTTTTAACACTGCGCTTAGATGTTAGCTGAAAGTCAATAGAGATTTATGTAAAATCCCAACTCAATTGGCATTTTCTTTCTTTTTGCGTTTTTTTTTTCCCCACTCATCTTTGTCGTTTTTCAGCAGTTTTGGGCCTCAGTAGCAGTTTTCCAAAATCGCAGCATTTTGAGACTATGGCATTTTATTTTGGACCAAATCTTGGTGTTTCTCTCCCATAGAAGTCTACAGGAGCGGAAAAAAAATAAATAAAACATAAAAAATACCATGTGGGGTTTAGCATTGGCGTTTTTTTTTTTTTTTTTCTGGCATTTTTTTTTTCCTCACTCATTTCTTTAATAAAAATTCTCAAGTCACATGGTGAAAGAATCACATGACTTGTCATTAGAAAAACGCAGGGAGAAAAAAAAACGCAATGTAAAAAAAAAAAAAAAAAAAAAAAGGACGCCAAGGCTTAAACCAACTTTTTTTTTGAAAAAACGCAACAAAAAAGGCATGTTGGGAGGGCAAAATGATAGGGCAGTTTTTGGTGGCTTTTTTTTTTTTTCAGGTAAAAAAAAAGTCAGAAAAAAAAAAAAAGGGGAAAACTAAGTCTTAAAGTAAAAAGAAAAAGGAAATAAATAAATAAATAAATGAATAAATAAATAAATAAATATAGAAGTAAGTAAATAAAATAAATAAATAAATAAATAGTTAAACAAATAAGTAAATAAATAAAAAATGAATAAATAAATAGATAAGTAAATAAAATAAATTAATTAATTAATAATTAAATAAATAAATAAAAAATGAATAAATAAATATGTAAGTAAATAAATAAATAATTAAATAACTAAATAAATAAATAAATAAATAAATAAATACATTGATTAGGGCATGGCGCTAGCATTTTTGTTGATGGTATTTCTACATACATTGGTATTTGTTGTCCTATAGAATTTCTTAGGATCCTCGACTGATTCTTCAACTATTTACAAAACAACGGTACCGCGCAAAATTTTAATGCGCAATACATTAGATCAGTGTCTCCCAGCCAATGTGACTCCAGCTGTTGCAAAACTACAACTCCCAGCATGCCCTGACATCCAACGGCATTAGACGGTTGGCCAATCCGGCAAAACCTGGCTGACATTCGTCTTATGGGTACGGCCAGCTGTTATATGGAGCCTCTTCTGGGAATAATACAGCTATAATATAATAATAACAACGAAAACTAAAAAATACACACACACAGTTCATTGGGACCTATACAATGAATTTGAGTGTAGAATAGTCCACATATAGGACTTTACTGAGAGGTCATAACATTGATGCCCCTCCACCGAGTCATAAATATAAAAAAAAAAAAAAAAAAAACACTAAAGAAGCAAATTTTTTTATTAAATACTATTAATAAATATAAATTTTAGTAATTTTTTGGTACTTATTTTGACCAATATTTCTATATTTTCTAAAGAAAAATTATAATATAAAGATTTGGATCTGCAGAAAATGCACCAGAGGGAAAATGAAGCCAGAATTGATCCTATAGATTTAAATGGGACAGTTCACAATTAGAGATGAGCGAACTTACAGTAAATTCGATTCGTCACGAACTTCTCGGCTCGGCAGTTGATGACTTATCCTGCATAAATTAGTTCAGCTTTCCGGTGCTCCGGTGGGCTGGAAAAGGTGGATACAGTCCTAGGAAAGAGTCTCCTAGGACTGTATCCACCTTTTCCAGCCCATGGGAGAACCTGAATGCTGAACTAATTTATGCAGGATAAGTCATCAACTGCCGAGCCGAGAAGTTCGTGACGAATCGAATTTACTGTAAGTTCGCTCATCTCTATTCACAATCATATAGTGCCTCTGTTTAGATGCCGGATGATTGGACTCGTCGGACCGGCACAGACAGGGGAACTCATCTTGCTGAGTTCCTCTGTCCGGCGATCACAAACAATGGATGCCAGATGATGCACAACTGATGCCAACTGATGCACTTCTGGCATCAGTTGTGCTCATTTTCACCCAGTTTCGCCGGAGCTAGATGCCGGATATATGTATCTCTAGCCTAAGGCCCCAAGTTGTTAGGCTGGGTTCACATATATCAGGCGTCCGGCACAGTTTCCCCACTGGCGTATACTGGAGGGAAACTGATGCTAGAACTGATCCCATTCATTTGAATGGGAGAGTTCACAATCATCCAGCGTCTCAATTTTGATGCCGGATGGGTGGACACGCCAGAGGGCACCGGACAGGGGAACACAGCTTGCTGTGCAAAAACAATGGACGCCGGATACAAAACAACTGATGACAATTTGTCATCAGTTGTGACATCAGTTGCGTCTAGATTTGGGCTGAGTTTACCTATACCGGATGCCGGACATATGTGACCCCAGCCGAAGCCCTCAATAAATGTAAATACACGCGGTCAGATTGCGTTGCAGTCACCAACACCACCATGAACTGATAAAAGTAAGAAAGATCTGCTGGGAGCTGTAAGTCACTGTCTATTTCAGTGTTTCCCAACCAGGGTGCCTCCAGCTGTTGCAAAACTACAACTTCCAGCATGCCCGGACAGCCGTTGGCTGTTCGGGCATGCTGGGAGTTGTAGTTTTGAAACAGCTGGAGGCACCCTGGTTGGGAAACAATGGTTTATGTAGAGGACAGGAGGTTCTTCAGGGTCCTATACAGTACACAGTCTCCCAAATGGAGCCGCCCCTTACTTGGTGTCCAAAAGAGCAGCTAACCCTGGCACAGGTAAGGAGTACAGAACATGTAATACCTCCCTGTACTGTAGGGGGAGCTACCAGACACCAGTCAGTGCATACACTTCAGTAATACAGGTAAAGAGTACAGAACATGTAATACCTCCCTGTACTGTAGGGGCACTACCAGACACCAGTCAGTGCATACACTTCAGTAATACAGGTAAAGAGTAAAGAACATGTAATACCTCCCTGTACTGTAGGGGGCGCTACCAGACACCAGTCAGTGCATGCACTTCAGTAATACAGGTAAAGAGTACAGAACATGTAATACCTCCCTGTACTGTAGGGGGCGCTACCAGACACCAGTCAGTGCATGCACTTCAGTAATACAGGTAAAGAGTACAGAACATGTAATACCTTGCTGTACTGTAGGGGGCACTACCAGACACCAGTCAGTGCATGCACTTCAGTAATACAGGTAAAGAGTACAGAACATGTAATACCTCCCTGTACTGTAGGGGGCGCTACCAGACAGCTAGTCAGTGCATGCACTTCAGTAATACAGGTAAAGAGTAGTACAGAACATGTAATACCTCCCTGTACTGTAGGGGGCGCTACCACACATCAGTCAGTACATACACTTCAGTAATAGAGGTAAAGAATACAGAACATGTAATACCTCCCTGTACTGTAGGGGGCGCTACCAGACACCAGTCAGTGCATGCACTTCAGTAATAGAGGTAATTTACCAGTAAAATGCCCATTCTGATTGGTCAGTTCCTCCAGTTGTGACATGTATCACAGATCTGGACTGTCTGTACATTGTATGTTGAGTCTGGTTTCAAGTTACAATGGTCCAGAAAAAAACATTGTATGTTGAAAATATTGTATGTTGAGGCCATTGTAAGTTGAGGGATCACTGTATTGATAAAAAGAAGTACCCCAAAAAAATTTACCAAAATATTATATGTGAATGGGGTCGCAAGCGCATGGATTTTTCCAAGTTCCATTCAGATGAATGGGATAGTCATGGAAATGCCTGCCTCAAAACCGGCAGCGTGCAAATGAAAATTACAAATATTTATTATTATTATTCATAATAATTACTATTATTAATTGCATTATTATTATAATCATTATTTTATTAATAATAATAATAATAATAATAATAATAATAATAATTATTATTATTATTATTATTATTATTATTATTAAAAGGTTAATGTGAGAATGTAGCGCAAATCCTCCAAACGTTTATATAAATGTAATTTCTTCCTAAGAAGAACTGGTAGAAAAGGTTACATGGGAGCAGAAGGGTCAAATGGGAAGAGATATTGTTGCACCCAGGGCTACAATAAGATTTATTTTAATAATGGGAGGACTGGTTAGTGTTATGTATGAAGGTGATATCAGCAGAATCTGATGCATCTTATACAGGTTGGATATATAATGTAGGATATATATATGTATTATTTAAAACTTAGTTTTTTAAAGGTCTCCAAACTGTGGACCTCCAGTTATTGCAGAACAACAACTCCCAAGTCCCATATTAAAGCCTGGCATGCCTTTTACTAGGGAATCAGAGCACTTGGAAAGCGAAACTACTCTCATGGGTTAATAGGTTCGCTTTTGTCAATTTGTACTGTAGATTCGCTCGTCTCTGGTAATATATAAGAAAAATAATAAATCCAAAGAAGCAGCAGCACACAAAGTATACGAAAAATAATATAAAATAATAGTAATAAAAAAAAACAACAATAATAATAAAATATCAAAAATTCCTATTTTATTTATATATTTGGAAAATTTGGTCTATTCCGATTGAAAGTCATCTTATTAACAATTCCTATGTATAATATATCCTGACATTTACTTGATATAGGATTTTATTCTATTGTGTTTTGTTTTCTCTCTTTTTTCTTCTTTATTTCTGTACATCTTTTGCAGACCTTTCAATAAAAATGATTTTTGAAGGAGAACATTTTTGCAAAAATCTAAAATATGTTTTAAAATAAAAATATAAAATATGATCAGCCATGTCTACAGGAACATCACCACATAATGATTAAGTATAAATACTATTACTACTACTAATACTAATATATATATATTATTTTTTATATTGCAATTTTTTTTTTAACTTTTTTGTGCTTTGCCAATTCTAATATTCAAATTTTATATTATGTTACATTCTATAACTACTACGGTAATACTAATATATATATATATTATTTTTTATTGCAATTTTTTAACCATTTTTGTGCTTTGCTAATTCTAGCATTCTAATTTTATATTATGTTACATTCTAAAACTACTAATACTAATATATATATATATATATATATATATATATTATTTTTTATTGCAATTTTTTAACAATTTATGTGCTTTGCTAGTTCTAATATTCTAATTTTATACTATGTTATATTCTATAACTACTAATATATATATTATTATTTTTTGCAATTTTTTTAACAATTTTTGTGCTTTGCTAGTTCTAATATTCTAATTTTATACTATGTTATATTCTATAACTACTAATATATATATTATTATTTTTTGCAATTTTTTTAACAATTTTTGTGCTTTGCTAGTTCTAATATTCTAATTTTATATTATGTTATATTCTATAACTACTAATATATATATTATTATTTTTTGCAATTTTTTCAAACACTTTTGTGCTTTGCTAATTCTAATATTCACATTTTATATTAGGTTATATTCTATATATATATATACACACATTTTTTATTTATGTATTTATATTTATTGTATCATTGTGATTAATATTGTCATTATTTTGAGTGCGTATATATATATATATATATATATATATATATATATATATATATACACACACACACATACAAACCTTTACTTTTGTTCTTTACGGTCATTTTCCTTATATTATTTACGTTTAAGAAACGTAATATATATATTTTTTCATTTTTCTTTTAATTGTTTTAAAGTACCAACTTTTAGATCTTTATTAAAAAAAATAAAAAAAATAAGAATTTTGGATATGAAGTCATTAGAGCAGTGTACCCCAATCTGTCAAGGCTTGGAAAACTACAACTCCTATCATCATAGCTGCCAGGGCTGGATGGTGGGAGTTGTAGTTTTGCAACCATTGGAGAGTCACAGCTTGGGGAGTATTACCTTAGGAGTGACATTTATCTTTCATTATTTAGACCTATATTGCTCTGGAATAAAAAATCATAAAGAAAAGGTTTTATTTGATGTTTTTTGCCCCCCTCCCATTGTTCATGCCTTTCTGCAGCCCTAATAGAATAAACTGGTTGCTAGGAAATTATGTCCAACATACAAAAAATACTATCCAAATATCATACAAATCAAATACTTAAAAAAAAATAAAAATAAGTATTAAATTAAATTAAATAAATAATAAAAACAATAGAATATATATATTTTTTTTTATTATTATTATTATTATTATTTTTATATTTTTTCTGCAGACCCCCCCCCCCCCCCCCTCCTCAATGAACCTGTCAGTGTCTCCCATGACTTCTCTATAATCCATAGTAAGCTTTCTGCATGGACTGGAGCACATTTTAGCCATATAAAAACTGTCTGATCCAATTCCAGAGGGATAGATATATTTTATTTTTCTCTCTTTATTAAAAAAAAAGAAAGAAATCGGAAGCAGTTCTCTTGCCCCAATAAATAATCTGGGTGTTTGAAGGACAGATTTAGGGATGCAGGCCTCTTTTTTTTTTGGGGGGGGGGGGGGGAGGGGGGGATATTTTATGGTAGAGTTAGTTATAGATCTATTAGTGCAGGGGAATCCTTCCATTCCTGTGGCTCTCCAGCTGTTGCAAAACTACAACTCCCAGCATGCCATGACAGCCTTCGGCTGTCATGGCATGCTGGGAGTTGTAGTTTTGCAACAGCTGGAGAGCCACAGGTTGGGGAATACTAATATAGAAGATCTGATCCCAACCTGCAGCATCTTCAAGAACTGCTGGAACATAATAAAACCTAATGGTCCCCATATGACTCGGTAATAAACAATATAATGTACAATATTGGGCACCTTCCATCTGCCCCCCTGATCCTGAAGGTCACATCTATGTAGAGGCCTGGCTTGAGATATATATATATGTGTGTAAGGGTGTTCCCCAATAAGTTTTGGATGGAGAGGCTCAGGTTGGGGACTGTATAGGACACTGTACTCTCCGCTATTGATATATTTTATCTTGACCAGTGCATTGCGCAAAATGGGGGCAAACTATTGTGATGGGAAGTGTCCTATCGATTTCTTTTTTACATGTATTTTGCGCTATCTATCTATCTATCTATCTATCTATCTATCTATCTCATATCTATCTATCTATCTATCTCATATCTATCTATCTATCTATCTCATATCTATCTATCTATCTCATATCTATCTCTATCTATCTATCTATCTATCTATCTCATATCTATCTATCTATCTATCTATCTATCTATCTATCTATCTATCTATTTATCTCATATCTATCTATCTATCTATCTCATATCTATCTATCTATCTCATATCTATCTCTATCTATCTATCTATCTATCTATCTCATATCTATCTATCTATCTATCTATCTATCTCATATCTATCTATCTATCTCATATCTATCTATCTATCTCATATCTATCTATCTATCTCATATCTATCTCTATCTATCTATCTATCTCATATCTATCTATCTAATATGTATCTATCTATCTATCTATCTAATATGTATCTATCTAATATGTATCTATCTAATATGTATCTATCTCATATCTATCTATCTATCTAATATGTATCTATCTAATATGTATCTATCTAATATGTATCTATCTCATATCTATCTATCTATCTAATATGTATCTCTCTATCTAATATGTATCTATCTATCTCATATCTATCTATCTATCTATCTATCTATCTCTCATATCTATCTATCTATCTATCTAATATGTATCTATCTATTATGTATCTATCTAATATGTATCTATCTCATATCTATCTATCTATCTATCTATCTATGTATCTCATATCTATCTATCTAATATGTATCTATCTATCTATCTAATATGTATCTATCTATTATGTATCTATCTCATATCTATCTATGTATCTCATATCTATCTATCTATCTATCTAATATGTATCTATCTCATATCTATCTATCTCATATCTATCTATCTATCTCATATCTATCTATATCTATCTCATATCTATCTCATATCTATCTATCTATCTCATATCTATCTATCTATCTCATATCTATCTATCTATCTCATATCTATCTATCTATCTCATATCTATCTATCTATCTATCTCATATCTATCTCTATCTATCTATCTATCTCATATCTATCTATCTATCTAATATGTATCTATCTATCTATCTATCTATCTAATATGTATCTATCTAATATGTATCTATCTCATATCTATCTATCTATCTAATATGTATCTATCTAATATGTATCTATCTAATATGTATCTATCTCATATCTATCTATCTATCTATCTATCTATGTATCTCATATCTATCTATCTATCTAATATGTATCTCTCTATCTAATATGTATCTATCTATCTCATATCTATCTATCTATCTATCTCTCATATCTATCTATCTATCTAATATGTATCTATCTATTATGTATCTATCTAATATGTATCTATCTCATATCTATCTATCTATCTATCTATCTATCTATGTATCTCATATCTATCTATCTATCTAATATGTATCTATCTATCTATCTAATATGTATCTATCTATTATGTATCTATCTCATATCTATCTATGTATCTCATATCTATCTATCTATCTATCTATCTATCTAATATGTATCTATCTCATATCTATCTATCTCATATCTATCTATCTATCTCATATCTATCTATATCTATCTCATATCTATCTAATAGTTTTCTATCTCAAATCTATCTATCTAATATATATCTATCTCATATCTATTATCTATCTATCTCATATTTTTCTATCTATCTCACATCTATCTCATATCTATCTATCTATCTATCTATCTCATATCTATCTCATATCCATCTATCTCATATTTATCTATCTATCTATCTCTCTCTCTCATATCTATCTCATATCTATCTATCTATCTATCTCATATCTATCTATCTATCTCCTATCTATCTATCTCCTATGTATCTATCTCCTATCTATCTATCTCATATCTATCTATCTATCTCATATCTATCTATCTATCTCCTTTCTATCTATCTCATATCTATCTATCTCATATCTATCTATCTCATATCTATCTCATATCTATCTCATATCTATCTATCTATCTAATATCTATCTATCTATCTCATATCTATCTATCTATCTATCTCTCTATCTATCTGTCTGTCTATCTCATATTTTTCTTTCTATGTGCGAAGATGTTTTTGCTTATAGCCCCACACATTGCACCATTGTCCTGTAAACTTTAATGTCTCCTTTTAAGTTTATAGGTAGTAAAGTAGTTATAACAGCCCCCCCCCCCCCGCGAGGTATATAGGTATACAGCCCCCTCCTGGGCAGGAAGGAATGCAAACCAGTATATACCGTATACCTCTCATATATCTACAGTATATACTATATACTTCTCCTATATCTACAGTATATACTGTATACTTCTCATATATCTACACTATATACTGTATACTTCTCCTATATCTACAGTATATACTGTATACTTCTCATATATCTACACTATATACTGTATACTTCTCATATATATCTACACTATATACTGTATACTTCTCATATATCTACAGTATATACTGTATACTTCTATATATCTACAGTATATACTGTATACTTCTATATATCTACAGTATATACTGTATACTTCTCCTATATCTATAGTATATATACTGTATACTTCTCCTATATCTACACTATTTATACTGTATACTTCTCATATATCTACAGTATATACTATATACTTCTCATATATCTACACTATATACTGTATACTTCTCCTATATCTACAGTATATACTGTATACTTCTCATATATCTACACTATATACTGTATACTTCTCATATATCTACACTATATACTGTATACTTCTCATATATCTACACTATATACTGTATACTTCTATATCTACACTATATACTGTATACTTCTATATCTATAGTATATACTGTATACCTCTCATATATCTACACTATATACTGTATACTTCTATATCTATAGTATATACTGTATACTTCTCATATATCTACACTATATACTGTATACTTCTATATCTATAGTATATACTGTATACTTCTCCTATATCTATAGTATATACTGTATACTTCTCATATATCTACACTATATACTGTATACTTCTATATCTATAGTATATACTGTATACTTCTATATCTACACTATATACTGTATACTTCTATATCTATAGTATATACTGTATACTTCTATATCTACACTATATACTGTATACTTCTATATCTATAGTATATACTGTATACTTCTATATCTATAGTATATACTGTATACTTCTATATCTACACTATATACTGTATACTTCTATATCTACACTATATACTGTATACTTCTATATCTATAGTATATACTGTATACTTCTATATCTACACTATACACTGTATACTTCTCATATATCTACACTATATATACTGTATACTTCTCATATATCTACACTATATACTGTATACTTCTATATCTATAGTATATACTGTATACTTCTATATCTATAGTATATACTGTATACCTCTCATATATCTGCAGCATCTGTTTGTTTATTATTTGTATATTTATATTTTATTATGTTGTTCCATAGTTGCTGTTTGATTCCCTATTAACCTGGTGCCCATCTGATGCCCTGACAGCCCCATTAACCCTCCGCAGCCCAGTGACCTTTGTAAATAAAGACCCCGGCCTCGTCCAGGACAAACACCCCACAGGGTTCTCTGCTCCTTGAATTACATTTAATCCTCATTAATTTTAAGGACACAATAAGGGACTCTGTAAATGTGTCTAATCCAGGATAAAAGGGCCGTAAAATGAACGCTGGTGTAAAATTAGTACCCGGCGGTAATTTGGGCAAATTAGAAGTTCACAGGGGATTAAACTGGTATTATTAGACTGAATAAACAAGATCTAAAAATAAGAACAATTCTTCAGAGACATCATTGGGATCAATAACCAGAAACATTAATACTGGTCATAATAATAATAATAATAATAATCAGAAACATCTCTACTGGTCATAATGCTAATAATAATAATCAGAAACATCTCTACTGGTCATAATGCTAATAATAATAATAACCAGAAATATCACTACAGGTCATAATAATCATTTATCATCATATAATTACCAGGAACATTAATACTGGTCATTATATTACTGGTTATTACTGGTCATTATATTACTGGTCATTATATTACTGGTTATTACTGGTCATTATATTACTGGTCATTATAATACTGGTTATTACTGGTCATTATATTACTGGTCATTATATTACTGGTTATTACTGGTCATTATATTACTGGTCATTATAATACTGGTTATTACTGGTCATTATATTACTGGTCATTATATTACTGGTTATTACTGGTCATTATATTACTGGTCATTATAATACTGGTTATTACTGGTCATTATATTACTGGTCATTATAATACTGGTTATTACTGGTCATTATATTACTGGTCATTATAATACTGGTTATTACTGGTCATTATATTACTGGTCATTATATTACTGGTCATTATAATACTGGTTATTACTGGTCATTATATTACTGGTCATTATATTACTGGTTATTACTGGTCATTATATTACTGGTCATTATAATACTGGTTATTACTGGTCATTATATTACTGGTTATTACTGGTCATTATAATACTGGTTATTACTGGTCATTATATTACTGGTCATTATATTACTGGTCATTATAATACTGGTTATTACTGGTCATTATATTACTGGTCATTATATTACTGGTTATTACTGGTCATTATATTACTGGTCATTATAATACTGGTTATTACTGGTCATTATATTACTGGTTATTACTGGTCATTATAATACTGGTTATTACTGGTCATTATATTACTGGTCATTATATTACTGGTCATTATAATACTGGTTATTACTGGTCATTATATTACTGGTTATTACTGGTCATTATATTACTGGTTATTACTGGTCATTATATTACTGGTCATTATAATACTGGTTATTACTGGTCATTATATTACTGGTCATTATAATACTGGTTATTACTGGTCATTATATTACTGGTCATTATAATACTGGTTATTACTGGTTATTACTGGTCATTATAATACTGGTTATTACTGGTCATTATATTACTGGTCATTATATTACTGGTTATTACTGGTCATTATATTACTGGTCATTATAATACTGGTTATTACTGGTCATTATATTACTGGTTATTACTGGTCATTATAATACTGGTTATTACTGGTCATTATAATACTGGTTATTACTGGTCATTATATTACTGGTTATTACTGGTCATTATAATACTGGTTATTACTGGTCATTATATGACTGGTTATTACTGGTCATTATAATACTGGTTATTACTGGTCATTATATTACTGGTTATTACTGGTCATTATAATACTGGTTATTACTGGTCATTATAATACTGGTTATTACTGGTCATTATATTACTGGTTATTACTGGTCATTATATTACTGGTTATTACTGGTCATTATAATACTGGTTATTACTGGTCATTATAATACTGGTTATTACTGGTCATTATATTACTGGTTATTACTGGTCATTATAATACTGGTTATTACTGGTCATTATATTACTGGTTATTACTGGTCATTATAATACTGGTTATTACTGGTCATTATAATACTGGTTATTACTGGTCATTATACTGATAATAATCGGGGACATTACTAATGGCTTTTGTGATCCTATTTAACCAGAAATAAATAATTCTGGTCATTACATTGATATAATAGTGATATCACTAATGGTCAGTACAAGGACACAATTACTGGGAACATAACTACTGGTCATTATTATAATCCTATAAGAAATTATATAATAACCGGGGGCATCACTATAATATAACAGGTACAATTCAATATTAGTCCATATATCTCCTTGTATTAAAACAGACAGATCTATAAAGAAATAATTTATGAACACAAACCTTTGTCCCCAACACCGAATAGAAGTGTTTATTATTTGCACAATATGTAACTTCTTACAATCCTTCCCTGGACTCAGAGTCGGGGGAACAATTTCTGGGCTTCAGAGCTGAATTTAAGGCGAATTGTAAAACTTACAAAGATGTTCCCTATCATATAATATAATTACAATAATAATAATAATAGTAAATATATATATATATACACACGATATAGTAACCAAGCGCGTAGAAACCCTCTGCTCGCCCGACACCCGACATTCAATAATGTAGACGGGGATATTTACATAAATATATATATTTTTTGTATTAGATAAACTATTTATCTCATATCTATCTATCTATCTCTCTGATATCTATCTATCTATTTATCTCTTATCTATCTACCTATCTACCTATATCATATCTATCTATCTATCTCTCATATCTATCTTTCATATCTATCTATCTCATATCTATCTATCTATCTCATATCTATCTCATATCTATCTTTCATATCTATCTATCTCATATCTATCTATCTATCTATCTATCTATCTCATATCTATCTATCTCATATCTATCTATCTCATATCTATCTATCTATCTCTCTCTCTCATATCTATCTATCTATCTATCTATCTATCTCATATCTATCTATCTCATATCTATCTATCTATCTATCTATCTATCTATCTATCTATCTATCTCATATCTATCTATCTCATATCTATCTATCTATCTATCTCATATCTATCTATCTCATATCTATCTATCTCATATCTATCTATCTATCTATCTATCTCATATCTATCTATCTCATATCTATCTATCTCATATCTATCTATCTCATATCTATCTATCTATCTCATATCTATCTATCTATCTCATATCTATCTATATATCTATCTATCTATCTATCTCATATCTATCTATTTATTTATCTATCTATCTCATATCTATCTATCTATCATCTATCTCATATCTATCTCATATTTATCTCATATCTATCTATCTATCTCATATCTATCTATCTCCTATCTATCTATCTATTTCATATCTATCTCACATCTATCTATCTCATATTTATCTCATATCTATCTATCTATCTTATGTCTATCTATCTCATATCTATCTATCTCATATCTATCTATCTCATATCTATCTATCTCATATCTATCTCTCATATATATCTTTCTATCTCATATCTATCTATCTATCTATCTCATATCTATCTATCTCATATCTATCTATCTCATATCTATCTATCTATCTATCTCATATCTATCTATCTCATATCTATCTCATATCTATCTATCTCATATCTATCTATCTCATATCTATCTATCTCATATCTATCTATCTATCTCATATCTATCTATATATCTATCTATCTATCTATCTCATATCTATCTATTTATTTATCTATCTATCTCATATCTATCTATCTATCATCTATCTCATATCTATCTCATATTTATCTCATATCTATCTATCTATCTATCTCATATCTATCTATCTCCTATCTATCTATCTATTTCATATCTATCTCACATCTATCTATCTCATATTTATCTCATATCTATCTATCTATCTTATGTCTATCTATCTCATATCTATCTACCTCCTATCTATTTATCTATCTATCTATCTCTCATATCTATCTATCTCATATCTATCTATCTCATATCTATCTATCTATCTCATATCTATCTATCTATCTCTCATATATATATATATATATATATATATATATATATATATATATCTGTATATAGCTGTGTTTCCCCATCAGGGTGCCTCCATCTGTTGCAAAACTACAACTCCCAGCATGCCCGGACAGCCTTCGGCTGTCCGGGCATGCTGGGAATTGTAGTTTCGCAACAGCTGGAGGCACCCTGATTGGGAAACCCCGTTAGAAATTCTCTATGCTGTGCGGAGATAAGTGGGTGACTTACCGTAGCAGGATATAAGGGGGTCCCCAGGACTGTCCTGCAGCTTCAGACTGTCTGTAGGAGACTTGCAGGAACTGTTCTGCATGTAGATGTGAGGCTGCTGCTGGCTGTGGTGAGGCTGGTACTTGGTGAAGGTGCCCTGTTGCTGCTGCTCGCCGGGGTTGCCATCCAATGACTGGCAGTCCTGCTGGAAGGAGCCCCTGGACTTCTCTCCAAAGCCTTGTTGTCCTTTGCTGGCCAGGAAAGCAGGACTAAACTTATCACTGGGCTGGAATGCCCTAAAAGGAGAACTCTGCAGCTCTCTGCCTTGCGTGGCCGGGCTGTAGTAACAATCCATGGCAGTGGCTTCACAATAAGACAAACATGGATCAGCATTCATTCCTAAAATAAAAGGCCCCGATGTGTCCTTAATTTTTGGAGGGGCACCAGCTCACTAGGAGTCTCTCCTCTAGCTCCCTCCCCCTCTACCTCTCCTCTGGTTTCCTCTCTCACCAGTTCTTCTGCTTTGAATAAATCCCCTTTTTTCTCTCCTCTTTCTCTTTCTCCAGGGTCCCGGTCTTCTTCTGTCCTCTTTCCCCTTCTTCTTTCTCCTCCTTCTTCTCTGAGACCTCTTGGTACCTTTTCTCCTTTCTCCAGATACAAGATGCTCCTTACTGTCTCTTCCCCCCCAAAAAAAACCCAACAATCCTCCTCAGTCCTGTTAATAAGAGGGTGGTGACACAGGGGGGTGGGGGGTCTATGGACCATTAAACTTTCTCCATAAAAAAAAAAAAGAAGCCTTTTAGATAGAAATAAGGGACAGGACACATGACATTAATGCGATTAGGAGGTGAATGTGGGATTGTGTGAGCAGGACGGGGGCTCAGGGTCTGGACACACTTCATTTGCTATGGATTCCCCCTGGGCAGGAGGAGGTGTGTGGGTCTGGATGGAGGAGCATGTCAATATCTCTTTAAATCAGTGTTTTCCAGCCAGTGTGCCTCCAGCTGTTGCAAAACTACAATTCCCAGCATGCCCGGAAAGCCAAAAGCTGTCCGGGCATGCTGGGAGTTTTAGTTTTGCAACAGCTGGAGGCACACTGGTTGGGAAACGCTGCCTTAAATTTTATCATTTAGCTCTACAGCAGAGTTTACCAACATGTGTGCCTCCAGCTGTTGCAAAATTGCAACTCCCAGCATGCCCAGACAGCCTTCGGCTGTCTGGGCATGCTGGGAGTAGTAGTTTTGCAACAGCTGGAGGCACACTGGTTGGGAAACACTGCTTTAAATTTTATCTTTTAGCTCTACAGCAGAGTTTACCAACATGTGTGCCTCCAGCTGTTGCAAAATTGCAACTCCCAGCATGCCCAGACAGCCTTCGGCTGTCTGGGCATGCTGGGAGTAGTAGTTTTGTAACAGCTGGAGGAGCACTGGTTGGGAAACACTGCTTTAAATTTTATCATTTAGCTCTACAGCAGAGTTTCCCAACCTGTGTGCCTTCGGCTGTCTGGGCATGCTGGGAGTGGTAGTTTTGCAACAGCTGGAGGCACACTGGTTCGGAAACACTGCTTTAAATGTTATTATTTAGCTCTACAGCAGAGATTACCAACATGTGTGCCTCCAGCTGTTGCAAAATTACAACTCCAAGCAAGCCCAGACAGCCTTCGGCTGTCTGGGCATGCTGGGAGTAGTAGTTTTGCAACAGCAGGAGGCACACTGGTTTTGAAACACTGCTTTAAATTTTAGCATTTAGCTCCACAGCCCAACCTGTATGCCTTCGGCTGTCTGGACATGCTGAGAGTGGTAGTTTTGCAACAGCTGGAGGCACACTGGTTGGGAGACACTGCTTGAAATGACCCCCCCCCCCCCCTCCTATATTCTGTCACTATAGAGATCCATTCTGTATATTTTGCTGAATACAAATAAACAACAATATAAGAGTTACATAATTTTGGGACGATTTTGTTACACAACAGTTTTTTTTTTTTTTTTTTTGGGGGGGGGGGGGGGGGGTGGGGGGTTTCATTTAACCCTCAACTTTTAGCTAGTTAAAAGTACATTTATATACTATAGAACAGGACCCCGGCAGTAGGGCAGTGATATTCTACCGACTGTATGATGTAATGTATGGGTGTATATATATGGGTGTATATATGGGTGTATATATATATGGGTGTATATATGGGTGTATATATATATATATATATATATATATATATATATATATATATATATGTATCTGTTGTATCTGCCGTGTATTATACATTAGTATCACAGATCTATTGGTCTGATGGCTGCATTTAGTTACAATGTATTCTGCTCTGTAGTCTGGATGTATTGCCGTCTATGATCTCTATTTACAGTCTATGGGGTTTATAATGTGCCCAAAAATCTGATCTGTCCGGTAACCAAGAGCTGAGAGGAATTGGGGATCCTGCACATAGAATTAGAATATTGTGATTTGACATATAATCCTATCTATCTATCCATCTGTCGTATAGACAGATAGTAAATAAAAGATGGTTAGATAAGAAAGGATAGATAGATATGAGATAGATGGATAGATAGATATGAGAGATAGATATGAGATAGATATGAGATAGATAGATAGATAGATAGATAGATATGAGATAGATATGAGATAGATATGAGATAGATGGATAAGATATGAGATAGATATGAGATAGATATGAGATAGATATGAGATAGATAGATAGATAGATATGAGATAGATATGAGATAGATATGAGATAGATATGAGATAGATAGATAAGATATGAGATAGATATGAGATAGATAGATAGATAGATATGAGATAGATAATGAGATAAATAATACATTGATGAATTATATGATTATATAAAGTTATTATTTATAATATATTTTTCTTTTATTACACTGTTAGGATATTTCTTGTCATTGTTTTTTTCCGATCTAGTAGAAAACCCCTTCAGTTCTCCTCTCCTCCCCCCAAAATGATATCTTTGTCCTGTCGGATACCTTGTGGGGAATTTCGTTCACATCAATCCATCTCCTAAAAATAGGCAAAATACTCAGCCCCAATTATTGTCCTGTATAACTGTATATAACTGTATATAACTGTATATAACTGTATATAACTGTATATAACTATATATAACTGTATATGTGTTATAACTGTTAATGTATCAGATCAGGGCAGGTTGTGTCTTGTAATGCCTCGGGATCTCCAGCGCCCTCTACCTGCTGGTAATGAGAATCACCACTCGCTGGGACTCCCCAGGATCCTGGAAGCTGCATCTGCCCAGGATTAACCCTTTCTTTCCCTGCAGCCCATTTTCTGCATTAAATACCTGAGATTTACTAAAAAGCCAGTAACTCCCCTCTATAAAAGACAATTTCCGGTCATTAGATTAAGTGTCCACTTCAAAGGAGGAGGCCTGGAAAGGGTTATTATCTGCCAGGAGCTCAAGGTGGGGAAGGTTGTCCTGTCCCCAAGAGCTGACACTTTATTTATGGGGATGTCCCAGAGCCTTGGCCAGGAGCTCAGCCAAAGAAAGCTTTCAGCAAGCCCCATGTCTTATCCTCTTTACTGGCTGCTTAATTCAATCCTTATTTCTCCCAAGGTTTTCAGAATAACCAAGTCAGATGGGGTTTCCTTGTTCCCAGGCTGCAGAGAGGCAGAGACCGGAGCCATCTGTGGGGTGAGTATTACCAATCCCTACCCCAGAGTTTTACAAACAGTGTGTCTACAGCTGTTGCAAAACTACAACTCCCAGCATGCAGGGACAGCCGAAGGATGAGTTGAGTTGTAGTTTTGCAACAGCTGGAGACACACTGTTTGGAAAATATGGACATTCCCCCTACTATCACACACCCTATTAGGCCACAAGGCTTCACCCTTCACTTTCCCTTCTTATTCATCTTCTTCCTCTTTTTTTCGTCTCCTACTTCTCTTTCTCTTTCATCTTCTTTTTTCTTTTTCTTCTCCTCCTTCCCCTTTTTCTTTCAGATTCTCTTTTTTCGTTTTCTTCTTCTTCTCCTTCTCCTTCATCTTCCCCCCCTTCTCTCTCATCTACTTCTTTTTCTTCTCCTACTCTTTCCTCTTCTTCTTTTTCTCCTTCTTTCTTCTTCTCCTTTTTCTTCTTCTCCTTCTCCTTCTTTCATCTTGGTTTTTCTTTTCCTTCTCCTTTTTCTTCCTCCTCTTCTCTCTCATATTCTCCTTCATCTTCTCCTTCTCCTTTTTCATTCTTCTTCTTCTTCTCCTTCTCCTTTTTCATTCTTCTTCTCCTTCTCCTTTTTCATTCTTCTTCTCCTTCTTCATTCTTCTCCTTCTCCTTTTCATTCTTCTCTTTCATCCTCTTTTTTCTTTTCCTTCTTCTTCCTCCTCTTCTCTCTCATCTTATCCCTTCTTTTTCTTCTCCTTCTTCCCCTTCTCTCTCATCTCCTTTTTCTTCTTCTACTTCTTAGTTTTCTTCTTCTCTTTCCTCTTCTCCTTTTTCTCCTTTCTTCTCCTTCTTTCTTCTTCTTCTCTTTCCTCTTCTCCTTTTTCTTCTCCTTCTTTTTCTTCCTCCTCCACTTCTTCTCCTTCTCTTTCATCCTCTTTTTCTTCTCCTTTCTTCTCCTTCTCTTTCATCTTCTTTTTCTTCTGTCTTTCATAAACTACAACCCCCAGCATGCTCTACAATCTGCGGAACAATAAATATTTCACTTTAGTTTCAGACAGGTATGTTGCGACATTTTCCAAACACTATAAACAGAAGCGACATTTTCTGAGATACTTTTTATTTTTCATGTCGCCTGCTGTCTGGCCGCGTTTTTAATGCGATTGATAAAACTGGAGCGAGATTTCGTTTCTTCCTAAAGACTATCTCAATTTCGTTGCTTGTGTGTATTATATATATCTCGTCATGAACGCATGGGAATGAAGTAAAAGCAGCAGACATTTACTGAGATCCCGGGCAGGCCGCGAGGAGAAAGACGCGTCCTGTGAACAGTAATTAGATTTGTGCATTAAGCTGGTGATGAAGTATGGCGCAGGCCGTACACAGGAGCGCAAGACCGTACACAGGAGCGCAAGACCATACGTGACCGCACACCCGACCCACACAAGAAGATAAGAGATTCCTTATTTATTATTCCGTCCTACAAGAAGGGACACATTTCATCTAGAGTGAATTTTTCCTTAAATGGAACATCGGTTACCTATCATATCTATCTGTCTATCTATCTAATAGATATCCATCTTATATCTATCTATCGATCTATCTTTGTAATAGATATCCATCATCTATCTATCTATCTATCTATCTATCTCTCATATCTATCTATCTCATATATATCCATCTTATATCTATCTTTCTATCTATCTCTCTCTCGTATCTATCTGTCTCATATCTATCTCTCGCTCTCTCTCATATCTATCTATCTCATATCTATCTATCTATCTATCTATCTATCTATCTATCTATCTGTCTCATATCTATCTCTCTATCTATCTCATATCTATCTATCTCATCTTTATCTATCTCTCTATCTATCTCATATCTATCTCTCTATCTATCTATCTCATGTCTATCTATCTATCTATCTCATGTCTATCTATCTATCTCATATCTATCTATCTCATCTTTTTCTATCTCATATCTATCTACCTATCTCATATCTATCTATCTCTCTATCTATCTCATATCTATCTATCTCATATCTATCTATCTCATATCTATCTATCATATCTATCTCTCTATCTATCTGTATCATATCTATCTATCTGTCTCTCATATCCATCTATCTATCTATCTCATATCTATCTATCTATCTCATATCTATCTATCTATCTCATATCTATCTATCTATCTCATATCTATCTATCTCATATCTATCTATCTATCTCATATCTATCTATCTCATATCTATCTATCTCATATCTATCTATCTCATATCTATCTATCTCATATCTATCTATCTATCTCATATCCATCTCTCTCATATCTATCCATCTCTCTCATATCTATCTATCTCATATCTATGTATCTATCCATCTCATATCTATCTATCTCTCTCATATCTATGTATCTCATATCTATGTATCTATCTCTCTCATATCTATCTCTCTCTCTCATATCTATCTATCTATCTCATATCTATCTATCTATCTATCTATCTATCTATCTCATATCTTTCCCTCTCATATCTATCTATCTCTCTCTCTCATATCTATCTCATATCTATCTATCTCATATCTGTCTCTCTCTCTCATATCTATCTATCTCATATCTATCTATCTCATATCTATCTATCTCATATCTATCTATCTATCTATCTATCTCATATCCATCTCTCTCATATCTATCCATCTCTCTCATATCTATCTATCTCATATCTATGTATCTATCCATCTCATATCTATCTATCTCTCTCATATCTATGTATCTCATATCTATGTATCTATCTCTCTCATATCTATCTCTCTCTCTCATATCTATCTCTCTCTCTCATATCTATCTATCTATTTCATATCTATCTATCTATCTCATATCTATCTATCTATCTCATATCTATATCATATCTATCTATCTATCTATCTATCTCATATCTTTCCCTCTCATATCTATCTATCTCTCTCTCTCATATCTATCTCATATCTATCTATCTCATATCTATCTATCTCTCTCATATCTATCTCTCTCATATCTATACATCTATCTCATATCTATCCATCTATCTATCTAATAGTATCTATCTATCTATCTATCTATCTATCTATCTTTGTACACAATACACTATCACATATACAGTGAAATGTAACATCAGAGAATCGGTCCCAGTTATCCTCTTGGACATAGTATGGGATATAGTTATATAGTTATACATATTCTTTCATTGTCCCCCCCCCCCCTATTTGATTTAATGTTGTGTATAGTCAGATAGTCACATGACCTGCCCTGTACACATATGGGAAGGATAAAGGTAAAGTATACACATACTGTGCAGTGTAACATTATCAGGTGGACACACAGAGGACACTATGGAGCTCGCAGCATTTGTTGTATGGATGCTGCAGGGGCCGGAGGCACTAACACTCCACAATGTGTCTGGCTCCTAATGACAAGATCTAGAATACAATAAGAAGAGCTGTAAAGTTTTATATGAATGAATCTGGTTTAACTGGGCCCCAAAAATCTGCTGTAAGTGTATAGTGTTCACAATGGAGGAATGTTATTGCGAGACTTAAAGTATTATTATGTGACTATGTGGCCCCCAACCAAAAAAGGTTGTGCTTCTCAGATATATACTACAATACAACATTGTGTGGTATACACATCAGTGCAACATGGTAAGGTATACAGACCAAATAAATACATAATACTAGGTATAAACAACCAATACAACATTGTAAGGTATATACAACCAGTACAACATGGTAAGGTATACAAACCAAATAAATACATAATACTAGTTATAAACAACCAATACAACATGGTAAGGTATATACAACCAGTACAACATGGTAAGTTATACAAACCAAAGAAATACATAGTACTAGCTATAAACAACCAATACAACATGGTAAGGTATATACAACCAGTACAACATGGTAAGGTATACAGACCAAAGAAATACATAGTACTAGGTATAAACAACCAATACAACATTGTAAGGTATATACAACCAGTACAACATGGTAAGGTATACAAACCAAAGAAATATATAGTACTAGCTATAAACAACCAATACAACATTGTAAGGTATATACAACCAGTACAACATGGTAAGGTATACAAACCAAATAAATACATAATACTAGGTATAAACGACCAATACAACATGGTAAGGTATACAAACCAAAGAAATACATAGTACTAGGTAGAAACAACCAATACAACATTGTAAGGTATATACAACCAGTACAACATGGTAAGGTATATACAAACAGTACAACATGGTAAGGTATACAACCCAAAGAAATACATAGTACTAGGTGTAAACAACCAATACAACATGGTAAGGTATACAAACCAAATAAATACATAATACTAGGTATAAACAACCAATACAACATGGTAAGGTATACAAACCAAAGAAATACATAGTACTATGTATAAACAACCAATACAGCATTGTAAGGTATATACAACCAGTACAACATGGTAAGGTATACAAACCAAAGAAATACATAGTACTAGGTATAAACAACCAATACAAGATGGTAAGGTTTACAAACCAAAGATATACATAGTACTAGGTATAAACAACCAGTACAACATGGTAAGGTATACAAACCAAAGAAATACATAATACTAGGTATAAACAACCAATACAACATGGTAAGGTATACAAACCAAAGAAATACATAGCACTAGGTATAAACAACCAGTACAACATGGTAAGGTATACAAACCAAATAAATACATAATACTAGTTATAAACAACCAATACAACATGGTAAGGTATATACAACCAGTACAACATGGTAAGGTATACAAACCAAAGAAATACATAGTACTAGGTATAAACAACCAATACAGCATTGTAAGGTATATACAACCAGTACAACATGGTAAGGTATACAGACCAAAGAAATACATAGTACTAGGTATAAACAACCAGTACAACATGGTAAGGTATAAACAACCAGTACAACATGGTAAGGTATATACAACCAGTACAACATGGTAAGGTATACAAACCAAAGAAATACATAGTACTAGGTATAAACAACCAGTACAACATGGTAAGGTATAAACAACCAGTACAACATGGTAAGGTATAAACAACCAGTACAACATGGTAAGGTATATACAACCAGTACAACATGGTAAGGTATATACAACCAGTACAACATGGTAAGGTATATACAACCAGTACAACATGGTAAGGTATATACAACCAGTACAACATGGTAAGGTATATACAACCAGTACAACATGGTAAGGTATATACAACCAGTACAACATGGTAAGGTATATACAACCAGTACAACATGGTAAGGTATATACAACCAGTACAACATGGTAAGGTATATACAACCAGTACAACATGGTAAGGTATATACAACCAGTACAACATGGTATTGTATATACAACCAGTACAACATGGTATTGTATATTCAACCAGTACAACATGGTAAGGTATATACAACCAGTACAACATGGTAAGGTATATTCAACCAGTACAACATGGTATTGTATATTCAACCAGTACAACATGGTATTGTATATTCAACCAGTACAACATGATAAGGTATATACAACCAGTACAACATGGTAAGGTATATACAACCAGTACAACATGGTAAGGTATATTCAACCAGTACAACATGGTAAGGTATATACAACCAGTACAACATGGTAAGGTATATACAACCAGTACAACATGGTAAGGTATATACAACCAGTACAACATGGTAAGGTATATACAACCAGTACAACATGGTAAGGTGTCTAGAACCAGGACAACATATAATGTATATGCTCAACCAGTGCAACATCAACATATATGCTATATACAAATCTATATACTGTACAACCAGTGCAACATATAAGTTACGTCAATATACCTTATATATTGTACTGTAAATGTACAGATTGCGCATACTATATATATATATATATATATATATATATATATATTGTACTGTACATATTGTAGAGATTGAGTATACTTTATATATATATATATATATATATATATATATATATATATATATATAGTACAGATTGAGTATACTTTATATATATATATTGTACTGTATATGTTGTACAGATTGCGTATACTATATATATATATTGTACTGTATATGTTGTACAGATTGCGTATATATATATATATTGTACTGTATATGTTGTACAGATTGCGTATACTATATATATATTGTACTGTATATGTTGTACAGATTGCGTATACTATATATATATTGTACTGTATATGTTGTACAGATTGCGTATACTATATATATATATTGTACTGTATATGTTGTACAGATTGCGTATACTATATATATTGTACAGATTGAGTATATTTTATGGCTGACATTTATGATTGTCTTTTGACCTTTTTTCTGTGTATATTTGGCGCTAGTATAGTGCTAATACCTCATTTTGCGCGATTTGGCGCCTTTTAATTTAGACGATACTCTCCGATTTTCCGTTCTGTACGTTTGTTTTTTTTTGGACGAAGTATTACACTACATTTTATCAACTGCATATTCTGTGAAAAGGCGCAAACAAAGGCGCATTAGCCTGTTTAGAGCATAAAACCTATCTCGGAGGGGCCGTGGGAAAACTTCTATAATGTAGCTTCACATCTCCCTATTCAATTCAGCCATGTCGTTGCCCTTTACATTCAGTTTTTTACTTCATTTTTCAGTTTAAAACAATTTCACAGTTTTTTTAAATATATTATTTACATATATTTTACTGTAAATGTTGTACAGATTGAGTATACTTTATATATATATATATATTTATATATATATATATATATATATTGTACTGTATATATTGTACAGATTGAGTATACTTTATATATATATATATATATATATATATTGTACTGTATATATTGTACAGATTGAGTATACTTTATATATATATATATATATTGTACTGTATATATTGTACAGATTGAGTATACTTTATATATATATATATATATATTGTACTGTATATTTTGTACAGATTGAGTATACTTTATATATATATTGTACTGTATATTTTGTACAGATTGAGTATACTTTATATATATATTGTACTGTATATTTTGTACAGATTGAGTATACTTTATATATATATTGTACTGTATATTTTGTACAGATTGAGTATACTTTATATATATATATATATATATATATATATATATATATATATTATACTGTATATATTGTACAGATTGGCCCTCATTTACAAAGAAAATCGGGTTGTAAGTCTATGTTGCTTTCTTACCCGACTACTTTTTCCCCCTGGTATTTATTATTATGTCGCATCCTGTTTGTCGCACAATTCAACAAATTCGGGTTGGAAACCTTAATAAATACGTGGGAAAGCTTAGAAATGTCGGGTAACGCCCCTTTTTTGGGTTTGGGAGAATCCACATCGGGTCCGTCGGGAAAAAATGTTGCATCGTGTCGCAGACTGGCGCACGATGTCTGCGACATGGCGCAGACAAAGATGCGACAAAAAACCCCGACAAAAGAGGTCGGGTTTAGAATAGTAAATGAGGGCCATTGAGTATACTTTATATATATATTGTACTGTAAATGTACAGATTGAGTATACTTTATATATTGTACTGTATATATTGCACAGATTGAGTATACTTTATATATATATATATATATTGTACTGTATATATTGTACAGATTGAGTATACTTTATATATTGTACTGTATATATTGCACAGATTGAGTATACTTTATATATATATATTGTACTGTATATGTTGTACAGATTGAGTATACTTTATATATATTGTACTGTATATGTTGTACAGATTGAGTATACTTTATATATATATATTGTACTGTATATGTTGTACAGATTGAGTATACTTTATATATATATATATAGTACTGTATATGTTGTACAGATTGAGTATACATTATATATATTGTACTGTATATGTTGTACAGATTGAGTATACATTATATATATTGTACTGTATATATTGTACAGATTGTACAATATATATATAAAGTATACTCAATCTGTACAATATATATATATATATATATATATATATATAAATAAAGTATACTCAGATTGAGTATACTTTATATATATTGTACAGATTGAGTATACTTTATATATATAGTACTGTTTATATTGTACAGATTGAGTATACTTTATATATATATTGTACTGTAAATGTACAGATTGAGTAGACTTTGTATATATATATATATATATATATATATATATATATATATATAGATTGTACTGTATATGTTGCACCTGTATGCACACCTTATATGCTGCACTGATTGTATATACCTGGTTACAGAACTAGTAAAACATAAGGCATGCACAAACTAGTGAAACATGTAAGGAATACACAGCAGTACAACATAATGGGGGAGATTTATCAATTTCGGTGTGAGGTACAAATCATTTAAAGGGGTACTCTGCTGCTCAGCGTTTGAAACAAACTGTTCTGAACGCTGGAGCGGGCACTGGGAGCTCGTGACGCCATAGCCCTGCCCCCTCATGACGTCACGCCCCGCCCCCTCAATGCAAGTCTATGGGAGGGGACGTGACAGCCGTCACGCCCCCTCCCATAGACTTGCATTGAGGGGGCGGGATGTGACATCATGAGAGGGCAGGGCTATGGCGTCACGAGCTCCCAGTGCCGGCTCCAGCTTGCAGAACAGTTTGTTCCAAACGCTGAGCAGCGGAGTACCCCTTTAAACCCTGTCAGTGCTGTCTACGTTTTGTATGTCTGTACAAAATTAATCAACCGTGCGCAAGCTTGCTGATAAATTTTGCTCAAACATAGACCTTCCTTCATGTTTCTCCTATCTGACACATTGATACGTGCCCTCCTCGGTGTTCTATATTTGCGCAAAATCTGTTGCCTTTGCGCAAAGTTTTAGTATCTTAACAAAAAATGCGCAATAGTATATTAGTGAGTAAAGTAAATTTTTCTTTCTATGGTAAACGAGCACGTAGAGAACATCGGAAAATATTCTATCAAAAAAAGACGCACCAAAAAAGACGCAATGAAAGTCATTGCACAAATTTTTGCGCCAAAAAATACCCAAGAAAAAGGGGTAAACTCAATGATAAACGTCCCCCGTAATGTATACACAACCATTGTAACCTGTAAGGGGTACACAACCAATACTGCATATCAGGCATACACAACCTGTACAACATATAAGTAGAGATGAGCGAACTTACAGTAAATTCAATTCGTCACAAACTTCTCGGCTCGGCAGTTGATGACTTATCTTGCATAAATTAGTTCAGCCTTCAGGTTCTCCCGTGGGCTGTAAAAGGTGGATACAGTCCTAGGAGACTTTTTCCTAG
This sequence comes from Hyla sarda, assembly GCF_029499605.1. Lineage (NCBI taxonomy): Eukaryota > Metazoa > Chordata > Amphibia > Anura > Hylidae > Hyla > Hyla sarda. The sequence continues at coordinate 292,631,032 of NC_079194.1, forward strand.
GACTGTATCCACCTTTTCCAGCCCACGGGAGCACCTGAAAGCTGAACTCATTTATGCAGGATAAGTCATGAACTGCCGAGCCGAGAAGTTCGTGACGAATCGAATTTACTGTAAGTTCGCTCATCTCTACATATAAGGCGTACACAGTGAAACATAAAAGATATACACAGCCAGTACAACATATAAGGTATATGCAACTAGTACAACATATATGGTATATGCAACTAGTACAACATATAAGGTATATGCAACTAGTACAACATATAAGGTATATACAACTAGTACAACATGTAAGGTATATACAACTAGTACAACATGTAAGGTATATACAACTAGTACAACATGTAAGGTATATACAACTAGTACAACATGTAAGGTATATACAACTAGTACAACATGTAAGGTATATACAACTAGTACAACATGTAAGGTATATACAACTAGTACAACATGTAAGGTATATACAACTAGTACAACATGTAAGGTATATACAACTAGTACAACATGTAAGGTATATACAACTAGTACAACATGTAAGGTATATACAACTAGTACAACATGTAAGGTATATACAACTAGTACAAGTACAACATATAAGGTATATACAACTAGTACAACATATAAGGTATATACAACTAGTACAACATATAAGGTATATACAATTAGTATAACATATAAGGTATATACAACTAGTACAACATATAAGGTATATACAACTAGTACAACATATAAGGTATATACAACTAGTACAACATATAATGTATATACAACTAGTACAACATATAAGGTATATACAACTAGTACAACATATAAGGTATATACAACTAGTACAACATATAAGGTATATACAACTAGTACAACATATAAGGTATATACAACTAGTACAACATATAGGGGGAGATTTATCAAAACCTGTCCAGATGAAAAGTTGCCCAGTTGCCCATAGCAACCAATCACTTTCACTTTCATTTTTGAAAAGGCCTCTGCAAAATGAAAGAAGCGATCTGATTGGTTGCTATGGGCAACTCAGCAACTCTTCCTCGGGACAGGTTTTAATAAATCTCCCCCATAATGTATATACTAGTACAACATATAAGGTATACGCCATTGTAACCTGTAAGGAGTACACAGCCAATACTGCATATAAGGCATAAACAACCCATACAACATGTAAGGTATACCTAACCAGGGCAAAATATAAGGTATACACAACCAGTACAACAAATAGGGGGAGATGTATCAAAACCTGTCCAGAGGAAAAGTTGCCCAGTTGCCCATAGCAACCAATCAGATCGCTTTCACTTTCATTTTTGAAAAGGCCTCTGCAAAATTAAAGAAGCGATCTGATTGGTTGCTATGGGCAACTGGACATTTTTTTCCTTTGCTCAGGTCTTGATAAATCTCCCCCCATAGAGTATATACAACCAGAAGAAAATAAAAATATACACATCAAGCATCACATATAAAGAAAACACAATGGTCCTCATTTACCATTGCAAACCCGACATGTTTTGTCGGGTTGAGCGCCAGATTCTGGCGCATTGCGCCCGAAATTCTGTCTGCACCAGAATTAGCTTCAGAATTTGCGCCAGAATAAAAAAAACAGATTGAGGCTGCATTCACATCTCGTTTTTGCAATACGGTTGCCGTATCCAGTTTCAGCAAAAAAAAAAAAAAAAGAACGTATTGAACCGCATTCCAAACCGTATGCATAGACGTTACATCGATAACCGTATGACAACCGTAGCATCCGGTTGCGTACGTTTTGCTTCATTTACGGTTGTATGCGTCTTTTTTCCGCACACAAAACCGCAGTCTACAACGGTTTGAAGTCCGGTTGAAAAACCGCATCCAACCTGTATACGGTTATTTTAGAATGGACTTCTATGGTAACCGTATTGAACCGTATGTGCGTACGGTTACATCCAGTTTGCACAATACAGTTTTTATTTTATTTTTTTATTTTTTGGGAAATTCAATCAAAAAAAGAAGAACTTTATTTAAAATGTTGACAAACACAAAACAGTATGCTTTTTTTTTTTCAAGGAAAACGTATTAAAATGTATGCAAACGGACATCCGTTTTCAAACCGTATAGGGTTTAAAAACGTGAGGAGGCATATACGGTTGCATACGTTTCGGTCCGGTTTGGAGACATATGTTTTTTTTGTACAGAAACGCGATACGGGACCCGTATTGCAAAAACGAGATGTGAATGCAGCCTAACTCCATTTTGCTAAGAAACCCTGAAAAAGGGGCGTGACTATTGCGAATGGGGGCGTGGTCGCTGAAAAGGGGGCGGTTTCCCGACAATTTCACAAAAACCCAACATATTTACTAAGGTTTCCACATATAATGTAGGGAATTAAAACCCACAAAGAAACCTACACAACACTCTTAGTAAATAAGGGCCAATCAGTATAAAATAATAGTATACACAAGTGTAACATATAAGTTATACATAGGTTGCGCAACATTATTAAACATTCATACTCAATGTAACAGTGTAGAGCAGTGGTCTCCAACCTGCGGACCTCCAGATGTTGCAAAACTACAACTCCCAGCATGCCCGGACAGCCAACGGCTGTCCGGGCATGCTGGGATTTGTAGTTTTGCAACATCTGGAGGTCCGCAGGTTGGAAACCACTGGTGTAGAGACTACTGCAACATGAACATTACAAATCCATGAATGCGGCCAAACATAGTATCACTTGTAGTACCGGGGCACCTTCAAGTCCGCTTTGTGCTGGCTGCCTGAACTCATGTTACTGGATGCTGTGTTAAAGGGGTACTCCGGTGGACAACTTTATTTATTTATTTATTTATTTATTTTTTGATCAACTGGTGCCAGAAAGTTAAACAGATTTGTAAATTACTTCTATTAAAAAAAAATCTTAATCCTTCCAGTACTTATTAGCTGCTGAACACTACATAGGAAATTATTTTCTTTTTGGAACACAGAGCTCTCTGCTGACATCACGACCACAGTGCTCTCCGCTGACATCTCTGTCCCTTTTAGGAACTGTCCAGAGCAGCATAAATTTGCGATGGGGATTTTCTCCTACTCTGGACAGTTCTTAAAATGGACAGAGATGTCAGCAGAGAGCACTGTGCTCGTGATGTCAGCAGAGAGCTCTGTGTTCCAAAAAGAAAATAATTTCCTCTGGAGCATACAACAGCTAATAAGTACTGGAAGGATTAAGATTAGAAGTAATTAACAAATCTGTTTAACTTTCTGGCACCAGTTGATTAAAATTTTTTTTTTCCATCGGAGTACCCCTTTAAGAAATTCAGCAACATGGTTGCCTAGTAGTGGACAGGAAGGGTGTATCTGTGTATTTTTCCCTATGATAAGGGGAATACACATTATTAGATCCAGGATTGTAAAGGATGCATGGATAGCAATGGGGGAATTGTGTGTAGTCCTGTATAGGTAATGGGATTTTAAAGGGGTACTTCCTTGTAAAACTTTTTTGTTTTTTAAAGCAACTGGTGCCAGAAAGTTAAACAGATTTGTAAATGACTTCTATTAAAAAATCTTAATCCTTCCAGTACTTATCAGCTGCTGTACACTACAGAGGAAATGCTTTTCTTTTTTGGATTTCTCTTCTGTCACGACCACAGTGCTCTCTGCTGACCTCTGCTGTCCATTTTAGCAAATGTCCAGAGCAGGAGAAAATCCCCATAACAAACATAGGCTGCTCTGGACAGTTCCTAAAATGGACAGCAGAGGTCAGCAGAGAGCACTGTGGTCGTGACAGAAGAGAAATCCAAAAAGAAAAGCATTTCCTCTGTAGTGTACAGCAGCTGATAAGTAGTGGAAGGATTAAGATTTTTTTTTATAGAAATAATTTACCAATCCGTGTAACTTTCTGGCACCAGTTGATTTAAAAAAAAAAAAAAAAAAAAGTTTTCCACTGGAGTACCCCTTTAAGGCTTATGAAACAACAATGGTTACAATAGTGCACAGTGTTGAAAAGGTAAAGGGGATAGTACTATATCCATAGCGTAATTTGTAGGAACAGCAATGGGGTCATAAGGTTGCTGTCTTATATAAGGGGGAATGTCAGTTCCAGGTCCACTGACTCATAAGGTTTGGGAAAAGCAATGTCTGATCCTGTATAAGATATGTAGACAGCACCAGGTACCGGGCTTTGTAACACATAGGAACCATACCAGGTACACAAATGTTGTCTAAGGTGAAGTCTGGTAGTCTGGTTATCCAGGAAAAAAGCTTGTGACGTAATAGCCCTGTCCCCTCATGGCGTCACGCCCCACCCCCTCAATGCAAGTCTATGGGAGGGGGCGTGACGGCTGTCACACCCCCTCCCATAGACTTGCATTGAGGGGGTGGGGCATGACATCATGAGGGGGCAGGGCTATGACATCATGACGACAGTTTGTTCTAAACGCTGAGCAGCGGAGAACCCCTTTAAAGTTAGTAGACAGTACCAAGTCCAGCTCTTTATAAGAACTTTAGTGTGCAGTCCTGTGTAAGGTAAAGAGATAGGACAGAACTATGTAGGAATGATAGTGTGCAGTCCTGTGTAAGGTAAAGAGATAGGACAGAACAATGTAGGAATGATATTGTGCAGTCCTGTGTAAGGTAAAGAGATAGGACAGAACTAGCTCCAGAGCTTTATAACATGTAGGAATGATAGTGTGCAGTCCTGTGTAAGGTAAAGAGATAGGACAGAACTAGCTCCAGAGCTTTATAACATGTAGGAATGATAGTGTGCAGTCCTGTGTAAGGTATAGAGATAGGACCGAACTAGCTCCAGAGCTTTATAACATGTAGGAATGATAGTGTGCAGTCCTGTGTAAGGTAAAGAGATAGGACAGAACTATGTAGGAATGATAGTGTGCAGTCCTGTGTAAGGTAAAGAGATAGGACAGAACTAGCTCCAGAGCTTTATAACATGTAGGAATGATAGTGTGCAGTCCTGTGTAAGGTAAGCAATCCAGACTAGCTCCAGAGCTTTATAAAAAATAGGAACAGCAATGGGTACGTACCCTGTCCAATGCTTTATAAATGTGGGAACATTAGGACAAATACACACTGTAGGGCCTTATAAAATATGGGACCAGCATTGGGAGTGTTGTCACACGATCCTATAAAAGTATGGATAACAGCACGAGGTTCAGTGCTTCATATCATGTAGGAACAGTAGAGGGAACGTCAACGGGCTCCCACCAATCCAACCCATGAACTGTAAACAGGAGAGCCCCAATATCTATATTTTCAGGGTTCAGAGGAAGTGCCCTGTGCCACACAAAACAGCAGTCACCCTGTCAGCGTTGTCAGAAGACCATGCCACCCATTAAAGATGCTTGATTCAAGCTAACCTGTGGCGAATTTATTCTTTGTTGTGGATTTTTCTTTCTTAAAACAAAAAACAAACAAAAAAAAATGCAAAATACAATGTACTTAAATAACTGATTACTGGAAAAAGTAACAAGTGATGTAACAATTGAACTTTGTTCAGTATTTTTATTGCATGTATCCATATTTATTATTTTCTTATGATCATGTTATTACTATTTATTCTAATTTTACATGTATTATTATTAATAATAATAAAATACTAATTATTATTTTTATCACATTTATTATTACTTCATTATTATTGTTAATATTAATATTATTATAATATTACATTATTATTATTTGTGTTATTAAATACTACTTTCATATAAAATTATCTTATATATGTGTTATTAAATATCACCTTTATATAGAATTGTTATTATTAGTTTTGTTACATTATTATTATTGGTGTTATTAAATATTACTTTCATACAAAATTATCATTATTATAATTATATATGTGTTATTAAATGTCACCTTTATATAGAATTATTATTTTTGTTACATTATTATTATTATTTGTGTTATTAAATATTACTTTTATATAAAATTATCATTATTATTGTTATTATTATAATGTGTGTTTTTAAATATCACCTTTATATAGAATTGTTATTTTTGTTACATTATTATTATTATTATTATTATTTGTGTTATTAAATATTACTTTCATATAAAATCATCATTATTATTATTATTATTATTATTATGTGTGTTATTAAATATCACCATTATATAGAATTATTATTTTTGTTACATTATTATTATCATTATTATTATTGATGTCATTTTTTTTTTTACTTTTACTTTTTTCCCCCCAGATAAATATTATGCTGTTCCATTTGCCTGGTTTATTTGCAGACCATTTCTAATAATCTTGCGGTATTGTAGCCGAAGGCGACCGCTTAAATAGTTTAATCCGAGCAGCAAGTTCTATTTTCCTAGCACCTGGTACTTGGAGGACATCTTAAGTGCCTGGTGTTTTCCTATAATGTCGACAGAAAATGAGTTGGTTTTATCCATTGCCAAAACATATAGCGGCTTACGGCTGTAATTTCGCATTGGAATTCCGTCTGCGGAGAAGTCGGAATGAGCGGATGAATGTAAGCGGGGGCTCCTGTTATGGCCGGATAGTGTCATATACATGGGGGGGGGGAATCACTTGTCATTTAGCGTCTCATAAGGAACACTTCAATGGAATCTCAGAAATGTATTATACATATTAGGCCAAAAGTTACACTTATTTTATTATTATTATTATTATTATATTATTATTTTGTTATTATTATTATCATTATCATATATTATTATTGTTATTATAATATAATAATAAATAATATTAATTATATTATTATTACTATTATTTTATTATTATTATTTATTATTATCATATTATTATTATTATTGTTATTACTATTATTATTTTATTATTATTATGTTATTATTATTATCATCATTATCATATTATTATTGTTATTACTATTATATTATTATTAATATTGTTATTACTATTATTTTATTATTATTATTATTATTATTTATTATTATATTATCATTATTATTGTTTACTATTATTATGTTATTATTATTATCATTATCATATTATTATTATTGTTATTACTATTATTTTATTATTATTATTATTTATTATATTATTATTATTACTATTGTTAATACTATTATTATTATGTTATTATTATCATTATCATATTGTTATTATTATTATTATTATCATTATTATCATTATTATTATTATAAGTACTATATTTATTCTGTCCTTTCAAGTGACAGTGATATCTGGCACCTAGGAAAGCTGGGTGGCAACCAATATGATGACCATGGAAGTCAAATATTTGATCGAATTGATAACTTTCTGGGGCAGTGTTTCCCAATGGCGCCTCCAGCTGTTGCAAAACTACAACTCCCAGCATGCCAGCTGACAGCCTCCAGCTAGAGACACCCTGGTTGGAAAACACTGTTCTAGGGTAATATACAGGCCATTACAACATGTCATATCTCAGCTTTCCCAGACTCCAGAATGGCAGTTATGTAGCAAAACAGGAATGCTGGATGTATCACTTAGCCCCATTGTAACTATGTTACAAATTTGTCATTATTATGTTTTGTGGATCTGCAGTTGGCTGTCCTGGGAGTTGTAGTTTTGCAATGCTGGAGGCAGCCTAGTTGGGAAACACTATTTTAGGGTAATATATAGAGGCCATTACAACACAACTCAGCTTTCTCAGACTCTGCAATTGCAGAACAGGCTAGTTATGTAGCAAAACAGGAATGATGGATGTATCACTTAGTCCTATTGTAACAATGTTGCGAAATTGATATTATTGTATCTTCTGGATCTGACAAAGCCTGTCTGGGCATGCTGGGAGTTGTAGTTTCGCAACAGCTGGAGATGCCCTAGATGGGAAACACTGCCCTAGAAAGTTATCAATTTGACCAAATATTTGCCTTCTAATGGCAGCTGTATTGGTTGCCACCCAGCTTTTCCAGGTATCAGATATCACTCTCACTGAGTCCATTACAACAATACAACACAACTCAGCTTTCCCAGACTCTGGAATGGCAGAACAGGCTAGTTATGTAGTGTTGGATGTATCACTTAGTCCCATGTTACAAACTTGGGGTCATTGTATCTCCTGGATCTGCAGTTGGGTATCCGGGCATGCTGGGAGTTATAGTTTTGCAACAGCTGGAGGCACCCTGGATCGGATAGTTGTTTAGCAAAACAGGAATGATGGATCCAGCATTTAGTCCCATTGTAACTATGTTGCAAACTTGGGATCATTGTTTCCTCTGGATCTGCCAAAGGCTTTGCATGCATGCTGGGAGTTGTAGTGAAACAGCAGGAGGAGCCCTGGTTGGGAAACACTGCTTTAGGAAATTAAAGTTCCACTAAATCAATTCGACTAAATATTTGACTTCTAATGGCAGCCGTATCAGTTGCCACCCAGCTTTCCCATGTGCCAGATATCACTGTCACTTAGTCCATTACAACACAACTCAGCTTTCTCAGACTCCAGAATGGCAGTTAGGAATCAAAACAGGAATGAGGATTTTTATTGTAAAGACATTAAAATAGAAGGAAATATTAATAAAATAAAATTTAATTTACAGAAAAATCACAAAACCATGTGATGGTGACTTGGCCTGTAGATACGGTTATTTATGACATATCAATGTTTGGCGCAAAGGACGTCCACAATGAAAGCTTCTGTTCACTACTCATTATAACTCCCCATAGACTTTTTTTTTTACGTAACATTAACACACTTAAAAAAAATAAAAATAATAATAAAAAAAAAATCCTATTTTTATTTTTTAAATCCCTATCGAAACCTGCAACAAGATCCATGTCCAAATTTGCAAAAAAGACGATGGCGACTATTCTTTTGGAATTGTTTATATTGGTGTCACATCGCCTGTCTGCTATGATATGCTGTGCTTCTTTTTGTTACCTCTTTGTTTGGTGATTTTTTATTTTTTTATTATTGATTTATTGTTCTTAAATAATTTGGTAAATACAAAAAAAATAAAAAAATAAAAAAAAAGACATAGCAAATGTACGTGGAATCTGAAATTCATCTTATTTTTCAACGTGAAAGTCTGCTGTGTGAACGTTACCTAAAAGAAGGATGAAGCGCAAGGAAACAGTGCCACCCCAGTCATTGGGTCATGTCTGGTATTGCATCTAATATAATAACAACAATAACAACAACAACAACAACAACATAATATTAATAATAATAATAATAATAATAATAATAATAATAATGTCCGGGCATGCTGGGAGTTGTAGTTTTGCAACTGCTGGAGGTACCCTGCATGGGGAAACACTGCCTTATGAGAAATAAACCATGGTCAGATAATAGTCGCAAGGTAATTTCCAACTTTCCCCTTCACCAAAGGTAAACAATGAAGTCATAATTTTGTAGTGGTAACATTGCAATAGTGGCCCTTGTCACCCAGCTTTTCCAGGTGGAGGTGAATGAATGGACATGCTGAAGTTGCTGCCGGAGCTTGCTCCCATCTGTCGGCCATTTTTTTTCTCAATCAGTATTCATTGACATCTGTAATGCCAGTACAGGTCTTCAGACTGAGAAGGGCCCATCCTTGACATACCAAGATGGCAATGCCCAGAATGCCAACCTCACACTTGTTCCTATAGTGCCAGCCTTCTACTAATGTAGTGTCCCAGTACCAATGTTCTAGCTACTATCCTACTGAAGTTGTGTTGAAAAAAATTTTTTTTTGCAAACTTAGGTGAGAGTGTTTAAATCTGTAATATTGTAAAATATGAATGATGCCTTGGTCACGTGATTCTCCCAACCAATGGTTGTGGGAGAAGTCCCCAGTCCCGTCTCCTCTCCCAGGGGAAGGAGTGGGTCCAAAGTTGGGATTGCTTTTGCCAGTGCTACATGACTCTCAGCTCTACTCCTGCTGGGTAGACAAGTCAAGGTAAAGTCTAGCCTTGTTTTTTGCCGGAGCAACATCTCCTAGCCCTGCTCTTGGTAGACATACCTACACCTAGGTCACGTGTGTCTTCTCGTGGTGAAATTCTGTCTACAATCAAGTCGTTGTTCATGTCCACGCCGTGAGGATAAAGTGCCCAAGTTCTTCATCTCCAGACAAGAGTTGACTTAATTTTTTAACAGAGAGAGAGAATAAGGCTGGACAAGGGTCTCTCTGCAACACACTAAACTCTTCATTGGATTTCAGTCAGAGTTTGTGCTGCCTGGCTGGCTGCCCTCGCTGGAACCGGCGCCGGGAGCTCGTGACGTCATAGCCATGCCCCCGTCGTGATGTCACGCCTCGCCCCCTCAATGCAAGTCTATGGGAGGGGGCGTGACATCCGTCACGCCCCCTCCCATAGACTTGCATTTAGGGGGTGGGGCGTGACATCCTGAGGGGGGCGGGGCTATGACATCACGAGATCCCGACGCCGGCTCCAGCGTTCGGAACAGTTCCAAACGCTGAGCAGCGGAGTACCCCTTTAAAAGGCTGTAACATTGCAAGCTGTCTGTTCAATTGCATTAGATTTGCACAAGAAGTTCAGTAAAGTTGTTTCATGGAATCCTAGTGTCCAGAGGTCTCACTACTGCACTTTGCACTATGGTAACCACTCAAACGACAAAAAGTATAGTTAGGTCCATAGAGCACAAGGACCTCACAGTAGTGCCAGCTTTATATTAACCCCTTAAGGACCAGGCCATTTTATACCTTAAGGACCGGAGCGTTTTTTGCAATTCTGACCACTGTCACTTTAAACATTAATAACTCTGGAATGCTTTTAGTTATCATTCTGATTCCGAGATTGTTTTTTCGTGACATATTCTACTTTAACTTAGTGGTAAAATTTTATGGTAACTTGCATCCTTTCTTGGTGAAAAATCCCAAAATTTGATGAAAAAAATGAAAATTTTGCATTTTTCTAACTTTGAAGCTCTCTGCTTGTAAGGAAAATGGATATTCAAAATATATTTTTTTTGGGTTCACATATACAATATGTCTACTTTATGTTTGCATCATAAAATTTATGAGTTTTTACTTTTGGAAGACACCAGAGGGCTTCAAAGTTCAGTAGCAATTTTGAAATTTTTCACAAAATTTTCAAACTCACTATTTTTCAGGGACCAGTTCAGTTTTGAAGTGGATTTGAAGGGTCTTCATATTAGAAATACCCCATAAAAGACCCCATTATAAAAACTACACCCCCTAAAGTATTCAAAAAAACATTCAGTAAGTGTATTAACCCTTTAGGTGTTTCACAGGAATAGCAGCAAAGTGAAGGAGAAAATTCAAAATCTTCATTTTTTACACTCGCATGTTCTTGTAGACCCAATTTTTGAATTTTTGCAAGGGATAAAAAGGAGAAAATTTTTACTTTTATTTGAAACCCAATTTCTCTCGAGTAAGCACATACCTCATATGTCTATGTTAATTGTTCGGTGGGCGCAGTAGAGGGCTCAGAAGGGAAGGAGCGACAAATGGTTTTTGGGGGGCATGCCGCATTTAGGAAGCCCCTATGGTGCCAGGACAGCAAAAAAAAACACATGGCATACCATTTTGGAAACTAGACCCCTCAGGGAACGTAACAAGGGGTAAAGTGAACCTTAATACCCCACAGGTGATTCACGACTTTTGCATATGTAAAAAAAATATATATTTTTTTTACCTAAAATGCTTGGTTTCCCAAAAATTTTACATTTTTAAAAAGGGTAATAGCAGAAAATACCCCCCAAAATTTGAAGCCCAATTTCTCCCGATACAGAAAACACCTCGCATGGGGGTGAAAAGTGCTCTGCTGGCGCACTACAGGTCTCAGAAGAGAAGGAGTCACATTTGGCTTTTTGAAAGCAAATTTTGCTCTGGGGGCATGCCGCATTTAGGAAGCCCCTATGGTGCCAGAACAGCAAAAAAAAACACATGGCATACCATTTTGGAAACTAGACCCCTCGGGGAACGTAACAAGGGGTAACGTGAACCTTAATGCCCTACAGGTGTTTCACGACTTTTGCATATGTAAAAAAATATATATTTTTTTTACCTAAAATGCTTGGTTTCCCAAAATTTTTACAATTTTAAAAAGGGTAATAGCAGAAAATACCCCCCAAAATTTGAAGCCCAATTTCTCCCGATTCAGAAAACACCCCATATGGGTGTGAAAAGTGCTCTGCTGGCGCACTACAGGTCTCAGAAGAGAAGGAGTCACATTTGGCTTTTTGAAAGCGAATTTTGCTCTGGGGGGCATGCCGCATTTAGGAAGCCCCTATGGTGCCAGGACAGCAAAAAAAAAAACACATGGCATACTATTTTGGAAACTAGACCCCTCGGGGAATGTAACAAGGGGTAATTTGAACCTTAATACCCTACAGGTGTTTCACGACTTTTGCATATGTAAAAAAATATATATTTTTTTTACCTAAAATGCTTGTTTTCCCAAAAATTTTACATTTTTTAAAAGGGTAATAGCAGAAAATACCCCCCAAAATTTGAAGCCCAATTTCTCCCGAGTACGGCAATACCCCATATGTGGCCCTAAACTGTTGCCTTGAAATACGACAGGGCTCCAAAGTGAGAGCGCCATGCGCATTTGAGGCCTAAATTAGGGACTTGCATGGGGTGGACATAGGGGTATTCTACGCCAGTGATTCCCAAACAGGGTGCCTCCAGCTGTTGTAAAACTCCCAGCATGCCTGGACAGTCAACGGCTATCTGGCAATACTGGGAGTAGTTGTTTTGCAACAGCTGGAGGCTCCGTTTTGGAAACAGTGGCGTACCAGACGTTTTTAATTTTTATTGGGGAGGGGGGTTGTATAGGGGTATGTGTATGTGTAGTGTTTTTTACTTTTTATTTTATTTTGTGTTAGTGTAGTGTAGTGTTTTTAGGGTACAGTCGCACGGGCGGGGGGTTCACAGTAGTTTCTCGCTGGCAGTTTGAGCTACGGCAGAAAATTTGACGCAGCTCAAACTTGCAGCCGGATACTTACTGTAATCCTCCGCCCATGTGAGTGTACCCTGTACGTTCACATTGGGGGGGGGGGGGGGAATCAGTGCAAAACTACAACTCCCAGCATGTACGGTCTATCAGTGCATGCTGGGAGTTGTAGTTTTGCAACCGCTGGAGGCTCCGTTTTGGAAACAGTGGCGTACCAGACGTTTTTCATTTTTATTGGGGAGGGGAGGGGGGCTGTGTAGGGGTATGTGTATATGTAGTGTTTTTTACTTTTTATTTTATTGTGTGTTAGTGTAGTGTAGTGTTTTTAGGGTACAGTCACACGGGCGGGGGTTCACAGTAGTTTCTCGCTGGCAGTTTGAGCTGCGGCAGAAATTTTGCCGCACCTCAAACTTGCAGCCGGATACTTACTGTAATCCTCCGCCCATTTGAGTGTACCCTGTACGTTCACATTGGGGGGGGGGGAACATCCAGCTGTTGCAAAACTACAACTCCCAGCATGTACGGTCTATCAGTGCATGCTGGGAGTTGTAGTTTTGCAACAGCTGGAGGCACACTGGTTGTGAAACACAGAGTTTGGTAACAAACTCAGTGTTTTGCAACCAGTGTGCCTTCAGCTGTTGCAAAAGCTACAACCCCCAGCATGTACGGACAGCGGAAGGGCATGCTGGGTGTTGTAGTTATGCAACAGCCGGAGGCATACTACTTTGGCTGGGGATGCTGGGGATTGTAGTTATGCAACAGCTGGAGACACACTGGTTTGCTACTTAACTTAGTGTGCCTTCAGCTGTTGCAAAACTACAACTCTCAGCAGTCACCGACAGCCAACGGGCATGCTGGGAGTTGTAGTTATGCAACCACCAGATGCACCACTACAACTCCCAGCATGCACTTTAGCTGATTGTGCAAGCTGGGAGTTGTAGTTACACAACAGCTGAAGGTACACTTTTCCATAGAAAGAATGTGCCTCCAGCTGTTGCAAAACTACAAGTCCCAGCATGCCCATAAGGGCATGCTGGGAGTTGTGGTGGTCTGCCTCCTGCTGTTGCATAACTACAGCTCCCAGCATGCCCTTTTTGCATGCTGGGAGCTGTTGCTAAGCAACAGCAGGAGACTGTCCCTCGTCGTCAGGTCAGGTCAGTCCCTCGTCGTCTCCGCCGCCGCCGCTGCTCCTGGGGCCCCGATCCCAACATTGACGCCGGGGATCGGGGTCCCCAGCACCCGGGGTGCACGTCCCGCACCCGCTCACGTCCTCCGGAAGAGGGGCGGAGCGGGTTGCGGGAGTGACACCCGCAGCAGGCGCCCTGATTGGTCGGCCGGTAATCCGGCCGACAAATCAGGGCGATCGTGAGGTGGCACCAGTGCCACCTCACCCCTGCTGGCTCTGGCTGTTCGGGGCCGTCGGAGACGGCCCCGAACAGCCTGTAATTCCGGGTCACCGGGTCACTGGAGACCCGATTGACCCGGAATCCGCCGCAGATCGCTGGACTGAATTGTCCAGCGATCTGCGGCCATCGCCGACATGGGGGGTCATAATGACCCCCCTGGGCGATATGCCCCGATGCCTGCTGAACGATTTCAGCAGGCATCGGGGACCGGCTCCGCTCCAGATGGTTGCGGGGGCCGGTAAAACACATGACGTTCTCATACGTCATGTGTCCTTAAGGACTCGGAAATGGAGACGTATGAGAACGTCATGTGTCCTTAAGGGGTTAAAGGGGTACTCCCGTGGAAAACTTTTTTTTTTTTTTTTTTTTAATCAACTGGTGCCAGAAAGTTAAACAGATTTGTAAATCACTTCTATTAAAAAATCTTAATCCTTCCAGTACTTTTTAGAGGCTGTATACTGAAAAGAAATCCAAAAAAGAAATGCATTTCCTCTGATGTCCTGACCACAGTGCTCTCTGCTGACCTCTGCTGTCCATTTTAGGAACTGTCCAGAGCAGGAGAAAATCCCCATAGCAAGCATATGCTGCTCTGGACAGTTCCTAAAATGGACAGCAGAGGTCAGCAGAGAGCACGGTGGTCGTCACATTAGAGGAAATGAGTTTCTTTTTTGGATTTCTCTTTAGTATGCAGCCCCTAAAAAGTACTGGAAGGATTAAGATTTTTTAATAGAAGTGATTTATAAATCTGTTTAACTTTCTGGCACCAGTTGATTTAAAAAAAAAAAAAAAGAAAAAAAAACCTTTTCCATGGGAGTACCCCTTTAATGGCTATAATGCCAACCTCACAGAAGTCATTTATGGGGTTCTGTCTCAGCTGGTGATTGGTTGAGCCTGCGGTCATTCGCGCTCATCTCGGAAGGTGAGATGCAGTGCTTTGAGGACAGGTGAGTTGCCGCTCCCCGTACAGGAGATCGAGGGGGTCCAAGCAGGCGGACCCCCAGCGGTCGGACACATTTCCCCTCTCTTGTAGATAGGGAATAAGATGAATTCCTGGGAATACCCCGTTCAACACTTGTCACGGTAAAAATGACACTATTTTTACCGCGATTTTTAAAAATAGCCGTAAAACTGTGGCCTATCGGTAATTAAATGCCACGTGTGTACACAGCCTAAGCGTCATGGTAATAAATCAAAAAAGATACGAAGGACCCATCAAGTATCGTGCATCAGTACATATTAGTTGTATATATTAAAGGGGTAAATTTAAAGGGGTACTCCATTGGAAAAATTTTTTTTTTTTTAAATCAACTGGTGCCAGAAAGTTAAACAGATTTGTAATTGACTTCTATTTAAAAAAATCTTTATCCTTCCAGTACTTTTTAGCAGCTGTATGCTACAGAGGAAATTATTTTCTTTTTGGATTTCTTTTTCGTCTTGTCCACAGTGCTCTCTGCTGACACCTGATGCCCGTATCAGGAACAGTCCAGCGCAGGAGAAAATCCCCATAGTAAACCTATGCTGCTCTGGACAGTTCCTGACACGGACAGAGGTGTCAGCAGAGAGCACTGTGGTCAAGACAAAAAAGAAATTCAAAAAGCAAAGAATTTCCTCTGTAGCATACAGCTGCTAAAAAGTACTGGAAGGATTAAGATTTTTTAATAGAAGTCATTTACAAATTTTCTGGCACCAGTTCATTCAAAAAAAAAAAGAAAGTTTTCCGCCGGAGTACCCCTTTAACATGTATTATTTGGCTATTACCCCTATCATGGACCTCTCAGCCGAAATGTGGACTTAGGCTGTGTCCGATGGGGACAATCATCTCTGTATCATAATAATAAAATACAAGATTTTAATTCAACCCCTCCTGGGGAAAATTTATAAATAAATAAATACATCTATACAACATATACATATATACAGTGACCCCCCGACCTACGATGGCCCCAACATACGATCATTTCAGCATACGATCACTCTCAGAGGCAGCATCAACATACGATGCTTTTGTATGTCGGGGCCATCGCATAAAAGGCTATCCGGCATCGCAGACTGCTTCAGCTGCCCCCGGATAGCCGTTTACGGTGCCCGTGTGGTCCGCTGACGATCACTTACCTGTCCTCGGGGCTCCGGCGCGTCCTCTTCGGGATCCCCTGCATCGTCGGCGCTCTCCAGCGTCGTCATCACGTCGCTGCGCACGCCGTCCCGTCATCCAATAGGAGCGGCGTGCGTAGCGACATGATGGCGGCGATGGAGAGTGAGGATGCCGGGGAAGCAGAGGCCTTGCCGGAGCGTCAGGGACACCCCGGGGACGCGGCGACAGCGATGGAAGGCGACATCCTGGGCAGCAGTGACGAGCGGTGACGGTCCGGAGCGGCGGGGACAGGTGAGTACAACTTCCTCTAACAGTGGTCTACAACCTGCGGACCTCCAGATGTTGCAACCTCCAGATGTTGCAACATCTGGAGGTCCGCAGGTTGTAGACCACTGTCCTATACTTTACATTGCACGGATCCCTCAACATGCGATGGTTTCAACAAACGATGGTCCGTTTGGAACGGATTACCATCGTATGTTGAGGGACCACTGTATATATTATATATATATATATATATATATATATATATATATTTACATGAGAATAACAATAAAACAGCACCATCTGTTTTATAATAAATCTTCATAAATCTAATATAATAAAGTTTATGAGAAATGAGCTTAATTAGATGGTTATATTTTTTATTTACGTTGGGGGAAAAAAACTATTTATGGATAATATATATATATATATATATATATATATATATATATATATATATGTGTATATAAAAGTAAACACAAAAGGATATCAAAACTACAAAAGTAGAAAAAAATCCCTAAGATGACAAGTACAAGTTCACTGAGTCCTTGTGGATATATAGAGTTTATAGTTTATTAATCCTTTTATTATAATAATTGTCTTTTACTTGTTCATTGGGAATAATCTTAATCTTTTCTAAATTCGCCTCGTGTTCCATCGCAAAGCGTCCGGATGAGCCTCGTGCGCCAAAATGTTGGTGAAAACACAGAGGGAATGCATTTTATTCTGTTTATTACCAGTGCACTCCAAACATGCGCCAAATAGAGATGAGCGAACTTACAGTAAATTCGATTCGTCACAAACTTCTCTGCTCGGCAGTTGATGACTTATCCTGCATACATTAGTTCAGCTTTCAGGTGCTCCGGTGGGCTGGTAAAGGTGGATACATTCCTAGGAAAGAGTCTCCTAGGACTGTATCCACCTTTTCCAGCCCACCGGAGCACCATGAAAGATGAACTAATTTATGCAGGAAAAGCCATCAACTGCCGAGCCGAAAAGTTCGTGACGAATCGAATTTACTGTAAGTTCGCTCATCTCTAGCGCCAAAGGTAAAGGAGATTTCCGGCAAATATTAAAGGGGTACTCCGCTGCTCAGCGTTTGGAAGAAACTGTTCCGAACGTTGGAGCCTCGCCGGCAGCTCGTGATGTCATAGCCCCGTCCCCTCAATAAAAGAAATTTACAAGTCTGTATAACTTTCTGGCACCAGTTGATTTGAAATTATTTTTTTTTCCACTGGAGTACCCCTTTAAACGGGTTAGCCAGGAAAACACTTTTTTTTATATATCAACTGGCTCCAGAAAGTTAAACAGATTTGTATATTACTTCTATTAAAAAATCTTAATCCTTTCAGTACTTATGAGCTTCTGAAGTTAAGGTTGTTCTTTTCTGTCTAAGTGCTCTCTGATGACACCTGTCTCGGGAACCGCCCAGTTTAGAAGCAAATCCCCATAGCAAACCTCTTCTAAACTGGGTGGTTCCCAAGACACGTGTCATCAGAGAGCACTTAGACAGAGAAGAACAACCTTAAAGGGGTACTCCGGTGAAAAACTTTTTTTTTTAAATGAACTGGTGCCAGAAAGTTAAACAGATTTGTAAATTACTTCTATTAAAAAATCTTAATTCTTCCTGTACTTATTAGCTGCTGAATACTACAGTGGAAATTCTTTTCCATTTGAAACACAGAGCTGTCTGCTGACATCACGAGCACAGTGCTCTCTGCTGACATCTCTGTCCATTTTAGGAACTGTCCAGAGCAGCATATGTTTGCTATGGGGATTTCCTTTTACTCTGGCAGTTCCTAAAATGGACAGAGATGTCAGCAGAGAGCACTGTGCTCATGATGTCAGCAGAGAGCACCGTGTTTCAAATGGAAAAGAATTTCCACTGTAGTATTCAGCAGCTAATAAGTACAGGAAGAATTAAGATTTTTTAATAGAAGTAATTTACAAATCTGTTTAACTTTCTGGCACCAGTTGATTAAAAAAAAAAAAGTTTTTCACCGGAGTACCCCTTTAAGGTTGTTCTTTTCTGTCTAAGTGCTCTCTGATGACACGTGTCTTGGGAACCACCCAGTTTAGAAGAGGTTTGCTATGGGGATTTGCTTCTAAACTGGGCGGTTCCCGAGACACGTGTCATCAGAGAGCACTTAGACAGAAAAGAACAACTCAACTTCAGCAGCTCATAAGTACTGAAAGGATTAAGATTTTTTAATAGAAGTCATTTACAAATCTGTTTAACTTTCTGGAGCCAGTTCATATATATATATATATTATATATATATATATATATATATATATATATATATATATATATTTAAAAAAAAAGTTTTTTCCTGGATAACCCCTTTAAGAAAAAACCATTATAACTTTTTGTATGGAAATGACTATGCTTAAATTTGTCTCTCTTCTCACTCCTATAAGTCTTTTTTATTTTTTCATATACAGGGATGAACGAGTGTAATTTTTTGTGCCGTGATCTGAAATTTTTATCGCTACCATTTTAGTTTTGATGGGAATTTTTACACTTTTTTTCTGGTGTAGAAAGTGATCAAAAATCAGCAATTCTGGACTTTGGTAATTTACTTTTTACGTTTATGCCATTTACAATGTAATTTCATTATTTTTATATTTTAATAGCTCGGAAATAGTTTAGTTACATAATAGTTTATTTACATAGTTTTTATGTAAAATGGAAAAAGGGGGGTGATTTCAACTTTTATTGGATAGGAGCTTATCCTGATTTATTATTAGTCCCCATAGACTGTTACATGCAATCTTTACAAATACTGTTCAATGCTAACATTGATCGGTGTTATCGGTGCTCTGCTGTCCAGACTGCCAAAGCAGGGGAGATAAGCTGAATGCTGATCACATGGCATCGAGGCAGGTAAGAAACCTCCAGCTTTCATGTCAGCTGACTGGGACCCTGCAAGCTATGCAGTGCAGTGGAGGTCCCAGTAAGCCCCCCTTAAAGGGGTACTCCGCCCCTAGACATCAGATCCCCCTATCCAAAGTATGGGGGATAAGATATCTGATCGCAGAAGTCCTTCCGCTGGGGACCTTACTGATCTCCCTGCTGCACCCTAGACATCCGGTGCACGTAGCGAACTATGCTCCGTACCGGATGACTGGCGATGCGGGGCGGAGGCTTGTGATGTCACGGTCACATCCCGCTTGTGACATCACGGCAATGCCCCCTCTAGGCAAGTGTATTGGAGGGGGCATGACTTGCATTGAGGGGCCGTAGCCATGACATCACGAGCGTGGCATGACCATGACGTCACGAGCCTACGCCCCGCATCGCCAGTCATCCGGCATGGAGCGAAGTTCAGAAGCCTGTGGTGCCGCAGTCGAGATCAGACATCTTATGCCCTATCCTTTGGATAAAGGATAAGATGACTAGGGGCAGAGTTCCTGTTTTAAGGACCTGCATTTAATTTTTTCAACCTTTAGATGCCGCAATCGACTTTGATGAAGGGTTAATGCCAGACATCAGCAATCACGCCGATGTCCAGCATTAGTGGTGAGTCCTGGCTGCTTATAGCAGCCACTACTCACAGAGTATGACGTGCACCCAACTAGTGAGCCTGCTCCATACACCTGGACCGTGAGCAGGGTGTACATGTACGCCCTGTGTCGTCAAGGGAATAAGGACATATGGAACTCCATTTATGCATATGATGGAAAAGCGAATAAAATTTCACTGTGAAGTAATGGGTAACCTATATACTTCTGGTCTGCTGCCAATTGACATTACAATTTCTTGTTAGATATATTGTTAAAATATAATTGTTCTGACAAACTGCCTTGAATGTAATTACTGTTACGAAATATTTACTTACTAAAGTGAAGAGATTTTGCATATCAATGTTATACAAATGTTCTTATTGGACTTTATGTCTGTGTCAGGGTCCGGACTGGCAGGAAGTAGCAGTAGCTGGTGGGGGATTCGCTGTGCCAGAGAGGTGCTGACATGGGCCGTACCAGGGGAACGGAGTCTAAGGGGTTACTGGTTTTCACCAGAGCCCGCCGCAAAGCGGGATGGTCTTGCTGCGGCAGGTAACCCCCAGGTCGTTCCACCCAGCAGCGACTCAACCTCTCTGGCTGCTGAGATAAGGCAAAGTACAAGAGGATCAGGCAAAGGGGTAGTCAGACGTAGCAAATGGTCAGGGCAGGCGGCAACGGTTCACAGGCGGTAGTCAGTAGCAACGGGTTCGGCAACAGGCAGGGCAACACAGGAACAAGGACCGCTTTCACTCAGGCACAAGGCAACAAAGATCCGGCAGGAGGCTGTGGGAGGAAATGGTACTTATAGGCCGTGCACAGGTGCAGGCCTAATTAAGTCAAAGCAGAAACCTTTAACCCTAAATAAACCAGTTTGGACCAGGCACCAATCACTGGTGCACTGGCCCTTTAAATTTAAGAGTCCCGGCATACGCGTGCCCTATAGAGCGGGGACGCGCCTGCCGAGACCGCGTGACCGGAGCGCTGCCTGGGGGCATACGCTGTGAGCGCACCGAGGCAAGCAGGGTTCCCCGGAGCGGTCAGCGTAACAGTCTGAACATTTCAAGGTACTATTTGAACTACTCTACATATGTTGCAGACCGAGAATATTGAAAGCCTTATTTTCTCAACCTTGTATATTTCACTTAATGTTGATATTGCATGTTTTCTTTTTGAAAATGAAAATAAACAGTTATATAAAAAAATTTCACTGTGAAAAACAGAAATAAAAAGGGAAATCATAGTCCACGGGGCCCTTTGTATTAGCGTTGAACCGATGGTTGTCCATCCTCTTGCGCAACGTTTGTGATGTACGTGTTATGTATTGTAGACCGTGATCAAACCTGGGTAAATGACGTATCTGGAACCACAGTTTAGGTGATCTTTGCCAGGGAAGTATTTTTGTGTTACATTTGACTTGAATGTCTTCTTTTGCTGTTTTCTCTTCTTTTTCAGATGACCGGGATCTATTGGGGGGAGATTTATCAAAACCAAACGCTGGAAAAACACTTGGAAATATCCCCAAAAAAATTTAACACCAAAGAAGCCCTCGATGAAGAGGCAGAACCATGAGAAACATAACGGGGAAGATTTCTCAAAACCTGTGCAGAGGAAAACTTACCTAGTTGCCCATAGCAACCAATCAGATCGCTTCTTTCATTTTTAAGAAGGCCTGTAAAAAATGAAAGAAGCGATCTGATTGGTTGCTATGGGCAACTGGGCAAGTTTTCCTCTGCACATGTTTCTAATGGTTCTGCCTCTTCATCGAGGGCTTCTTTGGTGTTAGATTTTTTTGGGGATATTCCCAAGTGTTTTTTCAACGTTTGGTGAATCAATCTATTATCCTCACAAACTAAACAATCAAGGAAATCACAATCGACCTTCCGTTCCGTTATAACATTCACTACGAATAGAGAGATACACAAATTCCGAATGTTTGTCTCTTCGGGTCCTTCTGACACCGGTACTTGTTACAAGAGAAAGCTGGATACAGGGTAACAAGAACTGCAGCTGAGTAAGGCTAGGTTCACACTGTGGAATCTCCGGGAAGAAAATTTTCGTCCAGAGATTCCGAGTGCGGCCATCTCAATAGACTGCAATGTGTTCCGCTAGTATTTCCGCCTGAAAAATGAGCAACTCCTTTCTTCATGCGGAAATTTTCAAGCGGATTTTCCGTTCACAAATTTCGCTTCACAAAGTCCGAACTGTACATTTTAGTAATCGGAATTTCCGCCTGCAATTTCAATTGCAGGCGGAAATTCCGTAGTGTGAACCTGGCCTTAGGGTCTATTCACACGGAAGAATTTCCGCTTGCGGAATTCCACCTCAAATTAAAGCCCATAGACTTCTATGGGTTTCCGCACTACCATTCACACTTCTGAATTTCCGCTTGCGGAATTCCGCTAGCGGAATTCCGCAAGCGGAAATTCAGAAGTGTGAATGGAAGTGCGGAATCCCAAAGAAGTCTATAGGCTTTAAAGGGGTACTCCACTGGAAAACATTTTTTTTTTTAATCAACTGGTGCCAGAAAGTTAAACAGATTTGTAAATGACTTCTATTTAATAATCTTAATTCTTATAGTACTTATCAGCTGCTATTTGCTCCACAGGACGTTCTTTTCTTTTTGAATTTCCTTTCTGTCTGACCACAGTGCTCTTTGCTGACACCTCTGTTTGTTTTAGGAACTGTCCAGAGCAGGAGAGGTTTCCTATGGGGATTTGCTTCTACTCTGGACAGTTCCTAACATGGACAGAGGTGTCAGAAGAGAGCACTGTGGTCAGACAGAAAGGAAATCCAAAAAGAAAAGAACTTCCTGTGGAGCATATAGTAAGAAAGTAGCTGACACGTACTGGAAGGATTAAGATTTTCAAATAGAAGTAATTTACAAATCTGCTTAACTTTCTGGCACCAGTTGATAAAAAATGTATTTTCCCCAGTGGAGTACCCCTTTAATCTGAGGCGGAATGCCGCATGTAGAAATTCATCCGTGTAAATAGACCCTTAGTCTGACAAGGCCAGGACAGGATTGCAGAATGTTTCTGTGATAGCCTGGGGGGTGTAGGGTATGGGGAGTGTAGCTTTGCGGTTACTAAGGGTGATTGCTTAACCCTTTCTATTCGTGACGCCAGGGTGAGGGCTATTCTCTGTATGCTTGTCCTACTGCCACCCTTCCCAAAAGCGATAGGCAGATAGGAAATAATTGATTGTCCACAACCGGAGATTTGCAGAAACTTGTCGGAACTTTTACTGAAGATTTTATACAGTAATGAACAGGAACAGTCCATACAACAAAGGCTATTAGAGCTTGACAAGTGGTTGGGACCTTGTGAGTCTATTGAGCTTAGGAATATAATTGTTGCGGTGATCCACTGGATTTAGGGGTTTGGATTCGGTCCAGTAATCATGCTAGCTTTAGCGGGGATTTAGTTTAGAACTCACGGTTTAGTTTGAGGCTGAGGCCAGCAGGTTTCTGGCCTAGCTTGTCTTTGAAAGTTGCGCAGATCCGTCCTGCTAGTCCGGCATCCACAAGAGCAGCAACCCAAGAGAGCGATCATTGGCTACAGCTCCCTTATATGGGCAGGGGCTGGACTTAAGCTCACTGGTCCATAACAACTGTCAATCTCCTGTACTGAGAGTTATGGGTAAACATGTGACCCAAGGACCTCCAAAGGTCTTCCAACATACCATAGAGGAATCAACATAGTCACGTGACCGAAGGTCCTGCGACGCTAACAAGGTAAGTAGACTAATATGCATTATATTAAATATACACATTATTAAAGGGGTATTCCAGGCAAAAACTTTTTTTTATATATCAACTGGCTCCGGAAAGTTAAACAGATTTGTAAATTACTTCTATTAAAAAATCTTAATCCTTCCAATAGTTATTAGCTTCTGAAGTTTTCTGTCTAACTGCTCAATGATGATGTTACGTCCCGGGAGCTGTGCATGATGGGAGAATATCCCCATAGGAACTGCACAGATCCCGGGACGTGAGTCATCAGAGAGCAGTTAGACAGAAAACAACAACTCAACTTCAGAAGCTAATAACTATTGGAAGGATTAAGATTTTTTAATAGAAGTAATTTACAAATCTCTTTAACTTTCCGGAGCCAGTTGATATATATATATAAAAAAGTTTTGGCCTGGAATACCCCTTTAACTGCAACTGCTTGACAAAGACAGCGAGAGGATGTTGAAACGTAGCACACGGTGGAGTGAAATAAAAGACATCACTTTACACTAAATCAACGGGAGTGCCACTGTTTCTTTCTGGACATAGATAGATATGAGATAGATAGATATGAGATAGATAGATATGTGATAGATAGATATGAGATAGATAGATAGATATGAGATAGATAGATATGAGATAGATAGATATGAGATAGATAGATATGAGATAGATAGATATGAGATAGATAGATATGTGATAGATAGATATGAGATAGATAGATAGATATGAGATAGATAGATATGAGATAGATAGATATGAGATAGATAGATATGAGATAGATAGATATGAGATAGATAGATATGTGATAGATAGATATGAGATAGATAGATAGATATGAGATAGATAGATATGAGATAGATAGATATGAGATAGATAGATATGAGATAGATAGATATGAGATAGATAGATATGTGATAGATAGATATGAGATAGATAGATAGATATGAGATAGATATGAGATAGATAGATATGAGATAGATAGATATGAGATAGATAGATATGAGATAGATAGATATGTGATAGATAGATATGAGATAGATAGATAGATATGAGATAGATAGATATGAGATAGATAGATATGAGATAGATAGATATGAGATAGATAGATATGAGATAGATATGAGATATATAAGATATGAGATAGATAGATAGATATGAGATAGATAGATATGAGATAGATAGATATGAGATAGATAGATATGAGATAGATGTGAGATAGATAGATATGAGATAGATAGATAGATATGAGATATATAAGATATGAGATAGATAGATAGATATGAGAGAGATAGATAGGAGATAGATAGATAGATAGATATGAGATAGATAACATGGATAGATAGATAGATAGATAAGAGATAGATAACATGGATAGATAGGTAGATAGTTATCCGCATGCGCATTTACGCAAAGCAAAAATAACCTCGAATATATTGAATATGCAAATTTCATGAATATAGGACGGATATTCGTCTATATATTCGTGAAATATCGTGAATTCGAATATGGCATATGCCGCTCATCACTAGTTGTTACCCACCTTTCCCAAAAACAGGGGTCATCCCGGCAAATAAATAGTTACCAGCAACCAAACCAAGTGGCCTGAAGGCGGAGACCTCTATGAAAGCAAAAGCCGAGGTTGCCCACCCGATCCAGCTGGTGACATATTTTTGGGTCACAACCCTCTACATGAAGAACAGTCGTGTTAATGTTACTGTTAATGATGCGAAGCCGGGACACAGAGTCTTTCTGTTCATTGACTCAAGTGAGATGTCTCCTTAGTTCAGCGCGAGATCTTACCTCCTGCAACCTCGATGGAATCTCGCAGGTCATGGATGCTGGCTGCCTGTCATCTGCGCGCTGCCACATCAGCGTTATTGAAGTAGCCCCCTCCGGTAAGAATACATCGTCTGACAGAACAATATGTGTTTGGGTTTTCTTTTCGCTTTTGCCTCAGGGTGCTTGGAACCCGGCCCTGGTACTTCACATTCCCTGGCCCTCACCTCAGCTGTGCCCCCCGAAAGAGACGATCGGCAGATCTTGTTCCTAAAAAGAAATCCCCAGTGAAATCCAAAAGAGCGAAACTAAACTGCAAATTATCACTTCTCTCCTTTATATGGGTTGTGAGGGTCCCATGAAGGCTAAAATGGGGCACTGGCATGATAACACAGAATAAATGGACCTGTGATAACCCTTTATGCCCGATACTCCGGTGGAAAACTATTTTGTTTAACTGGTGCCATAAAGTTAAATAGATTTGTAATTTACTTCTATTTACAAATATTAATCCTTCCAGTACTTATCAGCTCCTGTATAATACACAGGAAGTTGTGTTGTTCTTTCCAGTCTGACCACAGTGCTCTCTGCTGACATCTCTGTCCGTATCGGGAACTGTCCAGAGCAGGAGAGGTTTGCTATGGGGATTTGCTTGCACTCTGGACAGTTCCTGACATGGACAGAGGTGTCAGCAGAGAGCACTGTGGTCAGACTGGAAAGGACTACACAACTTTCTGTGGAGCATACAGCAGCTGATAAGTACTGGAAGGATTAAGATTTTTAATTAGAAGTAATTTACAAATCTGTTTAACTTTCTGGCACCAGTTGATATAAAAATAATTGTTTTCCACTGGAGAACCCCTTTAAAGGGGTACTCCGGCCGTAGGGGACAAGCCTGGCTTTACTCACTTCCAGCGCTCACCCCGGCGTCTCCAATATTGCTTCTCTGGTCCCTGGTGAGATCCTCTTCCGGGCCCGTCACATTGCTGTTCAGCGAATCGCTATTAATTACTATTAATGTCCCACCTTGGCCAGTGATTGGCTGAGTGGCAATGTAGCATATTGGGCCCCGGCACCAGGAAGAAGATTAGAGTTCAACACCTCATATTGACCCCCAAGCAATATGGTGGTCACAGCTCAGTCATATATATATATATATATATATATATATATATATATATATATATGTATGTATGAGAGACCAGCAACATGAGCAGACACCGTTTTAGGAGTACAGTATCTGACACAACTACAGGGGTAACAAGTTATAAAACTCTGCGGCACTGTTGGGGAGGTGTTGTGAGGCTGAGACCATTAAAGAAGCACTCCGGGTTGTTTTTTATTTTTTTTGCCCATGTCATACCATCACTAATCCTACAGCGTCATCTGTTTTATTCCAGCACAGCTGCATCCATACATTTTATTACTCCAATTTGGTCATGTGATCCCATTCCTGACTCTCCAAATCTTCCTGTACCTAATGGTTCCAACAGGAAGACTTCAAATCTTAATAAAACACCTCAGTTGTGATAATCGGTCAAATCACTTTTTTCTCATGACAATATTTCTCTTAAAAAATGCAATTTAGATAAGAAAATGCATATAAAACTGCATGTGGTGGGAACTGACACCAAACTACTCATGAGTCTCAGCAGTTTAGTTCGGTCTCATAAGGGGAATTGCAGTGATGAGACTCTACCTCCTAGGCAACATAGGAAAATCATTTCTGTTCTGAAATAGAAATTGGTATGTTTGAAAAACCCCTGCCTGCCACATCAGCTAAAACAGGTAAGCACAATGCATACACAAGAATGTCTACATTGTTCTCTAATATTAGTCTCTAATACTCTCCTTTTTTGAGAAACACATCCCTACAGCGTGGACTAGAACTGAATTAGAGAACTGCAACTCAAGGTACATATATAGCCCGTATGGATGTAGGCGGTGCAATGACTGGAGCTGGCTGAAGCACATTTGGCAAAGGCCAGGTCCTTACTACTCTAGAACTGGTTTAGGTCCACCCTTTTCCCCAGGAAAGAATGGTCAGGCTAGGGACTTTTCAATCAATGGCTAGGAGACAACATGTGACCAAATCATCATTGAGCTGTACAAGATGTGTGAGCAAGATTAACCCTCTGCACTCTGGTTACCTCAGTGTATGAATGACATAAAGTATAATGCAAAAACATACATTTTATTTAACCAACAAACCTTAAAGGGGCACTCTGCCCCTAGACATCTTATCCCCTATCCAAAGGATAGGGGACAAGATGTCTGATCGCGGGGGTCCCGCCGCTGGGGATCCCCGCGATCTCCGTGTTGCGCCCTGCATTCGTTTAGAGTGTCGGGTTTAGCGCCGGAGGCTTGTAACGTCACACTCGTGCCCTGCTTGTGACGTCACGGCCACGTCCCCTCAATGCAAGTCTATAGGAGGGGGCGTGACGGCCGTCACGCCCCCTCCTATAGACTTGCATTGAGGGGGCGTGGCCGTGACATCGCAATCCTCCGTGCAACTTCGCCAGTTCGCTCCGTGCTCCGGATGTCTGGGGTTCTGCAGCCGAGATTGCGGGGGTCCCCAGCGGTGGGACATCCTACATCTTATTTCCTATCCTTTGGATAGGGGGTAAGATGTCTAGGGGCAGACTACCCCTTTAAGCAAGTCAGCCACCCGACAGCTCTAGTGGGTGGCAGCTGGGACACCACAAATACACACATACCGCTTCTGCAGTGACTATGAATATATAGAACAATAAATAGAAAAAACAATAAACAGAAAGAAAAATCAGCTTTCTATCCTATGGGTCGGCATTTTAATCCCAGTATAAAGCCAGGGTAAGCTCAAGGATTCTTGCAGTCATTATTATCCACCCTACGAGGCCCGGAAAGGCCCAGCCCATTGGCCGCAGGGTGTGAGTGAGTCCAGGCCGCGAGGTGTTGATTATGGCGGCTCGTCTTAATGTGGCCGTGCTAATACTGATTTGGGGACGAGCTTCTGAGGGTCTGTAAAGTGACAGCCCTGTCATCCAGTGATTACCCCCGCCTGTCCCTCGCCCCGGCCCCAGATTTATGGACTGCCACATTTTAATAAAAAACACACACCTCCCCACTGGCTGCATTAGGAGATTCCAGGCAAAACAGGCCGGCCGCGCCATAAATTTCCCTCTCAAGTAATAACTCCGGTCTAAGCCCCTGCAGGCTTTGCCTTTTTTTTTTTTTTTGTAGATGGCAAAAGTCCAAATGAGGCTACGGACTGCGCACCCCTGCAGGAAACCCCAGGGCGAGCAGTATTAACTCTTGTGATGTCAGAGATCCTGCGCGGCTGGACACCTCATCACGTATTGTGTGTGTACAGGGTCATGTCCACTGCTCATCCCCTCGACTCCCTCCCTGGTGGTTCGGCTCTATATTATGTCAGGGCACCAGCTCTGGTATTATTATGTAGAATTATTATTTAAGCATCGTATGGCGCATTTAAAGGGGTCCTCCACCATAAGGTGATTTTAGTACGTACCTGGCAGACAGTAATGGACATGCTTAGGGAGGATCTGCGCTTGTCTTGGGGCTAAATGACTATGTTGTGAGATTACCATAATACTGTGGCTAGCTGTTTGTGAACTTGTATTTCCTGTTTGACTTTTCTTTTTTTGACTACAAATCCCACAATTCCATCTTACTCCCTCCCACACATCAGCCACCCCACCCATTGAAACATAAATGAGCTGCATCCATTCAAAAGACCTGTGGTTTTCAATCAGGGTGCCTACAGCTGTTGCATTAGTTGCAGATTGATCTCTTTCCCACCAAGCGATCCCTCCACCCATTGAAGCGGACAGGCTCCCTGTCATCAGCTGAATAGTGATGTCAGGTCTCAACTGCATTGCAACCTGGGAAAAATCTGAGACAACAGTCATTTTGTATGCTGCTAAAAATCAATATTGGGGTGAAAATCACAGAAGAATTGTGAGAAAACCGTCACACACAGGTACAGACACTATATTATGAACTACACTAACTTTACAACCCCTGTAGCATAGTCAAATAAAAAAAAATCCTGGAATACCCCTTTAAATGTTGACTGCATGGCAGAGTTATGTAGGCACTGTACAGTTCTCTTATGTGTTAACTTACCAGTAACTAGTGATGAGCATCAGAGGCCATATATTGGAATCCGCGATATTTCATGAATATAGGGACGAATATATTGCATATTCACTATGTTCGTTCTCTTTTTTTTTTCAATACGAAAATTCGTAATGAAATTCGCATAGTGCGCATGCGCAATTATAGCACCTAAAAGAAGGGAGGGATCAGTGTCCAGCCTGGAAGTGCCGATATTCGCATAAATTTGCATTAAATTTGCATTACGAATAACTATCAATATATTCTAAATATTTGCGAAATGATGAAGTGCCAATATTTGCGGTAAAAATTTGCATTTTGAATATTCGCACCCAACACTACTGGTAACATTATCTTGGCACGGTATAGCATTTATTCACTGTCTGGCAGTATTATAGAGGTATGGTACTCTTATGTGTTCAGTATCTGGCATTCTTATATAGGAACTGTATAGTATTTTTATATATAGTATTATATATATAGTATTTATATATATAGTATTTTATGTATAGTATTTTTATATATAGTATTATATATATAGTATTTATATATAGTATTTATATATAGTATTTTTATATATATAGAACTGTATAGAACTGTATAGTATTTTTATATATAGTATTTATATATAGTATTTTATGTATAGTATTATTATATATATAGTATTTATATATAGTATTTTATGTATAGTATTTTTATATATAGTATTATATATATATATAGTATTTATATATAGTATTTATATATAGTATTTTATGTATAGTATTTTTATATATAGAACTGTATAGAACTGTAAACTGTATTGCAGCATTACGCCAGCATGGTATGATACACTTTGACTGTCTGACACTATTATAGAGGTACTGTATGGTACTTATATGCATTCACACTCTGGCACAATATTATAGACACTCTATGGTACTATTTTGTGTTCACTGTCTGACACTATTATAGAGGTACTGTATGGTACTTATATGCATTCACACTCTGGCACAATAATACAGACACTCTATGGTACTATTTTGTGTTCACTGTCTGACACTATTATAGAGGTACTGTATGGTACTTATATGCATTCACACTCTGGCACAATAATACAGACACTCTATGGTACTATTTTGTGTTCACTGTCTGGCATTATAATAAAAGCACCCGATGGTACTTTTGTTGTGTTGACTGTCTATACCCAAAATGTAGGTACTACATGGTACTTTAATTATATTATGTTGACTGTCTGGCATAATGATATAGACACTGTATGTTACTTGTGTAGTGACTGCCTAGTGCTATTATACAGATGCTGTAATGAACTGTTTTGTTTTGTCTGGCTCTATTATGTAGGCACTGTACGGTACTCTTATATGTTGACTTTCTGTCACTATATTAGAGGCAATTCGATTGTGGCAATTTTATGTGTTGTCTGTCTGGTCTGTTGCTATTGTACAGATGTGGTATAGGACTTTTATTTGCTGAATGTCTGGCACTATTATACAGGCAATGTATGGTACTCTTTGGGGTTCTAATGGCTGCTGCACTGGAGGTGATAGGAACATTACTTTAGGGTCCACCCAAATCTCCCTGAGACACTTAAGTAAAGATGTTGGATTGGCTCCAGTAAAGATGTTAGATTGGCCCCAGTAAAGATGTTGGATTGGCCCCAGTAAAGATGTTGGATTGGCCCCAGTAAAGATGTTGGATTGGCCCCAGTAAAGATGTTGGATTGGCCCCAGTAAAGATGTTGGATTGGCCCCAGTAAAGATGTTGGATTGGCCCCAGTAAAGATGTTGGATTGGCCCCAGTAAAGATGTTGGATTGGCCCCGGTAAAGATGTTGGATTGGCCCCAGTAAAGATTTTGGATTGGCCCCAGTAAAGATGTTGGATTGGCCCCAGTAAAGATGTTGGATTGGCCCCAGTAAAGATTTTGGATTGGCCCCAGTAAAGATATTGAAGTGACACAAAAAAAGATGTTGGATTGTTGTCTGAAATCTTCACGTTACACCAGATAACTATATTAGAGGCAATTCGATTGTGGCAATTTTATGTGTTGTCTGTCTGGTCTGTTGCTATTGTACAGATGTGGTATAGGATTTTTATTTGCTGAATGTCTGGCACTATTATACAGGCAATGTATGGTACTCTTTGGGGTTCTAATGGCTGCTGCACTGGAGGTAATAGGAGCATTACTTTAGGGTGCACCCAAATCTCCCTGAGACATTAAGTAAATATGTTGGATTGGCCCCAGTAAAGATGTTGGATTGGTCTCAGTAAAGATTTTAGATTGGCCCTAGTAAAGATGTGGGATTGGCACCAGTAAAGATTTTAGATTGGCCCCAGTAAAGATGTGGGATTGGCACCAGTAAAGATTTTAGATTGGCCCCAGTAAAGATGTGGGATTGGCCCCATTAAAGATGTTGGATTGGCCCCAGTAAAGATTTTGGATTGGCCCCAGTAAAGATTTTGGATTGGCCTCAGTAAAGATGTTGGATTGGCCTCAGTAAATATGTTGGATTGGCCCCAGTAAAGATGTTGGATTGGCCCCAGTAAAGATGTTGGATTGGCCTCAGTAAAGATTTTGGATTGGCCCCAGTAAATATGTTGGATTGGCCCCAGTAAAGATGTTGGATTGGCCTCAGTAAAGATTTTGGATTGGCCCCAGTAAAGATGTTGGATTGGCCCCAGTAAATATGTTGGATTGGCCCCAGTAAAGATGTTGGATTGGCCCCAGTAAAGATTTTGGATTGGCCCCAGTAAAGATCTTGGATTGGCCCCAGTAAAGATTTTGGATTGGCCCCAGTAAAGATCTTGGATTGGCCCCAGTAAAGATTTTGGATTGGCCCCAGTAAAGATGTTGGATTGGCCCCAGTAAAGATTTTGGATTGGCCCGAGTAAAGATTTTGGATTGGCCCGAGTAAAGATTTTGGATTGGCCTCAGTAAAGATCTTGGATTGGCCTCAGTAAAGATGTAGGATTCACGTTACACCAGATAACTATATCTTTTATTACATTTCTACATTTGCCTGTTAACCACAGGGGCACAGATCATACACCACCAGCCCACCAGGGTTTAAAATCTGGAATTCTGCAAAGTTAGAATTCCAGATTTTGGGCTTTTTATGAACATCTTAGCCTTTAATTAAGGGGCACAGAACTGGATGGCTGCAAATGTTGTCGAATTGCATCCTCGTCCATGATAACAGTTGTACAGTTGTAGGTTTGGTGTGCACCGAGAGGCCAGACTTCTCATCAATGACACCTTGCTATTCTCACGTGGCTGGGAAGGGCTCATGCATTACAGACGATGAGGCCCAGGAACATTTCACGAAAATCTTCTGACAAACCCGATGGATTTTGTGGCCTGATCCGTCTTCCCCTCCAATGTCACGGTCTTCTCTGGTCGACTTCCGCCCTTGTTTGATGCAGCAGATCCAGCAGATCCATCATCAAAGCGGAACTGGAGAGGGAGAGGACTCACTAAGTAACAATGACTGTAGAAGAAGTCCCCAGCAGGCCCATAAATCAGGGCAATGGCTTCCTTAACCCTCCTTATTAACCTATTCCTCTGACGGCTAAGAGGTGTGACGTGCCGCTGCTGTGGATTAGGCCTCTATGAATTCATGGGCTTCAGAAAGAAGCCGAACAGCTTGAAGGTTTTATAGAACAAGATATGAGGTTCAGAACATTCCGCGGTAATAAGCTGTAATACGGGTAAAAATGTATTCATCCCCATATCCAAAGACTATTAAAGGGGTACTCCGCCCCTAGGCATCTTATCCCCTATGCTTTGGACAGGAGATAAAATGTCTAGGGGTGGAGTACCTCTTTAATCTGTTTCTGAGAAAGCTGGGTGGTTAACAATATAGGACTATAGATGCGTCGTTGCCTATCTAGAAAGACTTGGGACCTGGATGCACTTGTTGTTCAGGCAACCCAAGAACTTACTGTATATCTACTAGTGGCGCAAAAGATCTTTAGTAGGAGGCCTCCATATGTAAGCACCCTTCCCCCACAATCACAATTGTGATTTAGATTTATATTCTATTAGATTTATATTTTCTTCTAGCCAACAAGGTTAAAGGACTTAAAGGGGTACTCCGCCCCAGACATCTTATCCACAACCAAAGGGGACCCCCGCGATCTCGGCTGCGGCACCCCAGTCATCCGGTGCACGGAGCGAAGTTCGTTCCGTGCTGGATGATTGGCGATGCGGGGCCGTCACAAACCCTCCCATAGACCTGCATTGAGAGGGTGTGGCCGTGACATCACAAGGGGCGTGGCTGTGACATCACGAGCCTCGGGCGCTGCACCGGATGCTCTAAATGAACGGCGGGTGCAGCAGGGAAATCATGGGGGTCCCCAGCAGAGGGACCCCCGCGACCAGTCATCTTATCCCCTATCCTTTGGATAGGGGATAAGATGTCTTGGGGCGGAGTACCCCTTTAAGATGATTCACCAGAAAGCAACAGTGCCTACACATAGACTATAAGACTCTTAGTGTATGAGTAAATTGACACACACAAATCCTCACCAAAAATTCTTATCAATTCCTCATCAAAATAGATTTGGATGGGCAAGAGCGCAAGTCTATGGCTTCTCAGCAGTTTCAGCACTACACCTCCCAGTATGCCCTAAAAGCCTTGGAGGTCCACTATAGGCATGAAAGGTCCTCTGCCGCTAAAAGACATCCCCTGTCTGTAGTAGACCTCCCATACCTGCAGTGGACCTTCAATACATATAGAGGATCTCATATCTATCTCATATCTATCTCATATCTATCTCATATCTATCTATCTATCTATCTATCTATCTCATATCTATCTATCTATCTCATATCTATCTCATATCTATCTCATATCTATCTCATATCTATCTATCTCATATCTATCTCATATCTATCTATCTCATATCTATCTATCTATCTCATATCTATCTCATATCTATCTATCTCATATCTATCTCATATCTATCTATCTCATATCTATCTATCTCATATCTATCTATCTCATATCTATCTCATATCTATCTCATATCTATCTCATATCTATCTATCTATCTATCTCATATCTATCTCATATCTATCTCATATCTATCTCATATCTATCTCATATCTATCTCATATCTATCTCATATCTATCTATCTCATATCTATCTCATCTCTATCTATCTATCTCATATCTCTCTATCTCATATCTATCTCATATGTATCTATCTATCTATCTATCTATCTCATATCTATCTATATCATATCTATCTATCTCATATCTATCTATCTATCTATCTATCTATCTCATATCTATCTATATCATATCTATATCATATCTATCCATCTATCTATCTATCTTATATCTATCTATCTCATATTTATCTATCTATTTATCTATCTATCTATTTATCTATCTATCTATCTATCTCATATCTATCTATCTATCTATCTATCTCATATCTATCTCATATCTATCTATCTATCTATCTCATATCTATCTATCTATCTATCTCATATCTATCTATCTATCTATCTATCTCATATCGATCTCATATCTATCTATCTATCTATCTATCTATCTATCTCATATCTATCTATCTCATATCTATCTATCTCATATCTATCTCATATCTATCTCATATCTATCTATCTCATATCTATCTCATATCTATCTATCTATCTCATATCTATCTCATATCTATCTATCTCATATCTATCTCATATCTATCTATCTATCTCATATCTATCTATCTCATATCTATCTATCTCATATCTATCTCATATCTATCTCATATCTATCTCATATCTATCTATCTATCTCATATCTATCTCATATCTATCTCATATCTATCTCATATCTATCTCATATCTATCTATCTCATATCTATCTCATATCTATCTCATATCTATCTATCTCATATCTATCTCATATCTATCTATCTCATATCTATCTCATATCTATCTATCTATCTATCTATCTATCTCATATCTATCTATATCATATCTATCTATCTCATATCTATCTATCTATCTATCTCATATATATCTATATCATATCTATATCATATCTATCTATCTATTTATCTATCTATCTATCTATCTATCTCATATCTATCTATCTATCTATCTCATATCTATCTCATATCTATCTATCTATCTATCTATCTCATATCTATCTAACTATCTATCTCATATCTATCTATCTATCTATCTATCTCATATCGATCTCATATCTATCTATCTATCTAATATCTATCTATCTATCTATCTCATTTCTATCTATCTCTCTCATTCTCCCTATGTCTCTTTTTCTTATTCTCTCACTTTTTCTTTTATATATATATATATATATATAAAAAAAAAAAAAAAAGTTAATAATTAAATACATTTCCTAATTTCCTTGGAATTACCAAAACTGTAAAAAATAAATTATCTGAATAAATGTGAATTAAATAAGCATTTTTCTTTTGTACAATAATAATTATTTACAGTATTTGGTTAACTTTAGGCGACGTTCACACAGATTAAATTAACGTGTCATTGAAAATATGCCCAAAATAAAGGGTTTTCTTTTGTTTGTGTGAAAGTGTTAGAGGCTTAATGTTTTTTATATATAAGTCTATTGTTGACATATTTACTTTTTAACACTTGATTGTATTATGTTGATGAGAATGTTCAGAAATTTTAACTTTCAATTTTTTTCTCCATTCTAACAGCAGAACAGTTTAGAAGAAAGACATAAAACACAATTATAGAATGGATTCAAACAAAAAAACACAAATATATAACAATATATATATTAGGATATAGTCAGAAGGATGAAAAATCCAAAAACAAATTATTTGGAGGATTTACAGAAAAACCAGATTCAAACTAATAACCACTGAAATCTTTGTGAAACACCTGTTACTGCTGTATAAATAAATTATATCATATGTTATATAAATGGGGGGGGGGATGGGGGGGGGGGGGGGGGGGGGGACAGATCAAAAGAAAGATATGAGATAGATATGAGATAGATATGAGATAGATATGAGATATATATATATATATATGAGATAGATAGATATGAGATAGATAGATAGATAGATATGAGATAGATAGATAGATAGATATGAGATAGATAGATAGATAGATATGAGATAGATATGAGATAGATATGAGATATATATATATATATATATATATATATATATATGAGATAGATAGATATGAGATAGATAGATAGATAGATATGAGATAGATAGATATGAGATAGATAGATAGATAGATATGAGATAGATATGAGATAGATAGATAGATATATATATGAGATAGATGATATGAGACTATAGATGCGTCGTTGCCTATCTAGAAAGACTTGGGACCTGGATGCACTTGTTGTTCAGGCAACCCAAGAACTTACTGTATATCTACTAGTGGCGCAAAAGATCTTTAGTAGGAGGCCTCCATATGTAAGCACCCTTCCCCCACAATCACAATTGTGATTTAGATTTATATTCTATTAGATTTATATTTTCTTCTAGCCAACAAGGTTAAAGGACTTAAAGGGGTACTCCGCCCCAGACATCTTATCCACAACCAAAGGGGACCCCCGCGATCTCGGCTGCGGCACCCCAGTCATCCGGTGCACGGAGCGAAGTTCGTTCCGTGCTGGATGATTGGCGATGCGGGGCCGTCACAAACCCTCCCATAGACCTGCATTGAGAGGGTGTGGCCGTGACATCACAAGGGGCGTGGCTGTGACATCACGAGCCTCGGGCGCTGCACCGGATGCTCTAAATGAACGGCGGGTGCAGCAGGGAAATCATGGGGGTCCCCAGCAGAGGGACCCCCGACCAGTCATCTTATCCCCTATCCTTTGGATAGGGGATAAGATGTCTTGGGGCGGAGTACCCCCTTTAAGATGATTCACCAGAAAGCAACAGTGCCTACACATAGACTATAAGACTCTTAGTGTATGAGTAAATGACACACACACAAATCCTCACCAAAAATTCTTATCAATTCCTCATCAAAATAGATTTGGATGGCAAGAGCGCAAGTCTATGGCTTCTCAGCAGTTTCAGCACTACACCTCCCAGTATGCCCTAAAAGCCTTGGAGGTCCACTATAGGCATGAAAAGGTCCTCTGCCGCTTAAAGACATCCCCTGTCTGTAGTAGACCTCCCATACCTGCATTGGACCTTCAATACATATAGAGGATCTCATATCTATCTCATATCTATCTCATATCTATCTCATATCTATCTATCTATCTATCTATCTCATATCTATCTATCTATCTCATATCTATCTCATATCTATCTCATATCTATCTCATATCTATCTATCTCATATCTATCTCATATCTATCTATCTCATATCTATCTATCTATCTCATATCTATCTCATATCTATCTATCTCATATCTAACTCATATCTATCTATCTCATATCTATCTATCTCATATCTATCTATCTCATATCTATCTCAATCTATCTCATATCTATCTCATATCTATCTATCTATCTATCTCATATCTATCTCATATCTATCTCATATCTATCTCATATCTATCTCATATCTATCTCATATCTATCTCATATCTATCTATCTCATATCTAATCCACATCTCTATCTATCTATCTCATATCTCTCTATCTCATATCTATCTCATATGTATCTATCTATCTATCTATCTATCTATCTCATATCTATCTATATCATATCTATCTATCTCATATCTATCTATCTATCTATCTATCTATCTATCTATCTCATATCTATCTATACTCATATCTATATCATATCTATCCATCTATCTATCTATCTTATATCTATCTATCTCATATTTATCTATCTATTTATCTATCTATCTATTTATCTATCTATCTATCTATCTATCTATCTATCTCATATCTATCTATCTATCTATCTATCTATCTCATATCTATCTCATATCTATCTATCTATCTATCTATCTATCTATCTCATATCTATCTATCTATCTATCTATCTCATATCTATCTATCTATCTATCTATCTATCTATCTATCTATCTCATATCGATCTCATATCTATCTATCTATCTATCTATCTATCTATCTCATATCTATCTATCTCATATCTATCTATCTCATATCTATCTCATATCTATCTCATATCTATCTATCTCATATCTATCTCATATCTATCTATCTATCTCATATCTATCTCATATCTATCTATCTCATATCTATCTCATATCTATCTATCTATCTCATATCTATCTATCTCATATCTATCTATCTCATATCTATCTCATATCTATCTCATATCTATCTCATATCTATCTATCTATCTCATATCTATCTCATATCTATCTCATATCTATCTCATATCTATCTCATATCTATCTATCTCATATCTATCTCATATCTATCTATCTCATATCTATCTATCTCATATCTATCTCATATCTATCTCATATCTATCTATCTCATATCTATCTATCTCATATCTATCTATCTCATATCTATCTCATATCTATCTATCTATCTATCTATCTATCTATCTATCTATCTCATATCTATCTATATCATATCTATCTATCTCATATCTATCTATCTATCTATCTATCTATCTCATATATATCTATATCATATCTATATCATATCTATCCATCTATCTATCTATCTCATATCTATCTATCTCATATTTATCTATCTATTTATCTATCTATCTATTTATCTATCTATCTATCTATCTATCTCATATCTATCTATCTATCTATCTATCTCATATCTATATCACATATCTATCTATCTATCTATCTATCTCATATCTATCTATCTATCTATCTCATATCTATCTATCTATCTATCTATCTATCTCATATTGATCTCATATCTATCTATCTATCTATCTATCTATCTATCTCATATCTATCTATCTCATATCTATCTATCTCATATCTATTTATCTATCTATCTCATATCTATCTATCTGTCTCATATCTATCTATCTATCTCATATCTATCTAACTATCTATCTAATATCTATCTATCTATCTATCTCATTTCTATCTATCTCTCTCATTCTCCCTATGTCTCTTTTTCTTATTCTCTCACTTTTTCTTTTATATATATATATATATATATATAAAAAAAAAAAAAAAAAGTTAATAATTAAATACATTTCCCTAATTTCCTTGGAATTACCAAAACTGTAAAAAATAAATTATCTGAATAAATGTGAATTAAATAAGCATTTTTCTTTTGTACAATAATAATTATTTACAGTATTTGGTTAACTTTAGGCGACGTTCACACAGATTAAATTAACGTGTCATTGAAAATATGCCCAAAATAAAGGGTTTCTTTTGTTTGTGTGAAAGTGTTAGAGGCTTAATGTTTTTTATATATAAGTCTATTGTTGACATATTTACTTTTTAACACTTGATTGTATTATGTTGATGAGAATGTTCAGAAATTTTAACTTTCAATTTTTTTTCTCCATTCTAACAGCAGAACAGTTTAGAAGAAAGACATAAAACACAATTATAGAATGGATTCAAACAAAAAAACACAAATATATAACAATATATATATTAGGATATAGTCAGAAGGATGAAAAATCCAAAAACAAATTATTTGGAGGATTTACAGAAAACCAGATTCAAACTAATAACCACTGAAATCTTTGTGAAACACCTGTTACTGCTGTATAAATAAATTATATCATATGTTATATAAGATGGGGGGGGGGGGGGGGTGGGGGGGGGGGACAGATCAAAAGAAAGATATGAGATAGATATGAGATAGATATGAGATATATATATATATATATATATATATATATGAGATAGATAGATATGAGATAGATAGATAGATAGATATGAGATAGATAGATAGATAGATAGATATGAGATAGATAGATAGATAGATATGAGATAGATATGAGATAGATATGAGATATATATATATATATATATATATATATATATATATATATATGAGATAGATAGATATGAGATAGATAGATAGATAGATATGAGATAGATAGATATGAGATAGATAGATAGATAGATATGAGATAGATATGAGATAGATAGATAGATATATATATGAGATAGATGATATGAGATAGATATGAGATAGATATGAGATAGATATA
This sequence comes from Hyla sarda, assembly GCF_029499605.1. Classification (NCBI taxonomy): domain Eukaryota; kingdom Metazoa; phylum Chordata; class Amphibia; order Anura; family Hylidae; genus Hyla; species Hyla sarda. The sequence continues at coordinate 292,671,866 of NC_079194.1, forward strand.
TATGAGATAGATAGATATGAGATAGATAGATATGAGATAGATAGATATGAGATAGATAGATAGATATGAGATAGATAGATATGAGATAGATATGAGATAGATAGATATGAGATAGATAGATATGAGATAGATAGATAGTAGATAGACAGATATGAGATAGATAGATAGATAGATATGAGATAGATAGATAGATAGATAGATAGATACATATGAGATAGATATATATGAGATAGATGGATATGGGATAAACAAGGATAAGTTGGCCAGCACTACTGATACCAAAACTGCTGCATGGACCCGGCATACAGGTGCGCGCTGCTAGGCTGAATATACATAAACAGGAGAATACAGCAGTACACTGCTAGCACAAAGATACAGATAAAACATGAAATGCTATACAGGTATAATGCAAAAAATGAAAAAGTGAGGTACTTAGCTCACAATTTGGCGGCCAAATAGTTTGGACCATCCCACCATGATAAGGTGACCTCATTGGGATGGACCCTACACTGTGAATATGCCTCTGTGTAATCAGTTTAACAGGCATTGCAAGGTCTGAGACATCCGCACCTTATACACACCTAATAGAGGTGGGTGGGGTGCAGGAGCCAACATGGAGGTAGCGAACTTATCCTTGTTTGTGTTACACATACGGGGGAGTGGCTACCTCCATGTTGGTTCCTGCACTGAGCTGTAAAGACTATAACACCTGTCTGCCTCAGTAAAGCTGCCGTTGTTCTGTAACCTTGCATCGGAGTGATTATTTGCACCGTGCCTGGCCCAGGGACCAGCGGACATTCCTCGGGTGGTGTAGAGGATAGCCATGCCCTGGCGTCACGAACACAAGCAGTTAATGCCATCTGCCCTTTCACACCCTCACCACAGATAGATAGATGCGATATAGTTAGATAAATAAATCAATAAATGATACATAGAGAAGGCGCATGGCATACTAAGATATATAGATAGTATAGATAAGTATTAGAGAGATAAATAGATAGAGACAGACATTCAGACGGATGACGCAATGATAGATCCCACCTTAAGAACAGGAAAAACACCTTCTCATTCCATTCATATAAAGTGATGAAATCTGTGGGACAGGAATTAGAGAGATTCTCATGTTTCTGGCCCAGTCCCAGCCTCACCCCCCCCCCCCCATCATAGCTAAGAACGCTTCATTCTACTTTCCGCAGAAGAACAAGTGGCCAAGTCTGTCCGTCACTCTGACCTGTGCTGCCTTCTTGGGGCCTTCACCTAAAATTCGGAGATTTCTAAAGGAAAACAGCTTGGAGCAATTCACATAAAACAGATCCAAATGGGGAAGATCAGGTTTCCCTGCTGGGAGTGGGTGCAGCGGCAGAGGAGGACGGGTGTCAGGAGGGGATCCGTCTCCAAAAACCCATTGGTATTACACTAAAGGAAAACAAAAAAAGCACATCTTGTGTAACGGCCATGGACATGTGAGCGGCCCGTCCCTGCTGAACCCATCCCCACTGGTCAACCCATCCCCACTGGTGACCACCAATGGGGGGGGCGCATTTGTTATTATATTTTTCTGTATCATCCCTGGAACTTGAAGGGCATAAAAAAAAAATCTGTTTTAGCAGTTTTTTTTGTTATACAGTGGTCCCTCAATTACAATATTAATTGGTTCCAGGATGACCATTGTATGTTGAAACCATTGTATGTTGAAACCAGAACTCTATGGAAACCTGGTAATTGGTTCGGAAGCCCCCAAAATGTCATCCAAAAATAGGAAAAAGTGAGGATTAAAGAAAAATAAGTAGATAACTAATATAGATAAAGCAAATCCTTACATATAAAAGTAATAAAGATCTGCTGGGAGCTGTAAATCACTGTCTATGTAGAGGACAGGAGCTTCTTCAGGGTCCTGTACAGAACACAGTGTCCTAAAAAAGTAATGGAGCCGCCCTCACCTGGTGTCCAAAGGAGCAGCTAACCCTCGTACAGGTAAAGAGTAGTACAGAACATTTAATACCTCCCTGTAGGGGGCGCTACCAGACACCAGTCAGTGCATACACTTCAGTAATACAGGTAAAGAGTACAGAACATGTAATACCTCCCTGTACTGTAGGGAGCGCTACCAGACACCAGTCAGTGCATACACTTCAGTAATACAGGTGAAGAGTACAGAACATGTAATACCTCCCTGTACTCTAGGAAGCGCTACCAGACACCAGTCAGTGCATGCACTTCAGTAATACAGGTAAAAAGTAGTACAGAACATGTAATACCTCCCTGTACTGTAGGGGCGCTACCAGACACCAGTCAGTGCATGCACTTCAGTAATACAGATAAAGAGTACAGAACATGTAATACCTCCCTGTACTGTAGGGGGCGCTACCAGATAGCCAGTCAGTGCATGCACTTCAGTAATACAGGTAAAGAGTACAGAACATGTAATATCTCCCTGTACTGTAGGGCGCGCTACCAGACACCAGTCAGTGCATACACTTCAGTAATACAGGTAAAGAGTACAGAACATGTAATACCTCCCTGTACTGTAGGGGGCGCTACCAGACACCAGTCAGTGCATGCACTTCAGTAATACAGGTAAAGAGTACAGAACATGTAATACCTCCCTGTACTGTAGGGGGCGCTACCAGACACCAGTCAGTGCATACACTTCAGTAATACAGGTAAAGAGTAGTACAGAACATGTAATACCTCCCTGTACTGTAGGGGGCGCTACCAGACACCAGTCAGTGCATACACTTCAGTAATACAGGTGTTTTACCAGTGAATGCCCATTCTGATTGGTCGGTTCTTCCGGCCATTGGCATGTTTCACAGATCTGGACTGTCTGTACATTGTATAATGAGTCTGGTTTATAGTTACAATGGTCCAGAAAAGACCGAAAATATTGCAACCTGAGGCCATTGTAAGTTGAAACTATTGTATGTAGAGGCCATTGTAAGTTGAAGGATCACTGTATCTGTTTTTGGGAAAGCTGGGTGACAACCAATAGGGCCACCACTACAGCTCCACTGAGGCCAGTGTGTAGCTGTAAGGTGTGCAGAGATAATGGTTGCACCAGGGCCCTTCTGCAATTTACAGTTTTCAAGCTTATTTTTTTCTTGGTGTGGCTCAATACTTATCAGCAATGTAGGTGTAGGGGGGGTCTGATACAGATAATACATTGGGGGCCCAAAGTCATTGAAGGGGTATTCCAGCCAAAGACATTTTATCCCCTATCCAAAGGATAGGGGATAAGATGTCTGATTGCGGGGGATCCGCCGCAGGGACCCCCGCGATCTCCGCACAGCACCCGCACTGCAACCGGGCTGCTGCTTCAGTCTCGGAAACCTCTGTGTTTCCGGGACTGGAGACGTGACGTCACGCCACGTCCCCTCGTGACGCCTCACGCTCCATCCCATAGGCATGAATGGAGGGGGCGTGACGTGACATCACGAGGGGACGTGGCGTGATGTTACGTTTCCAGTCCCGGAAACACAGAGGTTTCCGATACCGCGGGGGGTCTCAGCGGCTGGCCCCCCCGCAATGAGACATCTTATCCCCTATCCTAAGGATAGCGCATAATATATCTTTGGCCGGAATACCCCTTTAAGCTATACTCCTTACTGAGGCTATCAATAACTTCTGCTGGTTGCCAACCAATACAGTCTTAAAGGGGTACTCTGTTGGAAAATATTTTTCTTTAAATCAACTCGTGCCAGAACGTTAAATAGATTTGTAAATGACTTCTATAAAAAAATCTTAATCCTTCCAGTACTTATCAGCTGCTATTTGCTCCACAGGAAGTTCTCTTCTTTTTGGATTTCCTTTCTGTCTGACCACAGTGCTCTCTGCTGACACCTCTGTCCATTTTAGGAACTGTCCAGAGCAGGAGCAAAGCCCCATAGCAAGCTCTGGACAGTGCCTGACATGGACAGAGGTGTCAGCAGAGAGCACTGTGGTCAGACAGAAAGGAAATCCAAAAAGAAATGAACTTCCTCTGGAGCATACAGCAGATGATAAGTACTAGATGGATTAGGATTTTTTAATAGAAGTAATTTACAAATCTGTTTAACTTTCTGGCACCAGTTGATTTAAAAAAAAAAAAAATTGTTTTCCACCGGAGTACCCCTTTAAACACACTTATTTTGTTGAAAAATAATTAGTATTTTTTAAAAGCAGTACAAAAATAGAAAAGCATGTAATCATGGATATTGTTTTAATCGCATTGACCCACAGAATAAAGAGAACATGTCTGTTTTATCGTAAAGTGAACTGCGTAAAAATGAAGACCCCCCAAAAGCTGCAAAATCACAGTTTTCAACCCCCCCCCCAAATAATATTATTCTTAGTTGTGTTGTACATTTTATGGTAAAATTAAAGGTTATATTATTAAGTAAATGATGCTATAGACCTGTTAGTTTAACCGCTGTTGTATGTAAATTGTTTGAGGGTTTCCTAAGAGATGTTATTTTGGAATATCTTTATAAAATAAATGTATGACCCCATATCACATGGCTTTATGAGGGATCGGTCCTGTCAAACTAACCTGATCAGCTTTTATGAGGAGGTGAGCTCCAGACTGGACCAGGGGGAATCGCTGGATGTCGTATATCTGGATTTTTCCAAAGCATTTGATACGGTGCCACATAAAAGGTTGGTACATAAAATGAGAAGGATTGGGCTGGGGGAGAATGTGTGTAAGTGGGTAAGTAACTTGCTCAGGGATAGGAAGCAGAGGGTGGTTATTATTCTGATTGGGTGACTGTTACAAGTGGGGACCACAGGGGTCCGTCTTGGGTCCTGTTCTTTTTAATATATTCATTAATGACCTTGTAGAGGGGTTGAATAGTAAAGTAGCAATCTTTGCAGATGACACAAAACTCTGTAAAGCAGTAAACACAATAGAGGACAGTGCACTGTGTATAGTAGATGACACTATAGAGGACAGTGCACTGTGTATAGTAGATAACACAATAGAGGACAGTGAACTGTGTATAGTAGATAACATAATAGAGGACAGTGCACTGATACAAATGGATCTGGATAGGTTGGAGGTTTGGGCTGGGAAGTGGCAGATGAGGTTCAACACTGATAAATGTAAGGTAATGCACATGGGGAAGAAAAGTCTGGGCTGGGATCATGTATTAAATGGGAGAACACTTGGGACAACTGACGTGGAAAAGGATTTAGGAGTCTTAGTTAACAGTAAATTTAGCTGTAGTGACCAGTGTCGGGCAGCTGCGGCCAAGGCAAATAAAATCATGGGGGGCATCAATAGGGGCATAGATGCCCACGACAACGAAATAATTCTACCGCTGTACAAATCACTGGTCAGACCACACATGGAATACTGTGTACAGTACTGGGCACCAGTGTACAAGAAAGATATAGTGGAGCTGGAGAGGGTTCAAAGACGGGCAACCAGAGTAATACGGGGAATGGGAGGACTACAATACCCAGAAAGATTATCAGAATTGGGGTTATTTGGTTTAGAAAAAAGACCTAATAACTATGTATAAATATATCAGGGGACGTACAGACATCTCTTCCATTATTTATACCCAGGACTGTCTCTATAACAAGGGGGCATCCTCTACATCAGGAGTCCTCAAACTTTTTAAACGGGGGGCCACTTCATGGTCCCTCAGACCGTTGGAGGGCCGGACTATAGATAAAAAAAACATGAACAACTTCCTATGCATACTTATATATCTTATTAGTGGACTACCCCTTTAAGTACGCAGCACAGTTCCCCACACATTAGGTTGTAGTTCCCACACATTAGGGTTGGCAGTACAGTTCCCCCACATTAGGGTTGGCAGTACAGTTCCCCCATATTAGGTACAGTACAGTTCCCCCACATTAGCTGCAGTATAGTTCCCCCACATTAGGTGCAGTATAGTTCCCCCACATTAGGTGCAGTGTAGCTCCCCCACATTAGGTGCAGTATAATTCCCCCACATTAGGTGCAGTGTAGCTCCCCCACATTAGGTGCAGTATAGTTCCCCCACATTAAGTGCAGTATGTTCCCCCACATTAGGTGCAGTATAGTTTCCCCACATTAGGTGCTGTATGTTCCCCCACATTAGGTGCAGTATAGCTCCCCCACATTAGGTGCAGTATAGTTCCTCCACATTAGGTGCAGTGTAGCCCCCCCACATTAGGTGCACTATAGTTCCCCACATTAGGTGCAGTATAGTTCCCCCACATTAGGTGCAGTATAGTTCCCCCACATTAGGTGCAGTACAGTTCCCCACATTAGGTGCAGTATAGTTCCCCCACTTTGGGTGCAGTACAGTTCCCCACATCAGGTGCAGTATGTTCCCCCACATTAGGTGCAGTATAGTTCCCCCACATTAGGTGCAGTATAGTTCCCCCACATTAGGTGCAGTATAGTTCCCCCACATTAGGTGCAGTATAGTTCCCCCACATTAGATGCAGTATAGATCCCCCAAATTAGGTGCAGTATAGCTCCCCACATGAGGTGCAGTATGTTCCCCCACAGACATACCGCCTCCAGCTATACAGTGTATGGCTGGAGGCTGTATGCCTGTATTCTGCCCCACTTCAGTGCTCCGACCACCGCTCCTCCGGTTCGGACATAGCAGTAAGTCCCGGGACCGAAGGAGCGGGGTGGTCGGAGCACCAAAGCTGACGTGCCGCTGGTAACACTTACCTAGCTGGCAAGCGCACGTCCTCATTGCTGCTCCGCTCCTCCGTGCTCCGTTGCTATGGGCGCACGCACGGCATCAGTGACGTCCCTGCGTGTGCCACCTTCCTGGCGACCCCTGCATTTTTAAAGTAAATGCAGGGCCTCCGAGAGCGCATCCCTGTGTCCCGAAAGCATCTTTCGGGACACAGGGATGTCCCAGGCAGCGGCGGGCTGGATAAATGTCTTCGGCGGGCCGCATGTGGGCCGTAGTTTGAGGACCCCTGCTCTACGTCTAGAAGAAAGAAGGTTTCTACACCAGTACAGATGGGGGTTCTTTACTGTAAGAGCAGCGAGACTGTGGAATTCTTTTCCTGATTAGGTGGTGATGAACAAATAAAAGAGTTGACTCTAAAAAGGGGAGGAGAAAAAAACGAAAACGCAAAAATGAAGACTGTCCGTGTCCTTGAGGGGTTTTAGGGCCTTCAGAATCTGTGGAAAGCTGAGTGTCACCCAATGAGATAACTGAACAATGACTGAATGGGGTCTTGTCACTGAAAACTCATTTGACCCCGGGGGTCTCTCTGGTATTAGGGGCAATGTCACAGCGTTTCACGGCTGTAAATCATCTCGCCATTTTCAGCGTATTACCGCGCCGCGTCAGACGGCATTAATGAAGTGCAGGCTCCATGAAATTGTCCCCGTTCCCTGCATGAAATTAGTCAGCCGCATTGATCTCGTACTTGATTCCTCTATGCTTTGTCTTTGCCCAGATTAGATTTCAAAGAAGCGTATTATGGATGACATGTGAGGAGAGGGGTCGGAAAATCTTATTTGTGACCCTAATTTTACAGAGGGAAAAATTTACTTTTTTTTCAACTTTTTTTTCAACTTTTTTTTCCCCTAGGATTGTGTGGTGTCGAAATTTTTTTTTTTTTTCATATACCCTATTAGAAATATCAAGATAATAATAATAATTATTTATATAGTGCACACAGATTCCACAGCGCTGTACAATCAAATTGGCCCCTCGTGACGTCACACCCGCCCCCTCGTGACTTCACACCCGCCCCCTCCCCATAGACTTTCGTTGAGGGGGCGGGCGTGATGTCACGAGGGGCGGCCCTGAACACGGAAGCCCGCACGCAGCGTTCGGAACAAGAAACTTCCGGATGCTGGGGAGCGGAGTTTCCGAAGCAGGGCAGCGGAGTACCCCTTTAAAGGTGTATGCCAGGATTTTTTTTATTTGACTATGCAACAGGGGCTATAAACTTAGTGCAGTTCATAATATAGTGTCTGTAGCTGTGTTTGACGGTGGTCTCGCAATTCTGTGATTTTTGCCCCTACGTTTCTTTTAAACAGCATACAAAATGACAGTCCTCTCAGGTTTTCCCAGGTTGCAGTGCGGTCGGAGACATTACATCACTAGTCAGGTGATCAGAGGGAGCCTGTCTGTTTCAATGGGTGGAGTGACCGCTGGGTGAGAGGGAGATCATTCTGCAAGGAATTTTTAGTTTTGCAACAGCTGGAGGCCCCCTGGTTAGAAAACACATTGATCTATAGCAATGAAGGGATAACAGGTGTGTTTCAATGGGAGTGGCGGCTGATGTGTGGGAGGGAGAGAAGTGACCTCACACTTACAAACAATGAATCCTGGGACTTGTAGTTGGAGGAAGGGAACTCCAACAGGAAATAGCCATTTTGCAAAAAGATAGCCACAGCGTTATGGTTGATTTGGAACATAGCCATTTAGCTCCAAGAAAAGCACAGATCCTTCCTAAGCATGTCCATTACTGTCTGCCAGGTACGTACTAAAATCACCTTATGGTGGAGAACCCCTTTAATTTATCTATTGATCATTTATGTTATTTAGGTCTATGAGGTTTATCTATTGGATTAGCCCAATACAATGGGGCCGGTCAATGTCCTGACTACCCAAATGTAGTTTCTGTGTTAATTCTGGATGGAAGTTGTATCAATAATTGACATGAAATTTGCAATTCTGTCCCGAAAATGTAAGCGCAAATGACAGATGCGGAATTCATGCAGATTTTGTTATGGAACGCTAGAAGGGTGACATGCCATTGTTTAACTTTCTGGCACCAGTTGATTTAAAAAACAAAAAAAAATGTTTTCCGCCGGAGTACCCCTCTAAATAGGTCAGTGGTCTCAAACTGTGACCCTCCAGATGTTGCAAAACTTCAACTCCCAGCATGCCCGGACAGCCGTTGGCTGTCCGGGCATGCTGGGAGTTGAAGTTTTGCAACATCTGGAGGGCCGCAGTTTGAGACCACTAATATAGCGTCTTTGGTGGCCACCAGATGACTCGATAGGAAGTCGAGATTCCATATTTTCCTCGGCTAAAGTCAAATAACCACAAACATGTTCTAGTTTATGAAACGCAGCGCAGATCTCTCCGATAATGTCTTCCGAGCGACAAGCAGGGTGAACGTTGTTTCAAACAAAGGAAACGCGCCGGAATGAGTTGATGGAGCGGCGTGCTAGTCCGACATGACAGATTCCTGCTTCTGATGTTCTGCTTTAATACACGATAGATATTTCCATACATTGTGCCGAGATTTCTGGGATATAATCAAAGGCAGAAACGGGCCGGGAAAAAGAAACTATATGGTCAGTAAAACGCAACGGCAATACGCTACATAGAAATGTCCCATCAAAAAAGGGAACTTCCATCACAAAAGCCGACCACTTGCCCATAGCAACCAATCAGATCGCTTCTTTCACTTTTCAGAGGCCTGTTCAAAAACAAAAGAAGCCATCTGATTGGTTGCTATGGGCAACTCAGCGACTTTTCCTCTGCACAAGTTTTGATGAATCTCCCTCACAGGTCCTTATAAATGGATGAGATCGGCAATCGGCTGTATAGGGGGAGATTTATCAAAACCTGTCCAGAAGAAAAGTTGCCCAGTTGCCCATAGCAACCAATCAGATTGTTTCTTTCATTTTGCAGAGGCCTTGTTAAAAATGAAAGTAGCGATCTGATTGGTTGCTATGGGCAACTCAGCAACTTTTCCTCTGGACAGGTTTTGATAAATCTCCTCCTAATTCTTGTGGTGGGTTCACACCACGTTTTTGCAATACAGTTTTTTTTTTCAGGTTTTTGATAAAAAAACGGATTCCTCAAAACCTGACTAAACTGTATCAAAACGTGTGTACAAAGTTTTATCTGTATACGGTTTGAAAAGTGATGTCCGGTTGCATCCGTTTTTTAAGAAAAAAAAAGCATACGTTTTGAACTTTTCCCTCCATTATGAATAAAGTTTCACTTGTTTGATTGAAATTCCAAGAAAAAAAACTGTGGAAAGTCAAAAACCGTATGGTAAAAACTGGATGGAACCGTACGCACATACAGTTCTGTATGGTTCCCATTGACTCCCATGTTAAAAAAAAACGTATACGGGTCAATACGGTTTTTCACCTGGACCAAAAACCGTGGTAGGCCACGGTTTGCTGTCCAGAAAAAAAAAAGTAAAAAACCGTGTGGTGTGAAAAATGGAGACAACCGTATGCAATATGGTGCATACGGTTTTGAATGGAAAGTCTATAGGCACGGTTTTCTGTACAGTTGCATACATTTTAAAAAAAAAACTGTATCCAAAAACTGTATAGAAAATCGTGGTGTGAACCCACCCTTATAGCGCCAATTCAGGCCTTAAAATGGAACCAAAATGCAAATAAACAAAAAAAGAGAAGGCGTTAGTATCCAGGATTAGAAATAGAAAGGGTGTTGGTTTCCTTTTATTTTTATTTTTTTATTTTTAACCCAAATCCACATTTCTTCTAGTCTTTCCATTATATTCCTGCTCTCCACTCACTCAAAAGGAGATAAATCGCAATACCTGAAACAGCCCATTGACAAGAGTGGCGCTGTTTTCAAGATTTCTGCTACTGGTATATAAGATGTTTAATGACTGCATAATGCATACAATTGAGGTCAGTGAATGACTCAATTGTATGCAGTCAATGCTTTGTGAGCTTAAAGGGGTACTCAGGTGAAAACTTGTTTTCTTTTAAATCAACTGGTGGCAGAAAGGTAAACATATTTGTAAATGACTTCTATTAAAAAATCTTAATACTTCCTGTACTTATTAGCTTATTCTTTTCTTTTTGGAATGCACTCTGATGACATCACAACATCACTGACATTATAATAATAATAATAAAGCTTTATTTATTGTTGTCCTTAGTGGGATTTGAACCCAAGTCCCCAGCACTGCAAGGCAGCAGTGCTAACCACTGAGCCACCATGCTGCCCTTGGCACACATCTGCTATGCATGGTTGCTAAAATGGACAGAGATGTCAGCAGAGAGCACTGTGCTCGTGATGTCATCAGTGTTCCAAAAAGAAAGGGATTTCCTCTGTAGCATTCAGCAGCTAATAAGTACTGGAAGTATTAAGATTTTTTAATAGAAGTAATTTACAAATATGTTTAAATTTCTGCCACCAGTTGATTTAAAAGAAAAAAGGTTTTCACCGGAGTACCCCTTTAATAGCCTGAACAAGCTGATACATAGTCCATAGCTAGTCCGGCTCTCAGCTGAGAAGTGATACAATTGTATCCAGTCTAGACAATGCTCTGTGAGCTAAACAACTGGACTCCAGACTGATACATTGTACATAGCTAGTCCTGCTCTCAGCTGAGAAGTGATACAATAGTAACCAGTCTAGACAATGCTCTGTGAGCTAAACAACTGGACTCCAGACTGATACATTGTACATAGCTCGTCCTGCTCTCAGCTGAGAAGTGGAGACAATTGACAATTGTATCCAGTCTAGACAATGCTCTACAGCATCAACAACCCCTACACCAGACTGATAAAAAAAAAACTTTATGAGAACTTTATTTTTTATTTTTTATTGTGGGCATCGAAATAACCCCCCCCCCCCCCCAAAAAAAAAAAAGTTAAAAATCAGATATTCTGAATCATGATCAGTCAGTGAGTAAATACCGGAGGGGACTTGGCCATAGTCCATTTCCTGTGCTATGAATATTCAGATACGTCTGATGCGCTGTCGGCAGAGGGGGGTGATGTGGGGGGACGGACTAATCTGGACACAATAACTTACTCAAACCTCCTTTTGCAAAACTACAACGCCCAGCATGCCCGGACAGCCTCTGGCTGTCCGGGCATGCAGGGAGTTGTAGTTTTGCAACAGCTGGAGGCACCCTGGTTGGAAAACACTGAGGCAGAGTTACCAATCTGCGTTTTAATTTAATTGGCCACTAGAGGCACTGTTCTATGTGTGTCCATTATACTTTTCTCTGCAGAATGAGCTATGCCTATAGGATTCGGGCCCCCTCCATGTGAAATACCCCCCTGTCCATCTGACATGGCGGAGGGGTCACAACCGGTCTATGGACGACCTCCGATAACCTTAAAGAAAACAGGATCAGAGTGACATTTCAGGCATGATTGTTACTGTAGGACACTTCTAATTCTCTATCCCTTTACCTCCTTCTCATCCTTCCCATCTGTATTTCATTATTCTCTTTCTTCACATCCTTCTCTTTCTTCAGCTCTTATTCTTCATCTTCTCTGTCACCTTCTTCATTTCATATTCTTCTCCATCATCTTCTTCTCATTCTTTTCTTTCATCTTCTCCATCACTTTTTCCATTAATCTCAAACTTTACCGTTTCCTCCTTCTACCTCACTTTCTTCTTTTTTTCCTTTTCTTTTTTATCTTCTTATTTTCTTTCATCTTGTTCTCATTCTACTACTTGACCTTTTCTCCTTCTTTTTTACCTTCTTTATTTTATCTTTGCCTTCTTATTCTCCTTCATCATCATCCATTTTTTTTCTCCCCCCTACTCTTTAAAGGGGTACTCCACTGGCCAGCGTTCGGAAGTAAATGCGGGGGTCGGCCATGCCCCTTAAGATGTCACGGCCATGTCCCCTCAATACAAATCTATGTCACGGCCGTCAGACCCCCTCCCATAGACTTGTATTGAGGGGACGTGGCAGTGACATCATGAGGGGTATGGTCGACCCCCCACAGCGTGAAAACAGCGTTCGGAACATTTACTTCCGAACGCTGGCCAGTGGAGTACCCCTTTAAACACCTTCTTGATTTCTTCATCATCATCATCATCATCATCATCATTATCTTCTTTCTTCTTCACTTTTTTCTCCTTCATTTTCTCATGCTCCTTCGTCTCCATTTTCTTTTTCCTTTGCCGTAATCTTTTCCTTTACTTTTTCCTAACAACGCACACCATCTTTTTTCTCATCTTTACTTAAAAAAACAACAACTTTCTCTCCTTTACCTTTTTGTCATTTTATTCTTTCTTTCTTTACCTTCCTTTCAGCTGTTGTCTTGGATTTCTGGGCCTTTTTACACCTCCCTTTTTATGGGTTCAACTATCTCTCCCTTATTATTACACATAACTGAATTTCTGAGCTTTTTTGTTTTGCTTTCTTTGTACATATGAATTATTTGGTTTGTTATCAACATCTGCGGAAAATGTCCTAACAATAGAAGCTTTGGAAATATATTTAGTGAGAAAAATGATTCCACCTTCACTTTCTTCATCTTCTTCTTTTTTTTCCTTTGTCTTTATCATTTTCTTTAATTTCCCTCACAATCCTTTTCATCTTATTCTCAGTGTCTTCCTTGCCTTTTCTCCTTCAACTTCTTTGTCATTTTCTTATTTCTTCCCCCTCCCTCTTCTCCTTCATCCTCCTCATTCTTCTTGACCTTTTCTGTCCTCTTTCTCTTCATGTAATCTTCTTCTCCTTCTTTATGTTTCCTTCTTCTCCTTTATGTTTCCTTATTCTTCACCTTCTCTGTCCCCTTCTTCTTTATATATTCTTCTTCTTCTTTATTTTCTCTGTCCCCTCCTTCTTTATATATTCTTCTTCTTCTTTATTTTCTCTGTCCCCTCCTTCTTTATGTATTCTTCTTCTTTATTTTCTCTGTCCCCTCCTTCTTTATGTATTCTTCTTCTTCTTCTTCTTCTTTATTTTCTCTGTCCCCTCCTTCTTTATGTATTCTTCTTCTTCTTCTTCACCTTCTCTGTCCCCTCCTTTATATATTCTTCTTCTTTATTTTCTCTGTCCCCTCCTTCTTTATGTATTCTTCTTCTTCTTCTTCTTTATTTTCTCTGTCCCCTTCTTCTTTATGTATTCTTCTTCTTCTTCACCTTCTCTGTCCCTTCCTTCTTTATGTATTCTTCTTCTTCTTCTTCTTTATTTTCTCTGTCCCCTTCTTCTTTATGTATTCTTCTTCTTCTTCTTTATTTTCTCTGTCCCCTTCTTCTTTATGTATTCTTCTTCTTCTTCACCTTCTCTGTCCCTTCCTTCTTTATGTATTCTTCATCTTCACCTTTTCTGTCCCCTTTCTCTTCATGTAATCTTCTTCTCTTTCTTTATGCTTCCTTCTTATTCACATTCTCTGTCCCCTCCTTATTTATGTATTCTTCTTCTTCTTTATTTTCTCTGTCCCCTCCTTCTTTATGTATTCTTCTTCTTCTTTATTTTCTCTGTCCCCTTCTTCTTCTTCTTCTTCTTTATTTTCTCTGTCCCTTCCTTCTTTATGTATTCTTCTTCTTCTTCTTTATTTTCTCTGTCCCTTCCTTCTTTATGTATTCTTCTTCTTCTTCTTCTTTATTTTCTCTGTCCCTTCCTTCTTTATGTATTCTTCTTCTTTATTTTCTCTGTCCCTTCCTTCTTTATGTATTCTTCTTCTTCTTCTTCTTCTTCTTCTTTATTTTCTCTGTCCCCTCCTTCTTTATGTATTCTTCTTCTTCTTCTTTATTTTCTCTGTCCCTTCCTTCTTTATGTATTCTTCTTCTTCTTCTTCTTCTTCTTCTTCTTTATTTTCTCTGTCCCTTCCTTCTTTATGTATTCTTCTTCTTTATTTTCTCTGTCCCTTCCTTCTTTATGTATTCTTCTTCTTCTTCTTCTTCTTTATTTTCTCTGTCCCTTCCTTCTTTATGTATTCTTCATCTTCTTTATTTTCTCTGTCCCTTCCTTCTTTATGTATTCTTCATCTTCTTTATTTTCTCTGTCCCTTCCTTCTTTATGCATTCTTCTTTTTTTTTTCTTCTGTCCCCTTGTTCTTCATGTAATCTTCTGTCTCCTTCATCTTTTTTTTACAATCTTCTCCATCACTTCCTTTCATCTTCATAACTTTCTCATTCATGTTTTTATTTATTTTCTTTTCACACTACGCTTCTTTCACACTACAAAATTCTCAGTTTTTAAACATCCGTATGAAGTTCCGTCTGAAAACCAGCTGAAAACGGCAGTAACAAAATCCTATACGTCCGTTAGAAAATCCCATTATAGTCTATGGGATTTTCTAATAGCCGTTTGAACCCGTTATAGTCCGTTATTGATAATGGACGTTATTTTGTGACGGAAGATAGTAACGGGAGATTTAGTTAATGAACTATTACTATCTTCCGTCACAAAATAACGTCCATTATCAATAACGGACTATAACGGGTTCAAACGGCTATTAGAAAATCCCATAGACTATAATGGGATTTTCTAACGGACATATAGGATTTTGTTACTGCCGTTTTCAGCTGGTTTTCAGACAGAACTTCATACAGATGTTTAAAAACTGAGAATTTTGTAGTGTGAAAGAAGCCTTACTTTTTTAACCTTCTCCTTCACCTTCTTTTTAGATACAGAGTAGCTCCTGCTTTTACTCTATGGCAGTGGTCTCCAACCTGTGTCTCACCTGCTTTGGTGAACCTGCGAATCCCAGCATGCCCCAAAGTTATTGGCTGTTCGAACATACTGAAAGTTGTAGTTTCGAAACAGCTGTTGAGCCACAGGTTGGAGATCACTGACTCTATGGCATCCCCATTGGGGAATATGGTAAAAAAGATGTAAATCCACATATGTGCTACATACTATTCACCTAGACGAGTCTCTTTGCCAAGTGCTTCCTTGTTCATGAAGATAATGCTATGGATACAGTGAAGACTGACACCATAAAGCCTACCTGTCATGTCCCACAAAAAAGGTATGTTACTCAGTACTTAATCCTGATCATGTACATATAATTTTCATGTGTCTAGCACCTATATTTCTCTCACAAATACCTTCTATCTGTTGCTCACTTGTTTTGTCATTCTGTGCTTAGGAGGGGCGAGTCCTCACTCTGCATGACTTATCATCCTCCATGAGTCTGCTGTGCTGTGCTGGGTCTCTTCAGCCGATCACTGCAGGCTGCTCTGTAACCCCCTCCTCACTGTTTTCATGCTGCAGTCTGATAGGACAGGAGTGAGCACAGAGGAGTGCTAGTCCCGTTCTCACTTTCTGTACTTTATCTCAGACTGTGCTTCAGCTGGCCCCAGCAGTCTGCTGGAAGGGATGTGCTGACCCCTGCGCAGAGAGGCCACCGACACGCCCCCGCCATGTATTCCATAGAGATACATGGAGGGGGCGTGTCATCCACGGCTTCCTGCGGGGTTGGATCAGCAGCTTCCGGCACACTGCTGCGGTCAGACCCCCTGTGATCTACAACTTATCTCCTATCCTTTGGATAGGGGATAAATATGTTTCACTACAGAACTACTGTATATATATATATATATATATATATATATATATATATATATATCTTTTTTTTCAGGGTCTAGGAAAATCAATATACAGTGACCCCCCGACTTATGATGGCCCCGACATATGATCATTTCAACATATGATGGCCTCTCAGAGCCCATCGTATGTTGAAGGCAGCATCGACATTTGATGCTGCTGTGTGTCGGGCCATCGTACAGCTATCTGACAGCGCTTACAACTTCAGCAACTGACAGATAGTTGTTTAATGTGCCCCGTGTGCCCCGTTCTGCCTCCTGTTACTCACATGCTGTCCTGCTAACTCACACAGGCTTCCACTGTGAGCTCCGTGTAAGCCCCCCCCCCAGTGAAGCCATAGCCAATAGCCTGCAGCATCTTGCTGCTGGCATCCAATGAGCTGCTGGCTGCCCTCCCCTTCCTTTCCTATAGAGCTGTAGTCGGCAGGATGGTAATGGAGGACATTCTGTCCCCCCTGAAGGTATATAAAGAACTGTACAGTACTGTATGCAATGTCACACATCACATACAATACATATACACACTATACACCCCATACATCAATGTTTCCCTATCAGTGTGCCTCCAGCAGTTAAACTATAACTCCCAGCATGCCCAGACAGTCAATGGCTGTACATGCATGCTGGGAGTTGTAGTTGTGCAACAGCTGGAGGCACCCTGGTTTGTTAAACACTTCCCATACACTCCACATACAATGGTCATCCCAGAACCAATTAGCAGTTTCCCATAGAGATATGTATTCAGCATACAATGGTTCCGAGGCCCCAGAACCAATTACCATTTTTACATAGACATATGTACTCGACATATGATGGTTTCAACATATGATGGTTCTCCTGGAACCAATTAATATCATATGTTGAGGGACCACTGTATATATATATATAGTTTTCTTATTTTATTTATTTACTTATTTTTTTTCTTTGGTGTCTAGGTAAATCAGGGGGTCACTATAATGGTCGGCTTCATTGGTTTTATTACTATATATATATATATATATATATATATATATTATATAATATATATATACATATATATATATTTATATATTGTTTATTGATTTTTCTTTTTTCTTTTTTTTTCTTTGGTGTCTAGGTAAATTAGGGGGTCACTATAATGGCCGGCTTCATTGGTTTTATTACTATATTATTATTGTTTTTTTCTTTCTTTTTTCTTTGGTGTCTAGGTAAGTCAGGGGGTCACTATAATGGCCGGTTTATTTGGTTCTATTACTATATATATATATATATATATATATATATATATATATATATATGTAAATCAGGGGGTAAATATAATGGCTGGCTTCATTGGTTTTATTACTAGATATATATATATATATATACACATATATATATATATATATATATGTGTGTTTATATATATAAGCGTATGTAACGTTGGCGGTAGTGCTCCTAGTAGTCTACCGTGTTAGTTCATACATCCCGGAGTGAGTAGGGGTGTCTTGGTGTATCTATCCCCCGTCCTTCTGCAAGGTCCGCCAGGTAAGTGCCAGCTCCCGACTCAATCTATGCTGCCTCCCCTTCGTTTTTCTTTCACTCCCCATGCTGCATTGTTTCTGTAGTGCAGGGCACGGCTCACCCCCGGCGGGGTCGCCCCCTCACTACATCCTTGGGGACCCGGACCTCCCGCCGGCCTTGCTGCCGCTATCGGGAGTCCGGGTTTCCCTGGTCATTACATAACCTCCCGCTCCGGCCGCGGGGCAGTGCAGGGACAACTCGCCCGACGAGACTGCAGCCTCACTACACTCGGGGTCCCGGACCCTCCCGCCGGCCTTGGGCCCCATACCTCACTTACCTCCCACTGCAGCTGCTGGACGCCTGCGGGCCCGAGGTGGGGCGTCTTCGCACCGGGCCCGAGGACCTGTCCCTCGCTTCGCTCTCGCAGCTTGGCATGGGGGGCAGGGTTTTCACGGCCCCGGACGATGATGTCACTCCCCTGCTGGGCCTCGCGCTCTTTCCTCCACGAGCCCCCGGCATGTCTTAGGACGTGTCCGGGTGCCGGGGGGGCGGAGCTTCGGGGTCCCGGCGGCCGGGGCACGAGCCGCCGGCACTGCCTCGGGTCAAGTCCCCCCTTTACCTCCCCACTGCCACTCGCCATGCGGGTACAGGGGGGGCGGCTCAGTCCAAACTGGGGGCCTGGCAGAGGGGAAGCACCTCGCCACCGTGCCCAGCCTCAATAGGGAAATAGAGGGGGGGGGGGGACAATATCCACTGGGGTTAGGTTAGCAAGGGGCACTCCGCCATGTTCAATTTTAAAAATCCAATACCGTAGTCAGCCACGATATTAAGACATACCACAATATATATCCTAATAAAGATATTGATACCGCCGGTCGCATACACTGTTAAACCCTTGGCCACGGGGCAGCACGCTCACATGCAGGGGGCCTTAGGGGGCAGATGGGTATAGGGGTAGGAGCTCAAGGGGGGGGGGAATTTCTCACCTAGGGCCGACACGTCACTCCACGCTTCACAAGTCCTTGGGGAGAGGGGGGGGGGGGGGTTCTCCTCACGACCGAAACCCGCACAGAACCCCCCCCCACAGTACAATAACAACAGACCAATAACACTTGCACACTTATTTCTCCAGATTGTGGTTGGTTTCCGTGGTTACCAAAGCCCCACAAGTGGCTTCCCTTTCAGCTTTCAGCTCAAGGTATATGAATAAAAAAAAAAAAAATACATTTTTTAAAGTAATATGTACACTCATATGTATGTATTTCACAATCATGTACCCACTGATTAACGTTATTTCATCACCCGTATGTTCCACTGTCACTCGTGCACACACTGACGCTGCTACTGACACGTCTTCAGAGCCTCGCGCGTCCTCTCACCCACCAAAACTCCTCAGGTCTGATTCGCTTCAGTCGGGGTCCTGGTGAAGTCTGTTGTTCCTGACTCCGCTTCAGTGCAATACGACTCGTTACACATAGGCAGAGGGTTAACCGTTGGCTGACACGTCTTCAGTGGGGGCGCCTGCGTATGCTGTTCTGACTCTTCTTCAGCGCAACAGCATACACTTAGTCATCACTTCTACACTGCATACATCATGTCAGGCACTCAGCTGCCACCCTTCTCTCCCGTTTTTCCAATATTTTCCTGTGTATCCCTTCAGCTGAGAGTCGGGTCGCGCCAATACAGGCTTCCTATCTTTCCACAGCTCGGGATTCAGCAGGTCAGTGTCTCAAATCCATCAGCCAGGTCCACTCAGGCTCCAATTCTGTTCTTACCAGTCATAATTTGGGTTTTTACCGGCACCCATATTGGCCCGGACAGGTGTCGACTGGTATGTCGCAGCCCTCAGACATTGAGGACGCCCTCTCCGTCCCTGAAACCCAAGCCAGGGCTTCAGACCGGGGCAGCACGACCTCCTACGGTTCCTGGACTATCCCCAGGCTGATGCAGGAACTCAGGAGCAGGGGTATCCCCTTCTCGGCCACAGCCAGGAAAGGGGAGCTGTTCAGTCTGCTGAACACAGACCGAGCCCCCCCGGCAGGGCAAGATGCAGCTACAGCACAGTCTTCCAGCACCTCCTTATCTCAGCTGCATACCATGATGAGCCAGGTCCTTTCTTCAGTATCCAGGTTCCAGGCCAGACTGGAGGAGATGGAACGCTCCAGGGCCACGGATGTAGTCCCAGCCCCAGCCGTTCCTGTGGCTTCTACCTCTCAGGCTCCGCCTTTAGGTACGCCTCAGCCTCCTCCGAATGTCACACCTGCTCATTTTATCCCGGCAGCAATTAAGAAAGACATACTGGAAGGGAAGGATGTCAATCTGGCCCTGTTGCTAATAGCCGCAACCGATGTCAATGACACAAAAACGGTGGCTTGTGGCGAGCTGGCGGTCACTTTCAAGAGCAAAGACGCCAGGCTCAACAGAAAGTTGTCCATCAATGAGTTCGTCATAGCTTTTGGGCTGTTTAGATATACTATTTGTTCAGTCAATCCCAGCCGCAGAGAGGAACTTGACTTGTACCTCCATAAAGTGGCACAAATGGCATATAAATATGGCGGTTCTACTTTCTTTGAGTATCATAAGTCATTTGCGGCCAAGGCGGCCGCTGCATACGCTCAATTCAACTATGTTACCAATTGGGGATCCGTGGACACCGAGCTTTACTGTGAACATTTTGCAGGCCTGAAAGCCCCCTTCTGCAACTGGTGTGGGGTCACCACCCACACATCCAACTGGTGCCCACAGGGAAAAAAACAGGACAAGCCAAGCACCAGCAAAGGACCCAACCCCTCCACCCCCTCCAGCCAGAGGAACAACACTTCGCTGGACAGGCTGGGCAGGCCGGTGAGATATCTGGGCAAGTCCCAGATATGCAATAACTTTAATTTGTCCACATGTGGCTACAGTAATTGCAGGCTCCTCCACATTTGCTACCTCTGTTACCGGGCCCACCCCAGCTCCATCTGCTCTCAAAAGGGTCCCCAGGCATGACTAGGCGTGGTGCGGGCTAACGTCCTGGCTCGCATCCTAGCCAGTCACCCTGATCCCTGCTGGGTCAGGTGGCTGGTGGATGGTTTCTGTGGGGGGTTTCACACGGGGCTGGTCGCCCTACCACAAAGCACCCACGAATGCCCAAACCTGCTGTCAGCCCTCTCGGAGCCAACGGTCGTGTCCGACCTGATACAGGCCGAGCTCTCGAAAGGCTTCATGATCGGCACTTTCGATGTACCCCCTTTTCTTTGTTGGACAGTTAGCCCATTGGGGTTAGCCACTGGAAAATTTTCTAATAAAAAAAGGTTGATCTACGACCTCTCCGCGCCTTACTCTACTAACATCCCCAGCATCAATGCTCTAATTCCCTCTGACCAATTCACCATGAAGTATTCCACAATTGATAAAGCCGTACAGGCCATACTGAACTTAGGCAAGCGCACATGGCTTTCCAAAGCGGACATCACCGACACTTTCAAGCTTCTCCCCATAAAACACGATCTCTGGCAATGGCACGGGGTGAAAGGGGCAGGTGAATATTACTTTGCCACGAAACTCTCCTTTGGAGCCAAAAGCAGCCCCTTGCTTTTCGATCAGTTAGCCACGGCTCTCCACTGGGCACTTCAGCACGTTTCCAAATGTCAATATACCATACACTATTTAGACGACTTTCTTCTGCTGGAACACCCTGATCATAGCTCCTCAAACCTCAGGTCTTTGCTAGCTCTGTTTGAGGAAGTCGGGGTCCCCATCTCACCCCACAAAACCGAAGGTCCGTCTACGCAGCTCATCTTTTTAGGTATTGTTCTAGACACCGAGAAAATGCAAGCCAGCCTTCCCCAGGAGAAACTGGTAAGGATCCACGAGGTTATTCATAAAATTGCCAAGTGTCGTACAGTATCCAGGGTTGAGCTTCAAAGTCTCTTAGGCATGATGGCATTCGCCATGCGGATCATACCGCAGGGCAGATCATTCATATCTAGACTTCTAGATCTACTCCCCTCTGTTTCAGGTCAGAGGCACGTCATACACGTTGACAGGGAGGCCATGTCGGATTTACTCATGTGGGACCACTTTCTAGGGAACTGGAACGGGATTTTGTTTTTTGTTCCCGCAGTCACTGAAATGTCCCCTACAGTGGCATCCGACGCGTCAGCTGTCGGCTTTGCTGCCCTCCACGGTTCTCACTGGCTGGCCAGTCCCTCTCCTCAGGACATATTAATGATTCCAGACTTCCACAAGACCTCGGCCTTGTTCGAGGTCTACCCAATAGTGGCAGCCGCTGCTGTCTGGGGCAGTTCTTGGACCAACTCCACTGTCCGCTTTATGTGCGACAACATGTCCACTGTTGAAATCTTAAACAAAGGGCGTTCCAGGTCTCCGCATATAATGCGATTCGTTAGAAGGTTTGTCTGGTTGTCACTCCAATACAATTTCCATTTCTTAGTTGTACATATTGAAGGCAAAAAGAATATAGCGGCAGATGCCTTATCCCGAGGTAACATGAACCTATTCTTTCAGGTATGCCCAGAGGCAGACGAAGTCGGGGCTCCGGTTCCCACAACACAGCACCTACTCATGGATTAGCCAACTTCATTTCCATAGCAAACTCCCTTATCAGACAGTCTTTAGCACCCAGCACCAAACGAGCATATGACGCAGCTCTAGCCTCCTTTTTTTCTTTTATGCACAGTCAAGGTCTTCCTGCCACCATTTCAGTGCACTCCTCCCTAGCTTATGTTGGTTTCTGCCACTCTTCTCTTCACCTCTCCCATAACACCATCACGTTACACTTAGCAGGTCTCCAACATCACAGGTCTCTCACCCATCCTGAGGCACTTTCCTTACTGTCAGCTCACCCTATCAAGGCAGCACTCAAAGGCATTCTTCTCTTGTCACATCCTAAGCCTTCCACTCGTGCACCAGTCACTGGGGAACTCTTCCGGTCCATGTCCTCTCTCCTCGACACTCACCCTTTCGGTTTTCAAATCAGTACTGTTGTCAAAGCGGCTATCTACCTATCCTTCTACGATTCCTTAAGGCCAGGGGAATATACTCGCTGCGGCACAAGATCACGCGGTCTCCTCACGAGCCAACTCACACCACATGGGTCAGGTTTCGCTCTTTCACTACCCTCCACTAAAACATGCAGATGGGGAGCCACCGTATGTTACTTCCCCACTTTTCACCAATGGTGTCCGGTGGCTACCCTCTCACAGCTTCTCTCCACTCTTCATGGTCGCCCGGTAGACAGCCCTCTCCTATCGGTAAATGGGCTAGCACTTTCCTCCTCACAGTTCACTAGATATGTGTGCACCTTAGTCAGCATCCTGGGCCACGATCCCACTCACATATCAGGTCACTCCTTCAGAATAGGGGCAGCCTCAGCGGCTTCCAAACACAATACTCCAGCTCATGTCATCAAGAAGCTGGGACGCTGGATCTCGGCCTGCTTCAACCGCTACGTCTCAGATCCATCCACCGAGATGGCTCATGTATTCAAAGTGTTGGCTTTATAAAAACAAATAAAATAGAGTTGCACCCTACTTCTGACTCTTTGCCCTCTATAGGCGTGCCCACGTTCGCGGTATTTGGGCACACCTCATCCGCTAGCTTACTTCCTTCTTAGGTCCTTTAGGATGATCCACAGTCCCAGGTCGGTAAGTACAGTTAATTATATGTTCCTACAGGTCTCGCTCAAGGCTCTTCAAGCCATGACCCCAAATATAGTTTATTGTTTATTTATTTATTTTTTATTCGGTGTCTAGGTAAATCAGGGGGTCACTACAATGGGCGGCTTCATTGGTTTTATTACTATTACTATATATATATATATATATAGTTTTATTTATTTATTAATTTTTTTTTCTTCGGTGTCTCGGTAAATCAGGGGGCCACTATAATGGCCGCCATTAATGTTTTTTGCTAACTCGATCGGATGGGGTTTTCATACATGTGATGTTTCGTCTTTTCAGGTCAGTATTATAGATGGTAGGTAAGGATACAGTACATGTTATTGTTACGCCTAGCGCTCCGGGTCCCCGCTCCTCCCCGGAGCGCTCACGGCGTCCTTCTCCCTGCAGCTCCCCGGTCAGCGCTGACCGGGAGCGCTGCTCTGCCATGGCCGTTGGGGATGCGATTCGCACAGCGGGACGCGCCCGCTCGCGAATCGCATCCCAGGTCACTTACCCGTTCCCGTCTCCTGCGGTCATGTGCTGGCGCGCGCGGCTCCGCTCTCTAGGGCGCGCGCGCGCCAGCTCCCTGAGACTTAAAGGGCCAGTGCACCAATGATTGGTGCCTGGCCCAATTAGCTTAATTGGTTCCCACCTGTTCCCTGGCTATATCTAGTCTCCTCCCTTGCACTCCCTTGCCGGATCTTGTTGCCTTAGTGCCAGTGAAAGCGTTCCTTGTGTGTTCAATAGCCTGTGTACCAGTACCTTTGCTATCTCCCCTGACTACGAACCTTGCCGCCTGCCCCCGACCTTCTGCTACGTCCGACCTTGCTACTGCCTACTCCCTTGTACCTCGCCTATCTTCAGTATCTTCAGCAGCCAGAGAGGTGAGCCGTTGCTAGTGGATACGACCTGGTCACTACCGCCGCAGCAAGACCATCCCGCTTTGCGGCGGGCTCTGGTGAAAACCAGTAGTGGCTTAGAACCGGTCCACTAGCACGGTCCACGCCAATCCCTCTCTGGCACAGAGGATCCACTACCTGCCAGCCGGCATCGTGACAGTAGATCCGGCCATGGATCCCGCTGAAGTTCCTCTGCCAGCTGCCGCCGACCTCCCTACATTGGTCGCCCGACAAGAGCACCAGCTGTCGTACTTGACCTCCATGACACAGCAACTCCAGTCGCAGCTACAGCAGCTCCAGTCACAGCAACAGCAGCAACAGTCGCAGCTACAGCAAGTTCAGTCTCAGCTACAGCAGCAACAACCATCTCCTCCGCCAGCTCCTGCACCCCTTCCGCAGCGAGTGGCCACTCCTAGCCTCCGCCTGTCTTTGCCGGACAAATTTAATGGGGACTCTAAGTTTTGCCGTGGCTTTCTTTCCCAATGTTCCCTGCATCTGGAGATGATGTCGGACCTGTTTCCCACTGAAAGGTCTAAGGTGGCTTTCGTAGTCAGCCTTCTGTCCGGAAAAGCCCTGTCATGGGCCACACCGCTCTGGGACCGCAATGACCCCGTCACTGCCTCTGTACACTCCTTCTTCTCGGAAATCCGAAGTGTCTTTGAGGAACCTGCCCGAGCCTCTTCTGCTGAGACTGCCCTGTTGAACCTGGTCCAGGGTAATTCTTCCGTTGGCGAGTATGCCGTACAATTCCGTACTCTTGCTTCAGAATTGTCCTGGAATAATGAGGCTCTCTGCGCGACCTTTAAAAAAGGCCTATCCAGCAACATTAAAGATGTTCTGGCCGCACGAGAGACTCCTGCTAACCTGCATGAACTCATTCATCTAGCCACTCGCATTGACATGCGTTTTTCTGAGAGGCATCAAGAGCTCCGCCAGGAAAAAGACTTAGATCTCTGGCCACCTCTCCCACAGTCTCCACTGCAATCTGCGCCTAGGCCTCCCGCCGAGGAGGCCATGCAAGTGGATCGGTCTCGCCTGACCCTGGAAGAGAGGAATCGCCGTAAGGAAGAGAATCTCTGTCTGTACTGTGCCAGTACTGAACATTTTTTGGTGGATTGCCCAATCCGTCCTCCACGTCTGGGAAACGCACGCTCGCACTCAGCTCTCGTGGGTGTGGCGTCTCTTGATGCCAAGTCGGCTTCTCCACGTCTCACGGTACCTGTTCGGATTTCCACTTCAGCCAGCTCTCCCCTCTCAGCCGTGGCCTGCCTGGACTCTGGAGCTTCTGGGAATTTTATTCGGGAGTCCTTTGTGAATAAATTCCGTATTCCGGTGACCCGTCTTGTCAAGCCACTCCACATTTCCGCGGTCAACGGAGCCAGGTTGGACTGTACCATACGTTTCCGCACGGAGCCCCTTCTTATGAGCATCGGATCTCATCACGAGAGGATTGAACTTTTGGTCCTCCCCAATTGCACCTCGGAAATTCTCCTTGGACTTCCCTGGCTTCAACTTCATTCCCCAATCCTGGATTGGTCCACTGGGGAGATCAAGAGTTGGGGGTCCTCTTGTGCCAAGAACTGTCTAAAACCGGTTCCCAGTAACCCTTGCCGTAACTCTGTGGTTCCTCCTGTATTCGGTCCCCCTAAGGTCTTTAAGGACTCTGCCTGCCACAGGAAATGCCCCTCCCCCCCTCCCAGTTCCATCAGGCAAGCTTCTGTGTCCCCTCATGGCCTTCGTCCTGGTGTCACACTGCCCCGTGCCAGGTCTCGCCCTCTGCCCTCTCTCCCCATTCCTACTCCTGCGGTTCTGCCTGCCGTTGAGGAATCCCTCCATCCTTTCCCGGTGTCCTCATCCCAGGGGAGGCAGTTACCCGATAAAGAGAAGGGGAGACCTAAGGGGGGGGGTACTGTTACGCCTAGCGCTCCGGGTCCCCGCTCCTCCCCGGAGCGCTCACGGCGTCCTTCTCCCTGCAGCTCCCCGGTCAGCGCTGACCGGGAGCGCTGCTCTGCCATGGCCGTTGGGGATGCGATTCGCACAGCGGGACGCGCCCGCTCGCGAATCGCATCCCAGGTCACTTACCCGTTCCCGTCTCCTGCGGTCATGTGCTGGCGCGCGCGGCTCCGCTCTCTAGGGCGCGCGCGCGCCAGCTCCCTGAGACTTAAAGGGCCAGTGCACCAATGATTGGTGCCTGGCCCAATTAGCTTAATTGGTTCCCACCTGTTCCCTGGCTATATCTAGTCTCCTCCCTTGCACTCCCTTGCCGGATCTTGTTGCCTTAGTGCCAGTGAAAGCGTTCCTTGTGTGTTCAATAGCCTGTGTACCAGTACCTTTGCTATCTCCCCTGACTACGAACCTTGCCGCCTGCCCCCGACCTTCTGCTACGTCCGACCTTGCTACTGCCTACTCCCTTGTACCTCGCCTATCTTCAGTATCTTCAGCAGCCAGAGAGGTGAGCCGTTGCTAGTGGATACGACCTGGTCACTACCGCCGCAGCAAGACCATCCCGCTTTGCGGCGGGCTCTGGTGAAAACCAGTAGTGGCTTAGAACCGGTCCACTAGCACGGTCCACGCCAATCCCTCTCTGGCACAGAGGATCCACTACCTGCCAGCCGGCATCGTGACAGTTATGTTCTTTGCTGCTGACTGTGGAGCTTTTCTTGCACCATTCCAGATTCCGGATTCGCACTGCTTTGCTTTATTTCTCAGCCCGAGGCTAGTACCGAAATGTACTGTTAGTGAACGGGGCCAAATATCACTTTTAACATGTGCGGCAAAACAAGGTACATGATGTGATTCCTGACAGCGGACCAAAGGAGCTGCGAATGCAGTCATCTGTATGGGCTCCAAAAATCGGATCTAAGCCGCCTTCAAACACCCGTCATACCGTACGCCCCTCCGCACCCACCCAGAATGGGGGCTATTCACATTTTCAGAAATAGTGTTAGATTATATTAGTGTTTCCCAAGCAGGGTGCCTCCAGCTGTTGCAAAACTACAACTCCCAGCATGGGAGTTGTAGTTTTGCAACAGCGGGAGGCACCCATCATGGGAAATAGTGCATTATGCATATAAAGGCTGTCCGGGCATGCTGGGAGTTGTAGTTTTGCAACAGGTGGAGGCACCCAGCATGGGAAATAGTGCATTATGCATATAAAGGCTGTGCGGGCATGCTGGGAGTTGTAGTTTTTGCGACAGCTGGAGGCACCCAGGTTGGGAAACACTAAACTACACAAGTTATACAAATAACCTTATAATAAAAGATGTGCTTGGTCTCATTGGTGGATGAAGAAACAGATCACATCTCTTATATCAGTTGTCACCCAGCTGTTCCACAGTCCTGAATGGCAAAACTAACTAGTTAAAGGGGTAATTTGGAGGGGGAAATTTTTTTTTTCAAATCTACTGGTACCAGAAAGTTATACAGATTTGTAAATGACTTCTATATGAAAAGCTTAATCCTTCCAGTACTTATCAGCTGCTGTATGCTCCACAGGAAGTTGTGTAGTCCTTTTCTGTCTGACCACAGTGCTCTCTGCTGCCACCTCTGTCCATGACAGGAACTGTCCAGAGTAGAAGACGTTTGCTATAGGGATGTTCTGGACAGTTCCTGACATGAACAGAGGTGTCAGCAGAGAGCACTGTGCTCAGACAGAAAAAAACTACACAACTTCATGTGGAGCATACAGTAGCTTATAAGTACTGGAAGGATTAAGATTTTTAAAACTTTTTGGTACTAGTTGATTTGAAAACATTATTATTCCCCCTCTGGAGTACTCCTTTAACTAGTTAGTTTTGCCATTCAGGAGCGTGGAACAGCTGGTAGAAAAGTGATATAAAAGATGTGATCTGTTTCTTCATCCACCAAGCACATCTTTTATTATAAGGTGGTCAGACAGGAAAGGACTACACAACTTCCTGTGGAGCATCCAGCAGCTAATAAGTACTGGAAGGATTAAGAGTTTCATATAGGAGTTGTGGAACCCTGGAGGGTAATGGTGTCTGGGGTGTTGCGGTGATAGAGTAGGGTATATTGGTATTAACCCTCAATTGTCGTGACGCCAGGGTGAGGTTTACTCAATGTAAAAATCCTACCGCCAACCGTCCCACAAACGGCAGGGAGAAATAACGGAATGTCCACAGCAGATTTTATGAAGCAAACTTGAAGTAACTTTACTGCATATTTTATGCAACGACATGTAACATAACAGTCTTTGCGAGAGAGAACTGCGGTACAGGTTCCTCACAGGTTTGCTGTGACTCCGGGATCAATGAGCTTTGGTGCTAGCCACTGTGCTACTATTTTTAGGAGATTTGAGTTTCTAGTAGTCACACAGGATTTGTAGGATTGAGCTTGGAGTAACTCACGGTTTTGTGGACTTTAGGCTTCAGGCCTTGCTTGATTTGAGATTTGTGCTGAGATGTGCTTTGGCTTTGTAGTGCAGGAACAAGAGAGAGAATTTAGTGGCAGCAGCCCCTTATATATTAAGGGGGTGGGACGAAGCTCATTGGTCAGCAGACCTGTAAATCCTGACCCAGTGAACTCTGGGTATCACATGACCTAAAGGTCCTTAAACCATAGTACAATTTAATTAAAGGCACGTGACCTCTAAGGTCCTAAACAGAGATATTCCTATATAACATATTAAATATATATATATATATATATATATATTACATTAAATACCATTTATATGAGGCGACTAGGGGTTAGTCCCACAGGAGAGCCCTATTGACATGGAGGGACTCTGGCTGAGGGGACTTTAGACAAAAGGACAGGACCAGGTCCTGTACTGGGACACCACAAAGTCATCTGCAGATCTGTATATGATTTGAAAGCATTTTTTTTTTGTCTCTGGAGTACCCTTTTAAGTAGTAATGTAGACATGGCACAAATTGCCCAATTCTGGAATCTGGGAAAGCAAATTGGGCATCAGATTGATTTCACCCAGTTTTCCTAAGAGACTGAGGCAATAAAATATAGTCTTTAACCCCTTAAGGGGTACTCCGGTGAAAAACTTTTTTTTTTTAAATCAACTGGTGCCAGAAAGTTAAACAGATTTGTAAATGACTTCTATTAAAAAATCCTAATCCTTCCTGTACTTATTAGCTGCTGAATACTACAGTGGAAATTCTCTTCCGTTTGAAACACAGAGCTCTCTGCTGACATCATGAGCACAGTGCTCTCTGCTGACCTCTCTGTCCCTTTTTAGGAACTGTCCAGAGTAAAAGGAAATCCCCATAGCAAACATATTCTGTTCTGGACAGTTCACAAAATGGACAGAGATGTCAGCAGAGAGCACTGTGCTCATGATGTCAGCAGACAGTTCTGTGTTTCAAAAAGAAAAGAATTTCCGCTGTAGTATTCAGCAGCAAATAAGTACTGGAAGGATTAAGATTTTTTTAATAGAAGTAATTTACAAATCTGTTTAACTTTCTGGCACCAGTTGATTTAAAAAAAAAAGTTTTTCACCGGAGTACCCCTTTAACAGTGTTTCCCAACCAAGGTGCCTCCGGCTGTTGCAAAACTACAACTCCCAGCATGCCCGGACAGCCTTCGGCTGTCCGGGCATGCTGGGAGTTGTAGTTTTGCAACAGCCGGGGGCTCCCTGCTTTGGAAGGACTGGACTTTACAATGACGTATTGTGGAAAATAAGGTCTCATTCCTGGTCTTTGGTGGAATTTTCGCTTTTTCTTCGTCGTGTGATGTTGTGGGATAGGCAGCCCCGGAGGGGTAAGGATTTCGTGCAGGTTGTGTTACCATCTTGTGCTTCCTCGCTGCTCTTGGAGGACCTTCATTGTTTGTTCTTAGAGGGCAGGGGGAAGCTTACGGCATGGCTTAACTATGCTGAATGGGGGATTTTTAACTAATACAACATGTGAGGAATTTTAGGCAAATCATATTTCACTGGAGGAAACAATGTTGGAGCGGACGGCCCTGGCTGCACAGATAGGAGGGCACTTGGCAGCGCTCTACTATGCGAATGTATAACACTCAGCACCCCTGGGCCTGGCGGCCATAGTACTGCTCCTATTATTATCATCATTCATTTTTATAGACCCTACTAGATGAGTACCTGGCATTGCCCGGTCATCCTACTAAACCTTGTGGGAGAGGATAAGCAACGATGATATATATATATATATATATATATATATATAAATAAATAAATATATATATATATATATATATATACTTATATATATATATATATATATATATTTATATAAATATATATATATATATATATATATATTCATATATATATATATATATATATATATATATATATATATATATCATCGTTGCTTATCCTCTCCCACAAGGTTTAGGTAGGATGACCGGGCAATGCCAGGTATTATATATATATATATATATATATATATATATAAATAAATATATACATATATACATATTTATATATGTGTATATATATATATATATATATATATTTAAATGTATATATGTATATATATATATTTATATTTTTAATATATATATATATATACATATATATTTTTTACATAATATATGATATATTAATTAATATTATTTATATTTAAATATATGTATATATTCAAAATTATATTATTTAAAAAAAATAAGAATATCTTCTATTTGATTATGGAGTATTGTTTTATATTATCATCATTTATTTTTATAGCCCCTACTAGATGAGTACCTAGTAGAAATGAGCAAACTTACAGTAAATTCGATTCGTCACGAACTTCTCGGCTCGGCAGTTGATGATTTATCCTGCGTAAATTAGTTCAGCCTGCAGGTGCTCCGGTGGGCTGGAAAAGGTGGATACATTCCTAGGAAAGAGTCTCGTAGGACTGTATCCACCTTTTCCAGCCCACCGGAGCACCTGAAAGCTGAACTAATTTATGCAGGAAAAGTAATCAACTGCCGAGCCGAGAAGTTTGTGCCGAATCGAATTTACTGTAAGTTCACTCATCTCTAGTACCTAGCATTGGCCGGTCATCCTACCTAAAGCTTGAGGGAGAGGATAAGCAACGATGATATATATATATATATATATATATATATCATCGTTGCTTATCCTCTCCCACAAGTTTTAGGTAGGATGACCGGCCAATGCCAGGTATTATAAATATATATATATATATATATATATATATTTATATATATATATATATATATATATATATATATTTAAATATATATGTATATATATATATATATTTATATTTTTAATATAAGTATATATATATATATTTTTTTTTTTACATAATATATGATATATTAATTAATATTATTTATATTTAAGTATATATATATTATTTAAAATTATATTATTTAAAAAAATATGAATATCTTCTATTTGATTATGGAGTATTGTTTTATATAACTTCTTAATGACATGAAGCTTAGGTTAGGCTGGGTTCACACCATGTTTTTGCAATACAGTTTTTCAGGTTTTTGATTTAAAAAACAGATTCCTCAAAACACGACTAAACTGTATCAAAATGTGTGTACAAAGTTTTATCTGTATACGGTTTGAAAAATGATGTCCGGTTGCATTATTTATTTATTTTTTACGAAAAAAACGCATACGTTTTGAACTGTTCACTCCATTATGAATAAAGTTTCACTTGTTTGATTGAAATTACAAGAAAAAAAACTGTGGAAAGTAAAAAACCGGATGGTGAAAACCGGATGGAACCGTAAGCACATACATTTCTGTACGGTTCCCATTGACTCCCATGTTAAAAAAAAAAAAAGTATACGGGTTAATACAGTTTTTCACCTGGACCAATAACCATGGTAGGTCACGGTTTTCTGTTCGGAAAAAAAAAAAAGTAAATAACCGTATGGTTTAAAAAACGGACACAACCGTATACAATATGGTAAATACAGTTTTGAATGGGAAGTCTATGGCCACGGTTTTCTGTGCGGCTGCATACGTTTTTTATTTATTTTTTTTTAAAGAAACCGTATGCCGAAACCGTATAGCAAAATCGTGGTGTGAACCCACCCTGAGACTTTTTCCTTCACAGGTTGTGAATGTTTTATTAGAGCAAAATATGTTACAAAAAACCCCCCAAAAATACAGATAAATACTGATTCAGTGACTCAGCTAATGTATTATTCCAATATTTGTTTGTAAACTATATTCTTAGTTTGTCCCCCCCCAGGTGCAGGCTGGAAAAGCTGGGGAGTACTGTGAGCCCTGCACTGTGTACTGTCTGCCTCCCAGCTTTCCCAGTCATCTGAAGAGAATATCTGTCAGGTAAGATTAGCCATGTTGTAGCTCTTTAGGAGACTGGAAAAGTTGGGGGTTATGTAATATACATGCGACTCAGCTTTCCCAGTCTACTGAAGTCCCAGCACTTTGAACTGTATGCCACCCAGCTTTCCCAGTCTCCTGAAGCCCCAGCACTGTGTAGTGTCTGCCACCTAGCTTTCGCAGTCTCCTGAAGAGAATATCTATCTGGTAAAAGCAGCCATGTTGGAGCTCTATAGGAGACTGAGAAAGCTGGGTAGCATGCATACTGCATGCCACCTAGCTTTCCCAGTCTTTTGAAGCTCGTCCTCCCCGTACTCCTCACTGCAGTAGTGCTGCCATGCCCTCCCCTTCCCCCGCACTGATGTGTTCTTTCACCCCTCACTCGTCTCTCAGCCACAATAATTATTTTCTCCCCTGGTGGCCCCTCCCCCTCTCCCTGCCCCTGCACTAAATATTCTCTGCAGTTGCCTGCTGGACAGTAAAATCATACTTTATCATGACTTGACTTGGTGGCAGGATGTTTAAAACTCCTGGGCAATCTCCAGAGTGATGATGAGAAGATGAAATGAATGTGCCATAGAATGTGCATGGAATTTCCATTACATCTCCTGATTGTGTTACTCTAACTAGGCTGCAAAGATTACCCGGGAGTTATAAACATCCTACTTCCAGACCAACATCATGTTTGATTTAACTATGTGGGCTCCGCTGTGAGGATGGGATATGAGGTCGGGATATAAGGACAGGATATGAGGATGGGATATGAGGTCGGGATATGAGGTCAGGATATGAGGATGGGATATGAGGTCGGGATATGAGGTCGGGATATGAGGTCGGGATATGAGGTCAGGATATGAGGATGGGATATGAGGATGGGATATGAGGACGGGATATGAGGTCGGGATATAAGGACAGGATATGAGGACGGGATATGAGGACGGGATATAAGGACAGGACATGAGGATGGGATATGAGGTCGGGATATGAGGTCGGGATATGAGGATGGGATATGAGGACGGGATATGAGGTCGGGATATAAGGACAGGATATGAGGACGAGATATGAGGATGGGATATGAGGTCGGGATATAAGGACAGGATATGAGGATGGGATATGAGGTCGGGATATAAGGACAGGATATGAGGACAGGATATGAGGATGGGATATGAGGACAGGATATAAGGACAGGATATGAGGACGAGATATGAGGATGGGATATGAGGACAGGATATAAGGACGGGATATGAGGATGGGATATAAGGACAGGATATGAGGATGGGATATGAGGTCGGGATATAAGGACGGGATATGAGGATGGGATATGAGGACGGGATATGAGGACGGGATATGAGGATGGGATATGAGGATGGGATATGAGGACGGGATATGAGGATGGGATATGAGGTCGGGATATAAGGACAGGATATGAGGACGAGATATGAGGTCGGGATATGAGGACAGGATATAAGGACAGGATATGAGGACGGGATATGAGGATGGGATATAAGGACAGGATATGAGGATGGGATATGAGGACAGGATATAAGGACAGGATATGAGGATGGGATATAAGGACAGGATATGAGGATGGGATATGAGGTCGGGATATAAGGACGGGATATGAGGATGGGATATGAGGATGGGATATGAGGATGGGATATGAGGACGGGATATGAGGATGGGATATGAGGTCGGGATATGCGGACGGGATATGAGGTCGAGGTATGAGGTTGGGATATAAAACTCAAGATATATGTGTATATGTACAGTATGTTCCAGTATAACTTCTGAGTGTCTGGAGATATTTCGATTCATGTTGGATTCTTATATTCCAATTAAAAATATAGCAGAGTTTAGTGATGTCCCCATAATGACAATCTCCACAGCGGAGACATCACTAATGGGGACATCACTAAACTCTGCTACATACAATAACATTGAATATCATAATACAACCAATCTATAAACCCTCGGAAACTCCCAACCCCCCCCCCCCCGCCAATGCAGAAAATTTTTTATAACGGATCTTTAAAACGGAGAATTCTATAGTGTGAGAGCAGCCTAAGTGCCCAATTTGCGCTATTTCTTTGCAGTTTGCGCTCACTTCATCATTTTTGCACTTGGAGGGGGCGGGACTCAATTTGTTGCATTGGTGATCTGCGTAAAAATTTTGCGCAACTGTGTTTTACTCCCATAGGATTAAAGCACACTTAAACATTCTCATAAAAATCCTCACAATGTATTATATATTGTACTGCACAATTTCCTAAATTAGACACAGACACCCGGCAGGTCAAGGGCTTTTATGTTATCATTGCAGCCGCTATCACCTCATAACCTCCATAGACCTCAAACCTTACCAAACCGCCTGCGGTAAAGGAAACCTTCTGTTTACGTCTTCCCCGTGTAAACAAAGAATAAAATGTCAACGTCCGCTTCGCTTGGTGGCAAATTCCCTGAATATGTTGATAAAACAGACGATGGTATCAGCCAGACCTGATGACGGCCACTGACAGAGCCCATTCATCCGGGCCCCGACCATCAGACGGTGATAAGGATCCATACGGAGGCCGCGTCTGCCGCCGGTCACATGACAGTGCCAACCTGAGCCGCCTATTTATTCTCCATGACACCAGGCTGAACCTTGAACCAATAAACAGTCCTTCATGGTGACAAGTCCAGAAGACCTTTCTTTTTCTTTCCAGCTATAGATCTGGGAGAGGCCCCAAAAAATAATTAAAAAAAAAAAGCGCTGGAGGCCATGGACACTAGTAGCCTAACGCGGCATCACCTGCGAAGGGGGTCAGCCTCGGTAGTAGGACCCGTGCCATACCTTCAGCTGGTAATGTCCAACACTGAGAATCTCCTTAAAGGGGTACTCCCGTGGAAAACTTTTTTTTTAATCAACTGTTGCCATGAAGTTAAACAGATTTGTAAATGACTTCTATTAAAAATTCTTAATCCTTTCAGTACTTATTAGCGGCTGTATACTACAGAGGAAATTCTTTTCTTTTGGGATTTCTTTTCTGTCACAAGCACAGTGCTCTCTACTGACACCTCTGTCCGTTTTATGAAATGTCCAGAGCTGCATAGGTTTGCTATGGGCATTATCTCCTGTTCTGGACAGTTCCTGACATGGGCAGA
Organism: Hyla sarda; assembly: GCF_029499605.1. Classification (NCBI taxonomy): domain Eukaryota; kingdom Metazoa; phylum Chordata; class Amphibia; order Anura; family Hylidae; genus Hyla; species Hyla sarda. Next base: position 292,707,516 of record NC_079194.1, read on the forward strand.
GGTGTCAGTAGAGAGAACTGTGGTCGTGACAGAAATCTGAAAAGAAATCCAAAAAGAAAAAAATGTCCTCTGTAGTATACAGCCGCTAATAAGTACTGGAAGGATTAAGATTTTTTAATAGAAGTAATTTACAAATCTGTTTAACTTTTTGGCATCAGTTGATTAAAAAAAAAAAAAATGGCGCAGCACTCCAGTGCACAAAATGTGAATTTATTTTCTCATGTCACACAAAAACAGCAACGTTTCAGCTCCTCAATGGAGCTTTTTTCAAACATGCTTGAAAAAGGCTCCATTGAGGAGCTGAAACGTTGCTGTTTTTGTGTGACATGAGAAAATAAATTCACATTTTTTGCACTGGAGTGCTGCGCCATTATTGTGGATATATACCTGGACTGTGATTGAGTCGGAGTGCTGGCACCAGGAACAGAGTGGTGAAGTGGTGCGGCATTTATTTGAGAAATATATATAAATATATATATATATATGTATATATATATATATTTTTTTTTTTTCCATGTATAAAACTGAAGGTATGTTCCAGCATAACTTCAGAACATGTGGAGGTATTTGGATTTTAGGGATGTCCCAATACCAACACTCTCTTCAGCTTGACAGTCCGAACAGTTAAATCATACTTTACCATGACGTTGGTCCTGTGGCAGTATGTTTAAAAGTCCCGGGCAATCTCCGCAGCTGAGAGTAACATGATCAGAAGATGTACTCTGGAAGTTCTATGCAAGTCAGGCAGGTGCAGAGAAAAGTTAGTTTGGGGTCAGGGAGAGAGGACGGGGCAGCAGGGGGAGAGAAGATTTACTAAGGAAAGAATGAGAGGGGAGAGAAGATATAAGGGCAGGGGGTTGGGTTGTTGGGGGGGGGGGGGGGGGCATGGCAGTGCTGCTGCGGTGAAGATTGCAGGGAGGATGAGCAGCCTATCACTGCTGGGGCTTCTAGAGACTGGGAAAGTTGGGTTCCACACGGTATGCCTGCCATCTAGCTTTTTTTAGACAGAAAAGGACAACTCAACTTCAGCAGCTGATAACTACTGGAAGGATTAAGATTTTTTTAATAGAAGTAATTTACAAATCTTTTTAACTTTCTGGAGCCAGTTGATATAAAAAAAATATATTTTTTTCCCCTGGAATACCCCTTTAAATAGGAAAACCAGGCAACACCAGGTACTCAGTCAGTTGCTTTTAAAAGACATTTAAGGGGCCCTAAATAAAAACATTTCTCTACTTTTCCCAGTTTCCAAAAAAATAAATAAAAAAAGGAAATAAAAAATAAACATATATGGTATCGCTGTACATGGAAATGTCCAAACTACTAAATTATCACATTCCTGATCGCACAACAGCGTAAATGTAAAAAAATTTGAAATGCCAAAATTGCTGATTTTTGGTCATATTACATCCAAGATAAAATTTAATAAAAAGTGATCAAAAAGTTAAAACTTCACAAAGGTAATATATATATACAGTGACCCCCCCCCCCCGACCTACGATGGCCCCGACATACGATCATTTCAGCATACGATCACTCTCAGAGGTCATCGCATGTTGGAGGCAGCATCAACATACGATGCTTTTGTATGTCGGGGCCATCGCATAAACGGCTATCCGGCAGCGCAGACTGCTTCAGCTCCCACCGGATAGCCATTTACGGTGCCCGTGTGGTCCGCTGATGATCACTTACCTGTCCTCGGGGCTCCGGAGCGTCCTCTTTGGGATCCCCTGCATCGTCAGCGATCTCCATCGTCGTCATCACGCCGCTGCGCACGCCGTCCCGTCATCCAATAGGAGCGGCGTGCGTAGCGACGTGATGGCGGCGATGGAGAGCGAGGATGCCGGGGAAGCAGAGGCCTTGCTGGAATGTCAGGGACACCACGGGGACGCGGCGACAGCGATGGAGGGCGAAATCCAGGGCAGCGCTGACAAGCGGTGACGGTCCGGAGCGGCGGGGACAGGTGAGTACAACTTCGTCTAACAGTGGTCTACAATCTGCAGACCTCCAGATGTTGCAAAACTACAACACCCAGCATGCCCGGACAGCCGTTGGCTGTCCGGGCATGCTGGGTGTTGTAGTTTTGCAACATCTGGAGGTCCGCAGGTTGTGGACCACTGTCCTATACTTTACATTGCACGGATCCCTCAACATGCGATGGTTTCAACAGACGATGGTCCATTTGGAACGGATTACCATCGTATGTTGAGGGACCACTGTGTATGTATATATATATATATATATATATATATATATATATATAGAGAGAGAGAGAGAGAGAGAGAGAGGGAGAGGGTTGGGGGCACCTCTCTTAAAGGGGTACTTCACCCCTAGACCTCTTATCCCCTATCCAAAGGATCAAATGTCCCCCCCCCCCCCCCCACAAACACACTCACAAAATCTGTGTCCCCAGGAATCCGCATGCACAGAGTGAACCCCGCTCTGTGTCGGATTTCGAGTGTCCACAACCCGACCAGTTGACAGACGAAGGCTGTCCGGACATGCTGGGAGTTGTAGTTCTGCAACAGCTGGAGGCACCCTGGTCGGGAAACACTGGTCTATAGACTGTATGGGTGGGACCTATAGGGCAGGTTTATCCCCCACCCAGTGTAGGATTCTATACAAGATAGCCCTTTGTCCCCGCACTTAACTGCCCCGGAGCTGATCAGTTCCAGGACAAGCGGATTTCTCTCGGTTCTTATGGAGGCTTTTTATTTCGGCCCATGAAATTATCCATTACAGAAAGGGAAGCTTCTCATAATGTGAACCATGAAGGCCACCGCTCTCTCCTCCAATGGGGGGCCCGGGAGCCCTGCGCTGAATTAATGGTCCTATTAATTGACGGCATGTGACCACTCCGGGGGAAAAATGTGGGATTTCTGTCTACTCCAAAACTCTGAGCAGTCGGCAGTGACCCATGTCATGCGATAATGGAGTAAGGTCCTGCGCCGGGATGCAAATCCTCATGTTTACAACTGAGATGGGAGCAAATGATTATAATGGGATTTTTTAGGTTTTATTTTATGGGTCACAAGGGATGTCAGAGAATAAGGCAATGCTCAGCCACTACAACTCCTAGCATGTCATAATTCAGCTTTATTTTCATGAAAATTAACACAAAAAAACCTAAAAGAACAATGAGGACCGACAATATCCAGAAAAAGCTCCCCAAGGATAAAGGGGTGTAGCTGGGAGGGGAATGGTAGCTAGTTTCTTGTTCCAGGGAGGGGAGGCAAAAAACAGTCACCCTTTTTTTTTTTTTTTTGATACAGAGATGGGGTTAGTCCAGCTGGTGTTCTCTATGTAGGAATTGAAGATGACATGAAACAGCAGTAATTTCACCCTTGTGTTATTAAGTTATTGAGTGAAATTGGTTTGCATCAGTAGTTGTAAGTCAAAATTCAGATTGAAATCTACAGGAAAAACAAAAAGAAACATTTTCTGTGTTTCAGATTCAGGTTTTGGTTTACAAATACTGATGCAAAATACCGAGCCAAATACTACTGCGTGCAACTCAATTCAGCCGGAACATTCTACCCGGAAATCCAGCAAAATTTATTGCACATTGGGCTTCATTTACTAAGGCTGTTTCAGTAGATTTTGTAGTTTTTTTTTTTTGTCACGCATGTGTTGTGCAGCAGAATTTCGGACAAACAATCCAAAAAACCCTACTAACTCTCCGTACTCAGAACATCTTGCAAAGGGGCGTGGCCATCAGGAAAAGGGGCGTGTCTCCAAAGAAAACCTACATTTTTCAAAGAGACCTAAAAAATGTTTCTATATAAAATGGGATGAATTTGAGCTCTGGAAAACTGAACAGCAGGAATACGATACATGCAATAGTATGTAACAATTACAATATTAAAGGAGTACTCCGGCCCTAAGACATCTTATTCCCTATCCAAAGGATGGGGATAAGATATCTGATCATGGGGGTCCCACCACTGGGCACTGCTGGTACGCTGGACACCCTGCCCCCTCAATGCAAGTCTATGGGAGGGCCATCACGCCCCCTCCCATAGACTTGCATCGAGGGGGAGGGGAGGGATGTCACATGGGGGCAGAGTCGTGATCTCACGATACTCCGTCCAGCATGCAGCACCCACCTGTGAGCACTGCAGGAAGGGCTGGATGCCCCGCCCCCTCAATGCAAGTCTATGGGAGGGGCCATCACGCCCCCTCCCATAGACTTGCATTGAGGGGGCGGGGTGTGACATCACACGAGGGTGGAGTCATGATGTCCCCGTGGTCGGGAGGCATAAGGCTTGGAGCCACCAGCACTTCCTGCAGTGCTCACAGGTGGGTGCTGCATGCTAGATTGCGGGGGTCCCCAGCAGCGGGACCCCGCGATCAGACATCTTATCCTCTATCCTTTGGATGAGGGATAAGATGTCTTAGGGCCGGAGTACCCCTTTAAATACCATGGATAAATTCCTGTCGGAAACAAAAACCCACAAAGAACACTCTACTCCACTCTTGTTTTGAATGGGGATTCAGCTGTCCCATTCCTGCGGCAGAATTTCCACTCCAGAAATTCTGCCATGAAAAATGTGCATTCCTAATTCTGCAAAAACATTGAACCTGTCTTAAAATTTTTGTGGAATTCTGTGGCGGAATCCCATTGAAATCAATAGGACTCTGAATTTAGGCCAGAATCCCTGTGTTGACCGCACAGGAATTCTGCATTTATTCTGCATTAATTCCACTGACGCCGTGTGTTCTGCAATGCTGTATCTAGTCCTTGTCCATATCCGAATTACTATATTGCAGAAGGTTTAAAGGTGTGTGTATGGGGGAGGTTATCATTCATATACGATGTGTATTTTGCTCTGAATCGTTGCAAAATTTTGAGGAGCCCGCAAACTGCACATAAATGTGTGACTCTTTAGAGATGTAAGAGAGTTACGTTGACTTTCAATTTTTATTATTAATTTTATTATGTGTTGACTTTATTAAAGGGGTTTTCCAGGGCTGATTTTTTCCAAAAACATCAATACACCTGTCCTCTGGGTGTGTGTGGTATTGCAGCTCAGTTCTATTAAAGTGAATGGAGCCAAATTGTAATACTGATAAGGATGACCATTATGATTTTGATTACTGATCAATATATATATATATATATATATATATATATATATATATATATATATATATATAATAGATATATATGCTAATATTCTGCAGAAAAACATTATTTTCCTTATGAGACATATCAGCTTGCTATTTGCTTGTGAATAAGATGAAGACCTTGGGACAAGGCCAAAAGAAGCAAGAATAAAGAAGTTGGAAGTTAGAGACAAAACATTTGAAGAAATATAGACTGTGCAGAAGGACAGCTACATCTGGAATTTTCTGATAGAATAGGGAGATGGCAACATAAGTGACCTATGGCTAAGAAAGAAATGAATGTTTAATATGCTAATATATACCGATGCAATACTCAAATAACCAATCAAAATATAACATGATGATTTTGACGTGATAACTAACCTCCCCTTTTAGTCAAATGTAAAAACCAATGTACTTCCGTATAATAAACAGAACTCCTTAGGACAGCTCCTTAGCCAGTATGCTGAGAAGGAGATATATACCAACATTTTGTCTGGTGTTTATTTCTTGTGTTGACACTCGGCAGTATACAGTGGCAGTCACGTACATTTTAAGGCCTAACCAGCAGCCAACCTTAACAATACTACACACAACCTGAGGACAGGAATTAGAAGGAATTAGTTCTGTTTTTGTATCCTTGGAGAACCCCTTTATTTCAACTTCACAGGTTTTACCGCAAGCAGGCTTACATTGTAGTAATAAACAGAGTGGCCACGCACCCTTTGTGTGAAACCACCCAACTCCAGGGCAAGCTCAGCCCACTTGGCAAACATTGGGGAGACGGGATATCTAGGATAACTTGTCATTTATTCAAGTAAATATCTACTCATTCTAGGCTAAGGAGTCAAGTGGGCGGTGCTAATGAGTGATTGACAGCTCTCCCTATATGCATACACAGATAGTTGTCAATCACTGAGGAGGACTTCCAATTACCAATGTGTGATGAGGCCAGATGGAATTACCCTAAGGACAGATGGCATTAACCCCTTGTGTTCGTGACGCCAGGGCGTGGTTTATCCTCTACACCACCCGAAGGGATACTGCGGGATACTGGGCAAGGCACGGGGGAAAATAATGACTTAGATGCCAAGTTACCGAACAATGGCAGCTTTACTGAGTCAGACAGGTGCAACAGTTTATGCAGCTTGGCTGGGCCCACGGAGGTGACCAGTGACTTCAGAGACCTTAGGGCTTGCTGTGACTTATAGTTGGATGACTGAAGACAGGATGACTTGGACTGACTTTACTATGACAGACTATGACTGACTTCACCCCTTCTGTAGCTTACCAGGCTTTGACTTGACCTGTGGGGCAGCGGACTTGAGAATCCGTGGCTGCTTGACTGACTTTAGGCCTCCTCTGGACTCCAGACACCTAGGACTTGACCTTGCTGCACTCAGCTAAGTAGGAACTAAGAGAGAAAGCTAGCTCCACCCAGGGCTTATAAGGGGGAGACTTGGAGGGGTCCTATAGGTCACCCTCAGGTCACATGGTCACTGGTACCTCACTGGGTTACAATCACTTGACATCAAGTTAATCACGTCAACTATTCTTAAAGCTATAACACATTACAGGTATATTACAGGAGATAACACATATACAAATGAATGTGCAGGGGGAACAGATGCACGGGGCCCAGCGGACACTGCAGGGAGGCTGCCTAAAGGGTAGAGGGGTACAACTCCTGTACTGGGCCACCACAAATGGGACAAGTTCCCTTTTAAAGGGTTTATCCAGGAATAGAAAAACAAAGCTATTTAAAAAAAAAAAAAAAATAATGATAAAAAAAAAAAAAAAACAGGACCACCTCAGTCCTTAGGTTGGATGTGGTATAGCAGCTCAGTCCCATTGAAGTGAATGGAGCCAAGTTGTAATACCACACACAACCTGGGGACAGACGTGGTGCTGTTTTTGGAAAAAATTGGTTCTGTTTTTTTTTATTCCTGGACCACCACTTTCAATCAATGGGGGCTGAACTGTAATACCAGAAACCAACCATAAACAAGGGTGGCGCTGTTACTAAGGCTCTGCTTTAGTTGTCGGATGAATGTACCCTGGTACCGATGTTGTTGATTCTTTACTGTCGATGGGTAAGACTGTTGGAAACAACAAGATTTGTGAGAGTCTAGGATGAGAGTCAACAAGTCCCAAGATCGTCCATAAGACCGATCTCCTGTTACTTGGGCGGTTACTTTTGTATTACCATATGGCGGCACATTAGCAATAGATTAGAGGATCTTTTCCCGTCGTGTCCCAAGGTGATCCCAAAATTCTATACATTATAAAAGTCAATGCGGGCACATTAAAGCGGTGCCAGACCCTTTATTCGATCCGCCACCTTCACGTTCCGGAGAAGGGGTGGAAATGAAACTAGGAGATCTTGGCTCGAGATCAGAAGACGTTTTGGCAAGAGTGGAGCTTCTGAAGAGAGCCTCTGTATTTATTAAACAGCTTTCACATGAAACAAGTAGAGAAGGGCGATAGCCGCAGACACATGGGATACTTGGACTTTCAGACTTCGTAAAAATCACAGGATTTCATTGTACGGAGGAGAAGACCTTCTGGAGTCATGAGGTTCGTTGGTTCATGGAGATGAAGTTGTGATTTTAAAGGACAACGGGTCCTTTTCTGTAGGGTTTTGTATTGTTTATATGCAGTTGTGCAATATACGAGAATATTAAGGGGTAGGTAGGTCCATATGTCCAACAAGCAACACTTTATGTTGAACCTGTGCGGGGGGAGCTGGCTGCCCATCATTCCTGTGGTTATAGGGGTACTCTGCCCCTAGACATCTTATCCCCTTTCCAAAGGATAGTGGATAAGATGTCTTATAATGGGGTTCTTGCCACTGGGACCCCCACAATCTCTGTGCAGGTGGAGGGGGTTGTGATGTCACGGTCACGTCCCTCGTCACGTCACAACACCCCCCCCTCAATGCAAATCTATGGGAGGGGGCGTGGTGGCTGCCACGCCCCCTCCCATAGACTTGCATTGAGAGGGCGTGGCGGGATGTCACAAGGGGCGTGCCCGTGATGTCCCGACCCCCGCCGTCTGCTTCAAGTGTTTTGAACAAAATGTTCTGAACGCTGGGGCAGTGAAGTACCCCTTTAAGGTTAGTCGCCATACTTTGGGACGAGTGAATCGAATCTGACAAATCCGAATTCGTTACATATATCAGTAAAAATTCACTTTGCATTGAATGCGAATATCGCCGCCATTCAATTGCACAAATGGCTTCATTAAATTCCATTCAGTGCGATCCAGGCTCCAGGGCATCTTAGGCTGGGTCCACACTACGTTTTGTCCCATACGGGAGCGCATACGGCAGGAGGGAGCTAAAACCTCGCGCTCCCGTATGTGACCGTATGCGCTCCCGTATGTCATTCACTTCAATGAGCCGACCGGAGTGAAACGTTCGGTCCGGTCGGCTCATTTTTGCGCCGTATGCGCTTTTACAACCGGACCTAAAACCGTGGTTGACCACAGTTTTAGGTCCGGTTGTAAAAGCGCATACGGCGCAAAAATGAGCCGACCGGACAGAACGTTTCACTCCGGTCGGCTCATTGAAGTGAATGGCATACGGGAGCGCATACGGTCACATACGGGAGCGCGAGCTTTTAGCTCCCCCCTGCCGTATGCGCTCCCGTATGGGACAAAACGTAGTGTGAACCCAGCCTAAGATGGCAGCAGAATGCTGTTGAATTCAACGGGACTCTGCTGCAGCAGAATTTCCATGCCGAATTCCATGTTGGAAATTCTGTTGTGTGAACATGGCCTATGAGTCTTAAACAAGGTTAGGGCTGTATGATACATTTAATAATATTGTAAGTTTCTTAAGCAACACCTTATTTTCTGTCCAACAACACAAAATACTCTAATAGTGCCCCTCCCAAGACTAGACTCTGGATCCGCCCCTGATGTAGGTGGTGTACCATTTTTTTCCTGTTAAAGTCTTAAGGGCCTAGTTACTGTGAAAGGCCAGCCAAAAGTACACACCTGCTAGAAAAAGGGAGAGGTTCCTGAGTGGGGCTGTCCTTTTTAGGGCGAGTAACACTTGCCAAGAAGGGAATTAATAATGCGAGAGTAGGGCCTTAAAGGGGAAGTTTTTACCCCCACCGGTTACAATGGACCATACGTTGTTCCTTTCCACCTTTTAGAGGCCTTTGCATCACATCAATACTTGGTGGCGTAGGTGGCACATGGTATATAAAAAAAATTGGGTACATATATTTTATCGTAAGAATATTATTAAAAGTTAAGTTTTACGTAATGCATATCCTCAATACTTACGCACACTAACACTTTTACAAAAGAGACCATTTTCTTCTGCCTACCTGCCTCAGCTACTATTCTGATCCTGCCACCTGCCTGATGCCACACATCTGATGCCAAGTTCTCCTTTTTTCACCCACCTTCATCACCGGGTACTGGTATTTCCACCCATCGCCCCACTATGTCACCGGGTCACTTTCAGGACTCCTGATGCATCTGATGCCACCTCCAGGCTTTCTCATTCTGCCGCCATATGTTCTCCTCATGCTGATGCCAGCTCCAGGCTGTCTCATTCTGCCACCATATGTTCTCCTCATGCTGCTGCCAGCTACAGGCTGTCTCATACTGCCACCATATGTTCTCCTCATGCTGATGCCAGCTCCAGGCTATCTCATTCTGACACCATATGTTCTCCTCATGCTGGTGCCAGCTCCAGGCTAACTCATACTGCCACCATATGTTCTCCTCATGCTGATGCCACCTCCAGGCTGTCTCATTCTGACACCATATGTTCTCCTCATGCTGCTGCCAGCTCCAGGCTGTCTCATACTGCCACTATATGTTCTCCTCATGCTGATGCCACCTCCAGGCTGTCTCATTCTGACACCATATGTTCTCCTCATGCTACTGCCAGCTCCAGGCTGTCTCATTCTGCCACCATATGTTCTCCTCATGCTGCTGCCAACTCCAGGCTGTCTCATTCTGCCACTATATGGTCTCCTCATGCTTCTGCCACCTCCAGGCTGTGTAATTTAGCCACTTTATGGTCTCCTCATGCTTCTGCCACCTCCAGGCTGTGTTATTTAGCCATTATATGTTCTCCTCATGCTTCCGCCAACTACAGGCTTCGTCATTTAGCCACTATATGGTCTCCTCTTGCTGCCTCCAACTCCAGGCTGTGTCATTCAGCCACTATATGGTCTCCTCATGCTGCCGCCAACTCCAGGCTGTGTCATTCAGCCACTATATGGTCTCCTCATGCTGCTTCCAACTTCAGGCTGTGTCATTCAGCCACTGTATGGTCTCCTCATGCTGCCGTCAACTCCAGGCTGTGCCATTCAGCCACTATATGGTCTCCTCTTGCTGCTGCCAACTCCAGGCTGTGCCATTCAGCTACTATATGGTCTCCTCATGATTCCGCCATGTCCAGGCTGTGTCATTCAGCCACTATATGGTCTCCTCTTGCTGCTGCCAATTCTAGGCTGTGCCATTCAGCCACTATATGGTCTCCTTATGCTTCCACCACCTCCAGGCTGTGTCATTTAGCCACTATATGGTCTCCTCTTGCTGCCGCCAACTCCAGGCTGTGTCATTCAGTCACTATATGGTCTCCTCATGCTGCTGCCAAATCCAGGCTTTGTCATTCAGCCACTATATGGTCTCCTCATGCTGCCGCCAACTACAGGCTGTGTCATTCAGCCACTCTATGGTCTCCTCATGCTTCCGCCACCTCCAGGCTGTGTCACTGTACCGCCATGTGGTATCCTCATGCTGCTGGCACATGAAATAAAACTTTTTAGGTTCATCTATTTGAAATCTTTAATTTAAAAGTAAAAAAATATCTTTAATCTTTTCAATTGTGAGACCCTATGGTCTTGTCAGGCTGTTGCCACCTCCAGGCTGGGTCATTCAGCCACTATATGGTCTCCTCATGCTGCCACCACCTCCACGCTGTGTCATTCAGCCACTATATGGTTTCCTCATGCTGCCACCACCTCCATGCTGTGCCATTCAGCCACTATATGGTCTCTTCATACTGATGCCACCTCCAGGCTCTGTCATTGTGTCGCTCTGAAGTGATTCTAATAGCCACGCCTCTAATATGCATGTCATACTGAATAACAATATTATTTCACTAACCCAGCACATACCCTAAGCGTGGTACAGCAAGGCAAAGTGTTCTACACCCCTATTGAGGCTCCCTGTAGGCCAGAAATAGACATTTTTTATAGAGATTTGCCACAAATAAATTCGGACCGAACCAAATTATTTCAAAAATTCGCTTCTCTTTAGCCATACTTGTAGCACAAACAAGCAAGTTTATCCAGCAGATGTTGTTAAAAACATCTTTCTTACAAAACCAACGGGTTTCTGGTACCTAGACACCCTTAATCAGAGCCAAGATTAAAGTGGTATTCCAGGATTTTTTTCCTACTGTGCTACAGGGGCTGTAAAGTTAATGTAGATCATAATATAATGTCTGTACCTGTTTGTGATGGTGGTTTCGCAATTCTTCTGTGATTTTTGCTCCAAAGTTTATTTTTAACAGCATAAGAAATTACTCAGGTTTTCCCAGGATGCAGTGCGGCCCAAGACATTACATCACTAGTCAGGTGATGAAAGGGAGCCTTTCTGCTTCAATGGGTGGAGAGGACGCTGGGTGGGAGGGAGATCATTCTGTGAGTTATTGTACTGTAGAATTGCCACATTCTCTGTTCCACTGACATCTGCGTCACTTTACGGTTTTATTCACACCTGTGAAATATAGCGAAACAATATGGGGGAGATTTATCAAAACCTGTCCAGAGAAAAAGTTGCTGAGTTGCCCATAGCAACCAATCAGATCGCTTCTTTCATTTTTCTGAGGCCTTTTCAAAAATGAAAGAAGCGATCTGATTGGTTGCTATGGGCAACTTAACTTTTCCTCCGGACAGGTTTTGATAATTCTCCCCCTATGTGTGGTACTGGTACTGGTACAATTGTGTTAGATTGTTTTTGTTTTATCTTCTTTTTGCAATGGATGTTGCTCCATTTATTTTGAGATAGAGCGATGGACTCCAACCAACTGCATGTGACATGTCGGGAGATACATTTAGATGGAATTCCCCTCTAAATAGCTAAACAATAAAATATAATTAACCTTGAGATATGGTCATCATGAGGGCAGTCTGAAGAACATGGTCGTCCATAGTCAACCCAACCACGTGAGAAGTCTAAAAGGGTATTCCGGCGATAAACATCTTATCCCCTACCCGAAGGATAGGGGATAAGATATCTGATCGCAGGATACTGCTGCTGGGGACCCCCACGATCTCCGGTGCGGCACCCCGGTCATTCGTGCACAGAGTGGACTCCGCTCCGTGCCGGATGAGTGGTGACTACAGCCGCCACGCCTCCTCCATTCATGTCTATGGGAGCAGGTTTGACGGCTACATACTAACCATCACGCCCCCTCCCATAGACATGAATGGAGGTAGCGTGGCGTGACGCCACGAACACGGAAGCTCCAAGCTTCCGTGCTCCAGACGCCGCTGCTGCCGGCCTGGAGATTGCGGGGGGTCATCAGCGGCGGGACTCTCGCGATCAGACATCTTATCTCCTATCCTTTGGATCGGGGATAAGATGTTTATCGCTGAAGTACCCCTTTAGGCAGGTGGTGAAGTCTTCTTTTGTAATGTAGACATGTTGAGTAGATTGAAAAGACTTCCCACCGCATATTAACTTTAAGGTGACCTCTGACTTTTTGGGATGAAACCTTATTCTCACGATATGTCTCCTTCCACGCCAATTCAAGTGAATGAACTTTCCTCTGGGTGATAGGATTTCAATGTCGATTGTGTTGGCTGCCGGGTCCAGGTTAGACCTATGGGACAAGCCAATGCTTTCCCAGGGCCTCTGGCACCGAACATGAAAATTACGGGAACTGGTTCGGCAAATAGAAGCCCTAATAAATAGCTGGCAGTCATTTACACGGAGAGGATGAAAGCTCAGGGCAATGGTGGATTCGCTGTTGCCATCAAAGTCTATCTTATAATTGGATTAGGAGTAAGGGAAGTCCATCTTCCTCCAGCCAGAGGCCCTCACTGACCCCAAAGGCTATTTTTAAAAAGAAGAACAAGGGTCCAGCTCAGAAGATTGAGAGCAGCTTGGCTTCTCCACGGGTATTATGTCCATCACTGAGGACAAGATGGTTTCATTACAGAAGCCAATGTGTTTGGAATAGGAAAGCAAACCTGAGTGATTTCTTTACTCTCCTAATTATCCAATTGTTGCATATCCTAAATGCATTACATAAAAACATAAAAATAAATCATAGTTTACATATAGAATTTAGAATTATATTAAAGTGAAAAGCTGAGCCACTGTATATATACTTTACATTATCCTGAACTGATACCGAGTTACATCCTGTATGTTCCTCCAGAGCTGGAATCGGCTTCCTTCAAATTTATTTCCCATTCAACAGCAATTTTGGATTTGGCCCTATGCCCACTGGACCAACTACAGAGCACCAGCCCAGCAAGTGTAAGACGTTAAAGGGGTACTCCACCCCTAGACATCTTATCCCCCATCCAAAGGATAGGGGATAAGATGTTTGATAGCGGGGGTCCCGCTGCTGGGGACCCCCACAATCTCCCTGCTGCACCTGGCGTTTGTTTAGAGCATCGGGTGCTGCGCTGGAGGCTCGTGACATCACGGTCATACCCCACTAGTGATGTCAGGCAGTGCCTGGTTTCCTCCAGACATGATGCTGCCCCCACCATGATCACTGTAGGGATGGTATTGGGCAGGTGATGGGCAGTGCCTGGTTTCCCCCAGACATGATGCTGCCCCCACCATGATCACTGTAGGGAGGGTATGGGGCAGGGGATGGGCAGTGCCTGGTTTCCTCCAGACATGATGCTGCCCCCACCATGATCACTGTAGGGATGGTATTGGGCAGATAATGGGCAGTGCCTGGTTTCCCCCCAGACATGATGCTGCCCCCACTATGATCACTGTAGGGAAGGTATTGGGCAGGTGATGGGCAGTACCTGGTTTCCTCCAGACATAATGCTGCCCCCACCATGATGACTGTAGGGATGGTATTGGGAAGGTGATTGGCAGTACCTGGTTTCCTTCAGACATGATGCTGCCCCCACCATGATCACTGTAGGGATGGTATTGGGCAGGTGATGGGCAGTGCCTGGTTTCCCCCAGACATGATGCTGCCCCCACCATGATCATTGTAGGGAGGGTATTGGGCAGGTGATGGGCAGTGCCTGGTTTCCTCCAGACATGATGCTGCCCCCACCATGATCACTGTAGGGATGATATTGGGCAGGTGATGGGTATCACCTGGTATCCCCCCAGACATGATGCTGCCCCCATCATGATGACTGTAGGGATGGTATTGGGCAGGTGATGGGCAGTGCCTGGTTTCCTCCAGACATGATGCTGCCCCCACCATGATCACTGTAGGGATGGTATTGGGCAGGTGATGGGCAGTGCCTGGTTTCCTCCAGACATGATGCTGCCCCCACCATGATCACTATAGGGATGGTATTGGGCAGGTGATGGGCAGTACCTGGTTTCCTCCAGACATGATGCTGCCCCCACCATGATCACTGTAGGGATGGTATTGTGCAGGTGATGGGCAGTGTCTGGTTTCCCCCAGACATGATGCTGCCCCCACCATGATCACTGTAGGGATGGTATTGGGCAGGTGATGGGCAGTACCTGGTTTCCCCCGGACATGATGCTGCCTCCACCATGATCACTGTAGGGATGGTATTGGGCAGGTGATGGGCAGTGCCTGGTTTCCTCCAGACATGATGCTGCCCCCACCATGATCACTGTAGGGATGGTATTGTGCAGGTGATGGGCAGTGCCTGGTTTCCCCCAGACATGATGCTGCCCCCACCATGATCACTGTAGGGATGGTATTGTGCAGGTGATGGGCAGTGCCTGGTTTCCCCCAGACATGATGCTGCCCCCACCATGATGACTGTAGGGATGGTATTGGGCAGGTGATGGGCAGTACCTGGTTTCCTCCAGACATGATGCTGCCCCCACCATGATCACTGTAGGGATGGTATTGTGCAGGTGATGGGCAGTGCCTGGTTTCCCCCAGACATGATGCTGCCCCAACCATGACCACTGTAGGGATGATATTGGGCAGGTGATGGGCAGTGCTTGGTTTCCTCCAGACATGATGCTGCCCCCACCTTACTTCACTAAGGAGAGGTTTCTCTTTGGTCCCTCTGTAACGAAGCCCAGATTAAGGAGGCTGCAGTAATGGTTGACCTCCTAGAAATTTGAGTGCATGTTACTACTGTTCCATATTGCACTTTTAATATAACTGTGCTAATGGAATAGCAATGCAATGAAAAGCAGCAGGTAAGAAATCCAGCAAACCATGAAGGCTTTTAAACTAAGGGAAATAAAGAAACACAAGTGATGATTTTATTTGTACAGCTGTGAAATAAGTGAAGAAAACAGACAGAATTAAAGGGGTACTCTGCTGCCCCAGCATTTGGAATATTTTGTTGTGGCGGGGTTGTCATGTCATGTCGTCACGCCCCCTCAATACAAGACTATGGAAGTGGGCTTGGTGGCTGCCATGCCCCCTTCCATAGACTTGCATTGAGGAGGCGCAACGTGACATCGCAAAGGGCATGGCATGATGTCACAACCCCGCAGCCCGCACCCGGGGGGACCCCTGCAATCAGACATCTTATCCCCTATCCTTTGTATAGGGGATAAGCTATCTAGGGCAGAGTTCCCCCTTTAGGGTACGTTCACACATACAGGATCCTGTCCAGATTTGATGTGCAGGATTTGTAACTGCCGATTAGAAGCGGTGCTCAGTCATGTCGTTTACATTGAAATCTGCAGCATCTAAAATTCTGTGCATCTAATTCTGCGCATCAAATCTGTGTACGTGTGAACATACCCTTAAGGAAGATTCTAAGAAAGTAAGAATCCTGTCAGCGCTTACAAAGTTGTATGGGGCCTATACTGCCCTGTAAGGATGAATTCACATGTAGTTGAATTCTGATGCAGATTTGCTGCAGATTTAACCCTTAGCATTGCGTGTGCAGCAAGTCCATGGCATATGCGCATCAATAGCCGCATGTCCCCTATGCAGATTTCTCAGCAGTTTTGTTTGTGGTGTAAAACTCAGTAGCATGTGAATCCGCCCGTCATAGAAGAGTTATTTGAAAGCTTGAACTTTGCCGCATTCTCTTTCAATAATAGTATTAACATTATAATTTTAAAATTGTATGAAAATATAAAAAAAATAAAAACAGAGAAGAAAACATCTGAAGACAAGTCTAACCAAGAACTTGGCACAGCGATGGGATATTTGTTCCAAAATTGAACTTAATAACATTGGGAAAAACTTCACAAGCCAGATTTTACGATCTTACTCAGCAACTCTGGATATTACAGACAAAGAAATGTTAAAAATCTTTTAGAATTTTTTATCGATATGAACTGTGAACATTCGTCACGCGCACAGAAAATCTCCTTACAGCTGATATGGAAATTTGTTCCCAATTTTCTTGTGTTTCTGTCACTTAAAAAAAAAATGAAAACTTTTTTTTTTATTATTTTATTTACATAGAATAAAATATTATATAAGGTCAATACAGTAAAGAAAAATAAAAAAAATTACTTTTGACATGTTACACAATATGAAATGTCCGGCCCACATAGTGTTTCATTAGTTTTTTTGTTTTTTTTGGGGCAGTTGTTCTAAATCGCAGCAGGCTGATGATTTTTTTTAACCCCTTAAGGACGCAGGGTTTTTCAGTTTTGCATTTTCATTTTTTCCTCCTTACCTTTTAAAAATGATACCCCTTTCAATTTTCCACCTAAAAATCCATATTATGGCTTATTTTTTGTGTCACTAATTCTACTTTCAGTGACATT
This sequence comes from Hyla sarda, assembly GCF_029499605.1. Classification (NCBI taxonomy): domain Eukaryota; kingdom Metazoa; phylum Chordata; class Amphibia; order Anura; family Hylidae; genus Hyla; species Hyla sarda. The sequence goes on from NC_079194.1 coordinate 292,724,535, forward strand.
AGTCATTTTACCCCAAAATCCACGGCAAAATGGAAAGAAAATCATTGTGCGACAAAATCGAAGAAAAAAACGCCATTTTGTAACTTTTGGGGTCTTGCATTTCTACGCAGAGCATATTTTGGTAAAAATGACACCTTATCATTATTCTGTAGGTCCATACGGTTAAAATGATACCCTAATTATATAGGTTTGATTTTGTCGGACTTCTGGAAAAAATCATAACTACATGCAGGAAAATGTATACGTTTAAAAATGTCCTATTCTGACCCCTATAACTTTTTTATTTTTCCACATATTTCCACTGTTTTATTTTATTTTTTATGGGAAGAGGGGGGTGATTCAAACTTTTATTAGAGAAGGGGTTAAATGATCTTTATTAACACTTTTTTTTTACAATGTTATAGCTTCCATAGGGAGGTGTTATCGGTGCTTGACTGCTCCTGCCTGGATCTCAGGCACGGAGCAGTCATTTGCCGATCGGACACCGAGGAGGCAGGTAGGGTCCCTCCCGGGGTCCTGTAAGCTGTTCGAGACGCCACAATTTCACCGCGGCGGTCCCGAACAGCCCGACTGAGCAGCTGGGATAATTTCACTTTCGCTTCAGACGCGGCGGTCAGCTTTGATCGCCGCATCTAAGGGTTAATACAGGGCATCACCGCGATCGGTGATGTCCTGTATTAGCCGCGGGTCCCCATGGCATATCGCAGGAGCCGGCGGAGGGCGTAAATATACGTCCTTTGTCGTTAAGGAGTTAAATAAAGATTGTGGCTGTTTCCCCTTCTATACATTTCTAGGTAGGTGGAAATAATTGACAGAAAAACAATGACGTGGGGAGATTTATGAAAACCTGTCCAGAGGAAAAGTTGGCATCCACTTGGCAAATGGCCGTCACGCGCCCTCCCGTAGACTTGCATTGAGGGGGAGTGGTGTGATGTCACTAGGGGCGTGGCCATGACATCACAACCCCTCCGCCTCCCGCACTCAGCGTTCGGAACTAAATGTTCCGTACGCTGGGGCAGTGGACTAACCCTTTAAAGGAGTTGTCTGATTTGTTGACACTTTGGAATGAATAGAGGATAAGGGAATGATCTCAAAAACAGGGTCCTGTTGGAATGGCGCAGCCATCAGACTGCCACTGTTTTCACTTAATAGCTGAGAGCAGTGTCGTTCATAGAAGAAAGGGGGCCCAATAACAAACATCGAAATGGGCCTCCTATTATGGCGTCAGATTTTGCCCACCAGGACAGAAAGGCTTGGTGTTATTTCCTTTGCTTTCTATGATCCATTGGTCAGTTTCCCCTCCAGTACTTTGCTAACAATGCCGTTCTGTGTAGAGAGGAGTTCAGTACAGTTTCTTACCGATAGAATAAGGAAACCAAACCAATCAGGCTGGGCCCCCTTTCTCCAGGGTCCCCAAAGCAGCCGGATGGTCTCACACTATGTACTTGGCTATATTCAGTACTTCCATAGACAATGATATGGCAACGTGCATCCCCCACCGCGACTCTATTGCTGTGGAAGTTTCAGGAAGTCTGTTCTTAAGATGGCAGGGGGTCCCAGCTGTCTGTGGATAGGGGGATAAGTGTTGTTAGCAGAAAAACTCATCTAAGGTATTGAAAGAGCTTTATTCGTCATTCAGTCGTCATTACAAGTCAGACAATCAATTACAATCACACAAAGCATGACACAATATACAGCACAGGTTCCCTAAGCTATACACCATACCACATGCTACACTAACATTCCGCTCCATCACTTGATATCGAAGAAACAAAGTCGAAAAACAACAACAACACATTACAGTCTGTGCTTGGGGAGGGGCATGGGATCAATGGGGGTAAGGGGAGGGCGATCATGGTCAAACTACTGGGCAAACATATGGGGAGGTAGGTTTATTGAAAGAGCTTTATTGTCCGTTCAGTCATTACAAGTCATACAATAAATTACAATCACACAAAGCATGACAGTACAATACAAAGCAAAGGTTCCCTAAGCTATACATCGCACATCATGCTACTCTAACACTCCGCTCAATCCTGTAATAGAAAAGCACAAGAGATCGAATAACAAAACAATACAATCTGTGATCGGGGTAGGGGCGTGGGCTGTGGGGCGGGGGCGTGGGGGGCATGGGCGACTATGTGGGGGTGGGGAGGGGGCGGATCACAGGGCCAAACTGCTGGGCTGTATCTTCAAGGAGACATGGGAGAAGGAGAGGGGTCTTCACTCCTATTCTTCCTCATCGACGGCCGGGCTGTCCAAGATGGAATAGTCTCTAAGCAGGCTCTTGATGAACCTGCGGCAGTCCTGGACGGACATGTTCTCCCTGTTGATCACGAGGCGGTTCCTGGCAAGCCACACTGCGTCCTTAAAACAGTTCATAAGGCGCCAGGCCTCCTGGATGGCCTCCACGTCGTGGGTCCCAGGGAACAGACCGTAAAGCAACGAATGGTACGATAGGCAGCTCCTGGGTACAGAGTCTCTGAGTTCATGCATGTCCGCGACCTGTGCAGAACCCGGTACTGCCCCCGATGCCCCTATGTGGAGGAAACATCTTTGCACGTGTTTTGGCAGTGCCCCTTTGCACAGGGTCTATTGGACGCCCCGTAACATGAACACAGAGACTCTGTACCCAGGAACGTATGGGGAGGTAGGGGTTAAAGCTTCTTAATGGCAGCCCAATTGTTGCCCGTTCCCTGGCCCCCAAACGATCCTGAAGTGACCCCATATTTTATATCCTGGCAAGTCATGGTGATGCGTCATTGCTGCTCAATAATAAAATCCTAACACAAACTCACAGAACTATTTCTCTGGGTATTTTTCTCTATTTTTTGCATCCTTTAAAGGGGAAGTGTTTAAAGGGGAAGGTTATGTGACATCCAAGCTTGTATGACACCTAGGGTTGGCACCTTTCTTGCAAAAAAAATACTGGCCATGCTAATTTGCATAATTAATTATATATGCGTGACATCACAGGATACACATGCGCAGGGAAATTTTGTCCTATTCTGACCCCTATAACCTATTTATTTCTCCTTATACGGGCCTCTATGAGGGATCATTTTTTGTGCCCCAATCTGTAGTTTTTAACAGGACCATTTTTGTTTCAATGTGACTTTTTGTTCGCTTTTATTTATTAAATTCAAGAGTTGCAGTTAGTTACTAACTACAACTCCCAGCATGCCCTGATACAGCCTGTGGCTCAGCAGCTGCCCCAAATGAAAACTACAACTCCCAGCATGTTGGACTATATAGTAGTATATAGTATAGGTCAGTGTTTCCCAACCAGGGGTGCCTCCAGCTGTTGCAAAACTACAAATCCCATCATGCTTGGACAGCCATTGGTTGTCCTGGCATGCTGGGAGTTGTAGTTTTGCAACAGCTGGAGGCGCTCTTGTTAGGAAACACTGGTATAGGTTATGGTGCAACATTAAGGGAGTTGGAGGATTGATTGGATAATTACAGGCCATTGCATTCCCGGTATTTTTAATATAAAAATAACGACAGGGTGGCCTAAATACTGTCTGTGCTGGTAAAATACTGGCCCGGCTGCAACCCTAATGACTAGATATGAGCGAATTTTAAAAAAATTTGATTCGGCCGATTCGCCGCATTTTCCGGAAAAAATTTGGTTCAGTCCGAATTTATTTGCGGCGAATCTGTATTAAAAAAGGCAATTTCTGGCCTACAGAGAGCCTCAATAGGGGTGTAGAACACTTTGCCTTGCTGTAACACGCATAGTGTGTGTGCTGGGTTAGAGAAATAATACTGTTATTCAGTGTGACATGCAGATTAGAGGCATCGCTATTAGAATCACTGCAGAGCGGCACAATGACAGAGCCTGGAGGTGGCAACAGTATGAGGAGACCATATAGTGGCTGAATGACCCAGCCTGGAGTAGGCAACAGCCTGACGAGACCATAGGGCCTCACAATTGAAAAGATTAAAAATAGATTTTACCATTTAATTTGAAGATTTTAAATAGATGTACCTAAAAAGTTTTATTTCATGTGCCAGCAGCATAAGGAGACCACATGGCGGTACAGTGACACAGCCTGGAGGTGGCGGAAGTATGAGGAGACCATACAGTGGCTGAATGACACAGCCTGGAGTTGGCAGCAGCATGAGGAGACCATATTGTGGCTGAATGACAGCCTGGAGCATGAGGAGACCATAAAGTGGCTGAATGACACAGCCTGCAGGTGACATCAGCATGAGGAGACCATATACCATATAGTTGCAGAATGAGATGAGAAGAAAACGGTCTCTTTTGTAAAATGTGTTAGTGTGCACAAGTAAGTATTGAGGATATGCATTACGTAAAACTTAACTTTTCATAATATTCTTAGGATAAAATATATGTACCCAAAACTTTTTTGAAATCAAACAAAAGGAAAGGTGTGCAAATACCACGATGTGCCACCTACACCACCAAGTATTGATGTGATGCAAAGACCTCTAAAAGGTGGAAGGGATCAACGTATGGTCCATTGTAACCGGTGGGGGTAAAAACTTCCCCTGTAAGGCCCTACTCTCTCATTATTAATTCTCTTCTTGGCAAGTGTTACTCGCCCTAAAAAGGGTGGCCCCACACAGGAACCTCTCCCTATTTCCACCTGCAAACACTGCCATTTCCCATGGACAGAGGAGTTCTCCTTGGGGTTACTATGGCCCCCGCCGCACTAAACACCCCCTCTGATGGCACACTACTGGCCGGGCAGGACAGCTTTTCCAGGGCAAACTCTGCTAGTTGCGGCCACAAATCAAGTTTGGCTGCCCAGAAGTCCAGCGGATCTTCAAGTTGTGTTGGCATGGTCATGTCAAGGGATGCCACCACCTGCTGGTTCAGGTCCTGCTCCAGGTCTACCTGTTGCTGATGAGTTGCTTCACTGTGAAGAAAGCTACTCATCAGCGACTGTAGACTCAGGCGGCTGCTGCTGATGGAGCTGGTATGGCTTCTGCCACCCCACCCCTCCCCTCCCCAGCAGCCATGGCAGTGGAAGGTGAGCGCAGAGGGCCCCCCGAGTCAGACCTGCGAGAGGATGGACGATGGTGCCGATAGGCATCGGCCAACTGACTACGTAGGATGTCTCTGTAGTAGGTCCGTTTGTCCTCCCTAAAAAAGGCCCCCATTTTGTGCCGGTAGTGAGGGTCCAATAAGGTGGAGAGCCAGAAGTCCTCCCGCTGCTGAACGGTGACAATTCAGCTGTCACTAAGCAAGTAAGTGACCATGCAGCATGCCATTTGTGCAAGTGACTCGGAGGGACTCCCTGCCTCCATCTCCACTGCATACTGCCACGGTGTGTCTGGGTCCTCTGTCTCGCCTTCCGCATAACCCTCTAGCTCCTCTAGCTGCTCCTGCTCCTCTTCTCCTGTCAGATGACTAGAAAAACCCCATTTGGCGAAACCTAAACTGTGCTCCACTGTGCCCCTCCTACTCCAGTTCAGTCCCCACAGGGCTCATGTGGCCGTGAGATGTAGGCGACACATTTCTAGTGCCCTGACCAGCCATCGTTTCCAACACGTGTTGTAGTAGATGAAGCAATGGAATTACGTTGTTCATCCCGTAATCCTGGCGACTGACTAACAATGTGGCTTCCTCAAAGGGCCTGAGCAAACAGCAGGTGTCACGTATGAGCTGCCACTGGTTGACATTGAAGTTACACAGGGGAGTCCCCCTATCCGCTTGGATCATCAAGAAATCGGTGATTGCTTTTCTCTGTTCGTATAGTCGGTCCAACATATGGAGGATGGAATTCCAACTTGTGGAAACGTCGCAAATCAGACTATGTTGGGGGATGCCGTTCTGACGCTGCAGCTCAAGGAGGGTGTGCTTTGCGGTGTACGAGTGGCTGAAGTGTATGCAAAGTTTACTTCCCATTGTTAGGATGTCTTGCAGATGGGGGGAATACTTCAGGAACGACTTGACAACCAGATTGAGCACGTGTGCCACGCAGGGCGCATGTCTCAGGCTTCCTTGTCACAGTGCAGACAACATATTCTTCCCGTTGTCGGTCACCATGGTTCCCATTTCCAGTTTTCATGGAGTAAGCCATGCTCCAATTTCTTGATGAATGACTTTTAGCAGTTCCTCCCCTGTGTGACTCCATTCGCCAAGGCAAACCATGTGACGAACAGCGTGACACCACCATGCCCTGCACACATGGTATGCTGAAGGGGCACTGAGACTTGTCCGGGCAGTGGAGGCTGAGGACACGGTGGAGGATGAGGAGGCGGAGTCGCACACTGTCACAAGACCAATGGCCTGAGAGTGTGGAGGCAGAAGCGGCGTGACCTGTCCAAGTTGCTGTTGTGGCTGTGCAGGAACCACATTCACCCAGTGGGCCGTAAAGGACATGTATTGTCCCTGACCATAGTTACAGCTCCACATGTCGGCGCACAGGCTCAAGGACTGGCCCACCTTCTGTTCCACAAAATTGTGCAGGGCTGGTACTGCCTTCTTTGCAAAGAAATGACGGCTTGGGAATCTTTACCTCGGCTCGGCAAAAGCCATCAGTTCTCTGAAAGGTGCAGAGTCAACCACTTGGAAAGGGAGGGACTGCAGCACCAGCAACTTGGACAGGAGCACATTCAGCTTCTGCGCTGTTGGATGAGTGGGCGCATACTGTTGTCTCTAGGACATGGCATTGGCCGATGGATTGCTGGCTTAATGACTGACTCAAAGTAAGAGGAGCAGGAGAATCTGGAGCAACAGAAGATGTGTATGACACACAGCTCCCTTCAGCTGAGGTTGTGGAGCCTTGGCTGGCTGAAACAGGGAGCGGCATGCCACTGGGTGATGCAGCAGGCTGGACCACCACATCAGAGCCACGGTTCTCCCAGGCTGCTTCATGGTGACGCTGCATATGTTGACGCAGGGCCGTAGTGCCAACATTGGGACCAGGTTAACTTCCTCCAGATGCTTGATGAAAAACTGCAACACCACTGAGTAGCTGATTTTCCCACCAACAGGCCGCACTGATTGACTGCTACTGCTGCCAACTCCAGGAACCCCTGTTCCACTACCTCCCAGGAAGGTTGGCTGCCACGAAGCAGGTGGTCTACCCCGCACACGTTTGGCTCCAGACTTTCCACTTCTGCCACCATGCTGACTGCTAACCATGCTACCACCTTGCTGGCTCAGCTGCTACCTCACGGGGAACGTGCAACCCTCTTCTCCTGATGATGATGAAGCCCCTTCTGCACCCGGCTCCCAAGTGCAACCGGCTTCCTCATCATCGAGTTGTGTCTGCACATCGCTGATGTCCTCCTCAGGTTCCCCAACAGTGTCTGCTTCAGCAGCCTGAATGCTCGCAACACCACCTCCCATGTAACTCTCCTCATCACTACTTGCCCACCTAGCGGAGGAAGCGGCGGATTTCTCCTCCACTTCTTGGCTGTCCAGTAGCTGCTGACTGTCCTCTAGTATATCGTCCTCACTGAATAGTGGAGCTGAACACACAGCATAAGATACTTCTGTAGGACAGAGGCAATGGGAGGACAGGGACTGCTCCCGGGCCATGCCAACTGAGGGTTGTGTCTGAGGAACCCACCGACTGTTGACTGGGGATGTCAGATGTCACTTGTGATGAAGTGGATGACCGTGTTAACCAATCGACGACAGCAGATGGGTTGCTGGTCGAGACACGACCGCTAGCTGATACCGGGAGCTCAGGCCTCTCGTTGCGACTCCTGCTGCCACTCGCCCCTAGTCTGCTGTGACCTCTGCCTGATGAATTTAGACCTCTGCCACTCCTCTGAGCACGTCCTGGCACTTCTCTGCCTGACATACTTAGTGCGTATATGAGGGGAGTACAATAGTCCGCATGCTGCATGTGATTCAAGGTCATCCCGCCGACCCTTGTTCCCGCCTTCCCAGAATTCCTTGCCCCATGTCCTCACATGTGGATCCGCCATTTTAGATGCCCGGCCCCTGGAGCCTGGACCGCACTAAATGGAGTTTAATGAAGAAATTTGCGCGATCGAATTGCCGCGATATTCTTATTTCTTACGAATTGAATTTTTCCTGATATTTGTAACAAGTTCGGATTCGGCAGCTTCGATTCGCTCATCCCCACTAATGACACCTCAGTATATTCTATGACACTAGGTATGGCAGGGGGCTCCATTTCTTATAGATGCAGGTTTAGTATTGAAGCAGCATCTGCAGTCGCTGTTTTCCGTTACACAATGTCGGCGCTCTCCAGGACACAATAGGTTAATGCGATTGGTTCTGGTCTCGTCCTGACATTGGCTTGTCATGCAAACTCCTTCAGTCCTCGCACAGAACAATAGGGTCTTTGTTGCCCGTAATGACGGTAATTGGCTCATATAGAGGATCCCAGCTTCTCTTTAAGAAGCCACTAATTTAATAGGTGAAATGTCAGGCCAAAAAACTCCGGCTTCATCTTTTTCTTCTTCTTTCCTTCATTTCGGAGCCGGTTTAATCAGCTTTTATGGTTTGTTTCTCCTGCAACAAAACATTTGCGTTGTGAGATTGAAAAAAAGAAGAATGATGTGAAAATGAGTATGAGGTCCAGGGGTAAAGAGGAGACGACCGAAAAAATGTGAGAAGAAAACTTATTGAAATGGAACATTCTTCTCTAAATTCTCCAGGAAATAGAGTGTTTCTTCAGGTCACGTTGTTCTGTAATCGTATGAAATGGTTCAAAAAAGTGGTATTTTAGATTTATAATTCTAAGAAAGCTGGGTGACAAACAATATGGCCGCCATAGCAACTCAGACGCATAACAAATGAAGATGGAAAAGAAGAAGGACAAGTATCTCAGGATAGGAGATCATTAGGGGACAGCGGGGGACAGGGGCACAGATCAATAGGACATAGGGGCACTGATCATTAGGGGATAGGGGCACTGATCATTAGGGGATAGGGCACAGATCATTAGGACATAGGGGCACAGATCATTAGGGGATAGTGGCACTGATCATTAGGGGACAGGCACAGTTCATTAGGACATAGGGGCACAGATCATTAGGGGATAGGGGCACAGATCAATAGGACATAGGGGCACTGATCATTAGGCGATAGTGGCACTGATCATTAGGGGATAGTGGCACTGATCATTAGGGGATAGTGGCACTGATCATTAGGGGATAGTGGCACTGATCATTAGGGGATAGTGGCACTGATCATTAGGGGATAGTGGCACAGACCAATAGGACATAGGGGCACTGATCATTAGGGGATAGTGGCACTGATCATTAGGGGATAGGGCACAGTTCATTATGACATAGGGGCACAGATCATTAGGGGGCAGTGGCAGTGATTATTAGGAGATAGTGGCACTGATCATTAGGGGATAGGGGCACTGATCATTAGGGGACAGGGCACAGTTCATTAGGACATAGGGGCACAGATCATTAGGGGGCAGTGGCAGTGATTATTAGGAGATAGGGGCACAGATCACTAGGGGGTAGTGGCAGTGATTATTAGGAGATAGTGGCACTGATCATTAGGGGACAGGGCACAGTTCATTAGGACATAGGGGCACAGATCATTAGGGGGCAGTGGCAGTGATTATTAGGGGATAGTGTTGATCGCGAATATTCGTTTTTTTTTTCTCAGTACACATCACAGTGATCACCCCTCTCTGCTTCCAGCTTGTGTGGTGTAAAGAAGGCTGTAATACTACTGTGTGAGACTGGTGTGCGAATTTTCGCATATGTGAAAATTTGCATATGCTAAATTTTCGCTTATACAAATTTTTGCATACGCTAATTTTCGCATATGCGAATTTTTGCTTATGCTAATTTTTAGCATATGCAAATTTTGCATATGTGAAAATAAAACGCGAATATTACAAATATGCGAATTTAGCCAATATATGACGAATATTCGTCCATATATTCGCGAAATATCGTGAATTCGAATATGGCCTATGCCGCTCAACACTATGACAGGGCACAAATCATTAGGGGACAGGGCACAGATCATTAGGGGACAGTGGCACTGATTATTAGGGGACAGGGCACAGATCATTAGGGGACAGGGCACAAATCATTAGGGGACAGGGCACAGATCATTAGGGGACAGTGGCACAGATCATTAGGGGACAGGGCACAGATCATTAGGGGACAGGGCACAGATCATTAGGGGACAGTGGCACAGATCATTAGGGGACAGGGCACAGATCATTAGGGGACAGGGCACAGATCATTAGGGGACAGTGGCACAGATCATTAGGGGACAGGGCACAGATCATTAGGGGACAGGGCACAGATCATTAGGGGACAGTGGCACAGATCATTAGGGGACAGGGCACAGATCATTAGGGGACAGGGCACAGATCATTAGGGGACAGGGCACAGATCATTAGGGGACAGGGCACAGATCATTAGGGGACAGGGCACAAATCATTAGGGGACAGTGGCACTGATTATTAGGGGACAGGGCACAGATCATTAGGGGACAGTGGCACAGATCATTAGGGGACAGTGGCACTGATTATTAGGGGACAGGGCACAGATCATTAGGGGACAGTGGCACAGATCATTAGGGGACAGGGCACAGATCATTAAGGGACAGGGCACAGATCATTAGGGGACAGGGCACAGATCATTAGGGGACAGGGCACAGATCATTAGGGGACAGTGGCACTGATTATTAGGGGACAGGGCACAGATCATTAAGGGACAGTGGCACTGAGTATTAGGGGACAGGGCACAGATCATTAGGGGACAGGGCACAGATCATTAGGGGACAGGGCACAGATCATTAGGGGACAGGGCACAGATCATTAGGGGACAGTGGCACTGATTATTAGGGGACAGGGCACAGATCATTAGGTGACAGTGGCACAGATCATAAGGGGACAGGGCACAGATCATTAGGGGACAGGGCACAGATCATTAAGGGACAGTGGCACTGAGTATTAGGGGACAGGGCACAGATCATTAGGGGACAGGGCACAGATCATTAGGGGACAGGGCACAGATCATTAGGGGACAGGGCACAGATCATTAGGGGACAGGGCACAGATCATTAGGGGACAGTGGCACTGAGTATTAGGGGACAGGGCACAGATCATTAGGTGACAGTGGCACAGATCATAAGGGGACAGGGCACAGATCATTAGGGGACAAGGCACAGATCATTAGGGGACAGTGGTACAGATCAATTGGGGACAGGGCACTTATTAATAAGGGACAGTGGTACTGATTTTTAGGGGAGAGTGGCACAGATCATTAGGGGCCATTGGCACGGTTCATTAGGGGACAGTGGCACTGATTAATAAGGGACAGTGGCACTGATCATTAGGGGACAGGGCACAGATCATTAGGACATAGTGGCACAGATCATTATTATTTGTGACGGAAAATTAAAATGAAAACTTCAACATGTTATCATTATTCTGTGGATCAGTATGATTAAAATCCCACCCACGCCTACACGCTTTACTATTATTTTTTTGTTTGTTTTTTAAAAGTTCTCATAGGGGACTATTTCTGGCAATCTGTTGATTGCTATGACTGTTCAGTGCTATGCAGTGATATCGATGATCTACTTTTATGGTCTGCCTGAAGACAAACCATACAGCAAGAGCAGGTGAAAGCAGCTCCATCTTGACTCATCGGACCCCCGGGATCATGCTGTGGGTGGTCCGATGAGTCTCTAAAAGCCTCCCCAATGCTGCAGATGCAGTGATCTGTATTGATAAAGGCATTTGAAGGGTTAATGGCAGACGTCAGCATGTTATCAGCAGCCGGGGACCCACTGCTATTAGCGAACTTTAGCCTTCATGCTGATGTCTGCCATTAACCCTTCAGATGCCTTGATCAATACAGATCACTGCATCTGAAGCATTGTAAGGGCTCCTGCGCTCACTTTATACTACGGATGAGACTTGCAATGTATATGTACGTCCTGTTGCGCCAGGTACCAGGCAATCAGGGCGTACAGGTACATCCATTGGGGTTAACCTATATGTGTCTGTAACCCTGTTACATTCAAGGGTATGTAAAATTTTGATCAGGGCCACTTGGGTGGTTTCTGTGATTATGATTTAAAGGGGTTATCCAGGAAAAAAAAACATTTTTTTATATAGCAACTGGCTCCAGAAAGTTAAACAGATTTGTAAATTACTTCTATTAAAAAATGTTAATCCTTTCAGTACTTCAGAGCTGCTGAAGTTGAGTTGTTCTTTTCTAAGTGCTCTCTGATGACATGTGTCTCGAGAACTGTCCAGAGTAGAAGCAAATCCCCATAGCAAACCTCTCCTACTCTGTGCAGTTCCCAAGACAAGCAGAGATGTCAGCAGAGAGCACTGTTGTCAGACAGAGAAGAACAACTCAACTTCAGCAGCTGATAATTATTGGAAGGATTAAGATTTTTTTAATAGAAGTAATTTACAAATCTGTTTTACTTTCTGGAGCCAGTTCATATATATATATATATATATATATATATATATATATATATATATATATAAGTTTTTCCTGGAATACCCCTTTAAATAGGAGGCAAACAACAGTTTTTTAAATACATGGCAAAATGTCACAATTCCTGCCAGGGTATGTAAACATTTGATGACAACTATAGATATGAATGGGCCTATGAGGGGTTGGGTCCATACTATGTGTGTTTATAGGGGTGTTGTTGTTTTGTACTCTTAATAATGCTGACATATTTGGCCTGTTATACAGATTTCTTTTACAGAACAGAAATAAAGGTCTGACTTTGTTTTCTTCTAACCGTAGCGGCACACAATGTACCACATTGGTATATAGGACTTTCAAGAACACGATTTCCTTCAACAATTTCGGTTACAAAATTCCAACTATTCAAAGCAAGAAAATACATTCCTGGCAATTTGCTGATTGCCCGTCCCCTGAACTATAAAATTGCCTGGGAAGGCTCAGTACCACATGTATTGTTATATAGGAGCAGCTCACCCACAAAGAGAAACCGCAAGAACGCTGAACATGTGGCCACATGGGCATCACAAGCTCACCTAGGTATTGGTCCTGGTATTCACCATGGATCTTGTAATCAAAAGTTTTTTCCTCATCCATAGTAGTCAATCTGATTAACTACAATGGGCCGAAAGGCCACTTGTCCTTCAGAAAAGGTTTGATACGATGGCCCCAACATACGATCATTTCAAGATACGGTGGTCTCTCAGAGGCCATCCCATGTTGAAGGCAGCATCAACATACGATGCTTTTGTATGTCGGGGCCATCGCATAAACGGCTATCTGGCAGTGCAGACTGCTTCAGCTGCCACCGGATAGCCGTTTACGGTGCTCCTTCAACGTCATCACGTCGTCGCGCACGCCGTCCCGTCATCCAATAGGAGCGGCGTGCGTAGTGACGTGATGGCGGCGACGGAGAGCGCGGATGCCCGGGCAGCAGAGAGGTTCCGGAGCGACGGGGACACCCCGGAAATGCGGCGTCAGCGATGGAGGGCGACATCCAGGGCAGCGGTGACGGGTCCGGAGCGGCGGGTACACGTGAGTATTACCTCTTATACTTTACATTGCACGGATCCCTCAACATACGATGGTTTCAACAAACGATGGTTCATTTGGAACGGATTACCATCGTATGTTGAGGGACCACTGTATATAATATATGAAGACCCCAACCGATCAGTAGAAGTTCTCCCGGCTCGTTCTCTTAAAGGTCAGGGTCTGAACACTCAGACCCTGACCAATCAAAGCTTTTGTTATGTCTCTATATGACAGGTATTTAAGTTAAAGCAGTACTCCGCCCCTAGACATCTTATCCCCTATCCAAAGGACACCCGTCATCTCTGTGCAGCACCTGGCGTTCGCCCCCTTGTGACATCACACCTCGCCCCCTCAATGCAAGTCTATGGGAGGGGGCGTGGCGGCTGCCACGCCCCCTCCCATAGACTTGCGTTGAGGGGACGTGGCCATGACGTCACGACCCCCACCGCCCGCTCCAAGTGTTCGGAACAAAATGTTGTAAATGAATGCTGGGGCAGCGGAGTACCCCTTTAAAGCTATATAATGGGCAAGGGAGGCTAGGCTACACTCAAAGTTGGCTTTTCATTTCTATATAAAAATAGTAATCAAATTTTGGATGGAGGGCACATTTAAGCAAATCTCCAAAAATCTAACCTAATCCCGCAAGGACAGGTCTTTTTTTTTTTTTTGCCACTCAAGAAAGAAAGAGAAAATGGCCCCACCCCTGCTTAGTTTTAAGTAGACCACTCCTATGAGGATTGACCTCCAAAGAAAGCAACATAATGCAGCTAAGATCTACTATAGTGAGAAGCTTTCAGTGGTGCCAAAGGAACTTGGACTTTCTATATAGCAGGGTGGTCCAAGTCTTATTTCTACTGGTGGTTGTGGTGGGGGTTGTTCTTAAAGATGTGAGTTTGTCTGGGTCCAGTCATGTCTGTCATGTATTAAAGGGGTACTTTAATTTTTTTAATCAACTGGTTCCAAAACAGATTTGTAAATTACTTCTCTTGAAAAATCTTAACCCTTCCAGTACTTATGAGCTGCTGTATGCTCCACAGGAAGTTATTTTCTTTTTAAATTTCTTTCCGGTCTGACCACAGTGCTCTCTGCTGATGACACCTCTGTCCATGTCAGGAACCGTGTAAGCAGGATAGGTTTGCTATGGGATTTTTTTCCCCCTGCTCTTGACAGTTCCTAAGACATACAGAGGTGTCAGCAGAGAGCATTGTGGTCAGACAGAAAATAAATTTAAAAAGAAAAGAACTTCCTCTGCAGCATACAGCATCTGATAAGTACTGGAAGGATTAGGATTTTTTTTAATAGAAGTTATTTACAAATCTGTTTAACATTCTGGCACCAGTTGATTTAAAAAAAATTGTTTTTCACCAGAGTACCCCTTTAAGTTCCAAGGTACCAGTAATAGTAGCTGTGGGCCTATGGGCTCAGCAATGAATGGGCCTACTTTGACTCAAAAATGAGATGTAATGTGATGACCATGTCCATGGGAAGGAACAATGAGGACAATTGACTTTATATCCCTGGGAAACCAATGATAATGTCACCCCCATTCCAAATTTGGTTGAGTTTTACTCCCCTCATGGAAGCTCAGGATTACCCTCACTGTACCCATGTTGACCCTCACTTTACCCATGTTGACCCTCACTGTACCCATGTTGACCCTCACTTTACCCATGTTGACCCTCACTTTACCCATGTTAACCCTCACTTTATCCATGTTAACCCTCACTTTACCCATGTTGCCCCTCACTGTACCCATGTTAACCCTCACTTTACCCATGTTAACCCTCACTTTACCCATGTTGACCCTCACTTTACCCATGTTGACCCTCACTTTACCCATGTTAACCCTCACTTTACCCATGTTAACCCTCACTTTACCCATGTTGACCCTCAAATTATCCATGTTAACCCTCACTTTACCCATGTTGACCCTCACATTATCCATGTTAACCCTCACTTTACCCATGTTGACCCTCACTTTACCCATGTTGACCCTCACTTTACCCATGTTGACCCTCAAATTATCCATGTTAACCCTCACTTTACCCATGTTGACCCTCACATTATCCATGTTAACCCTCACTTTACCCATGTTGACCCTCACTTTACCCATGTTGACCCTCACTTTACCCATGTTAACCCTCACTTTACCCATGTTGACCCTCAAATTATCCATGTTAACCCTCACTTTACCCATGTTGACCCTCACATTATCCATGTTAACCCTCACTTTACCCATGTTGACCCTCACTTTACCCATGTTGACCCTCACATTATCCATGTTAACCCTCACTTTACCCATGTTGACCCTCACATTATCCATGTTAACCCTCACTTTACCCATGTTGACCCTCACATTATCCATGTTAACCCTCACATTATCCATGTTAACCCTCACTTTACCCATGTTAACCCTCACTTTACCCATGTTGACCCTCACTTTACCCATGTTGACCCTCACTTTACCCATGTTGACCCTCACTTTACCCATGTTGACCCTCACTTTACCCATGTTAACCCTCACTTTACCCATGTTAACCCTCACACTATCCATGCTAACAACGTTAACAAAACCTTCCATAAAGCGCCATCAGATGCCTAAAACCTAAATATGTTTACAACCTGAGATCTTCTAAACCATAAAAACCAGACTGACTATAGAATTCCAATAACCCAACAAGACATTTAGCCGTAAAGTGAATTAGATCTAGTAAACATTTTGTGCCCATGATATCTAGTATCTAGTAAGCCATCAAGTCTCCTTCTGATCCATGTTTTTGGGAGGGGGGTGGGGGATCCACTTTATCTTTCTTCTGTATCTTCTCATTGTCCCAAAGTCTTGATCCTGTTCCGTCACAGAACATGATTCTAAAAGGGATTTCAAAGAAATATAATTTCGTTATCACAGGAGGAACAGAGGGCTTCTTAAAGACAGATCCAGAAATTGGACTCACGAGAAACTTGTGGAGGACGACAGGCTTCTTATTAGAATTGTCTTCGGAAACGGCTCGGGGGTAGAGTTAGGTAACGGCTTTAATTCGGCGGGACGTTGCTGGAATCCCACTGACACCGCAGTTTAGACCGAGCTTATTTAATATGTTTACATCTGGTTTTCAGAGGGTTGGGTTGAGTGTTGCACACAATGGGGGAGATTTATCAAAACCTGTCCAGAGGAAAAGTCGCCCAGTTGCCCATAGCAACCAATCAGATCGCTTCTTTCATTTTTCAGAGGCCTTTTTAAAAAATAAAAGAAACGATCTGATTGGTTGCTATGGGCAACTGGGCAACTTTTCTTCAGCACAGGTCTTGATGAATCTGCCCCATTGTAAATACAAAATACAATTCACACCGTACTGATGATAAGAATACAATAGGCAGAGCGTCAACTTGGGCCCAAAATACTGCCATTGGAAAAGTTATGTCCGCACTTCAGGTTTACAGATAAAACAATGTCTGCTTTATTATAGTCGTTATAAGAAACTGTCACATACAGAAAAGCATTATCCAAAAAAGCAAAAAGTGCAAAAGAAATTTGCAAAAAATGATACCCAAAAATAGTGGAGAATAAAAACAAGCAGAAACGCCGACGCGTTTCGAACCGTGCAGTTCTTAGTCATGGCACCATGGTACCATGACTAAGAACCACACGGTTCGAAACCCATCGGTGTTTCTGCTTGTTTTTATTCTCCACTATTTTTGGGTATCATTTTAACATGATTTAATACATTTGGATTTTATGATTTTTGGGAGCTGGAATCTTTGCAAATTTCTTTTGCACTTTTTGCTTTTTTGGATACTGTTGCGGCTTGTACCTGTATTCCGTGCTTTCTTCACCATCTGAAATTCCTTCCTATCCAGTGATGTTCATAGGCGGTGAGCTGGTTTATTTTTCATACAGAAAAGCATGTTGACGCGTTTCCGGCCCTGAGACATCTTATCCCCTATCCAAAAGATAGGGGATAAAATACCTCTGTCTCACCGTGGGGGTCCTGCCACTGGGGACCCCCGCAATCTTGTATTCGCCACCCACTTGTTTGAGCTGCACGCCGCGGTGCCAGCTCACAAACAGCCAGGTGGCGACCACAGGGCCAGAGTATCGTGACATCACGACTCCTCCCCCGTTTGACATCACCCCCCGCCCCCGCCATGCAAGTCTATGGGAGGGGGCGCGACGGCCGTCACGCCCCCTCCCATAGACTTGCATAGTGAGGGCTTGCATAGACTTGCATAGCGGGGGCGGGGGGTGACATCACACGGGGGCGGGGTTGTGATGTCACGATACTCCGGCCCCGTGGTCATCACCTGGCTGTTTGTGAGCTGGCACCGTGGCATGCAGCTCAAACAGGTGGGTGGTGAATACAAGATTGCGGGGGTCCCAGCGGCGGGACCCCCGCGGTGAGACATCTTATGCCCTATCCTTTGGATAGGGGATAAGATGTCTCAGGGCCGGGGCACCCCTTTAATCATAGACTGATGAACAACACAAAACCACACTACTAAAATACATGTGTAGGGTCACATGACCCATTATGTCATCAATTAAAATCCAAAAGGCAGTTGGAAAACCAGGCATGGGAATGATGATTGCAGTTTGCTAGGTAGTTATTCACACCTGTATTAGGAATGACGGCCGCGCCCAATGAAGTTCACAGTCCGTCTCAAAAAACGGGTGG
Source organism: Hyla sarda (assembly GCF_029499605.1). NCBI lineage: Eukaryota > Metazoa > Chordata > Amphibia > Anura > Hylidae > Hyla > Hyla sarda. The sequence goes on from NC_079194.1 coordinate 292,742,678, forward strand.
CACAAGAACTGCATCCTGCAAGCTGCAACCTCAAAACTCCTTACATCAAGGGATAATTGCAATCAAATACGAAACTTGTATGTGTATATAGAAAAAAGGAAGATGTAGGAATGGTGGTGCATTAAAGGGGTACTCCGGCGCTTAGACATCTTATACTCTATCCAAAGGATAGGGGATAAGATGCCTGATCGCGAGGGTCCCGCCGCTGGAGACCCCCCGTGATTTTGCACGCCGCACCCCGTTAAAAATCAGAGCATGTTCGCTCCGAGTCTGATTACTATCAATCACGGGGCCGGAGCATTGTGACGTCAAAGCTCTGCCCCGTGTGACATCACGCTCCGCCCCCTCAATGCAAGCCTATGGGAGGGGGCGTGACAGCTGTCACGCCCCCTCCCATAGGCTTGCATTGAGGGGGCGGAGCCTTGACGTCACAACGCTTCGGCCCCGTGATCGACAGTAATCAGACCCGGAGCGAACACGCTCCGGGGACTGATTTTAAACGGGGTGCGGCGTACAAGATCACGGGGGACCCCCGCGATCAGGCATCTTATCCCCTATCCTTTGGATAGGGGATAAGATGTCTAAGCACCGGAGTACCCCTTTAAAGATACATTCCCCATTCCATGTAAACATTTCACATACTAGGGGCATGTCACTATTAGATCCAACCTTCTGTTTAAACCTTGCGGGTATCTGGTTTCTAGGAGAAACATCCATTAGGGTTCCCTATTGTACAGTCGCCTTCTTAAAGGAAAACGGTCACCCGTTCACCCGCACTATAACCCAATACACCGCATTATAGTGCGGGTGAACAGGAGACCAATAAGGGGTCTCGGACTGCTATACCTACCTGCAGTCCGGAACCCCGATCCTCCAAAACCGGGCCCGCGGGCTGGATTTAAATATTCATAAGTGCTGGTCACATGAGCGCTCATGCCTACTGAGCGCTCACATGACCGGCACTTATGAATATTTAAATCTAGCCGGCGGGCGCTGGAAGAGGGGGACATTCGGAGGATCAGGGTTCTGGACTGCAGGTAGGTATAGCAGTCCGAGACCCCGTATTGGTCTCCTGTTCATCCACACTATAACTCGATGTATCGGGCCACACCTTTTTTTTTTTTTCTTACTTCTTTTTTTTTTACAATAAAAAATCGGGGTATGTGGTGCAAAATTCTTCAAAAAATGTTAACAAATCTGGTGCACTCTACACAAAGAAAGAAAACAAAGTCAGTTTTGAATATTTCCCTCTTTGTGTTTCAATTCTGACCCATTTCTAGGGTATATGTTTGCTGTCAGTGAATGAAGACTGTACATTTATATTTAGAAGAAGCAAACCTGTACACAGCGAGTCCTGCTGGCGGCTGAAAGGTACATAACATTGTATCCAGTCTAGACAATGCTCTGTGAACAGCCAGGACTCCAAACTGATACATTGTACATATCTAGTCCTGCTTTCCGCTGAGAAGTGGAGACAATTGTATCCAGTCTAGACAATGCTCTGTGAGCTAAACAGCCTGGACTCCAGACTGACATGTGGTAGCCATTTGGGAGAATGGTGAGAATTATGCTGGGCATAGTAGTCCCTGATTTTTGTGTCACTGGGCAGAATGGTAAAAAATCTTATGTTCCTCAAACTAGCAAAGGGATTCATGCAACGGTTGCATTTAATATAATAGATACAATTGTATCACTTCTCAGCTGAGGGCCGGACGAGCTATGTACAATGTATCAGTCTGGGGTCCAGGATGTTTAGCTCACAGAGCATTGTCTAGACTGGATACAATTGTATCACTTCTCAGCTGAGAGCAGGACGAGCTATGTACAATGTATCAGTCCGGAGTCCAGGATGTTTAGCTCACAGAGCATTGTCTAGACTGGATACAATTGTATCACTTCTCAGCTGAGAGCAGGACTAACTATGTACAATGTATCAGTCTGGGGTCCGGGCTGTTGAGCTCACAGAGCATTGTCTAGACTGGATACAATTGTATCACTTCTCAGCTGAGAGCAGGACTAGCTATGTACAATGTATCAGTCTGGGGTCCGGGCTGTTTAGCTCACAGAGCATTGTCTAGACTTGATACAATTGTATCACTTCTCAGCTGAGAGCAGGACTATGTACAATGTATCAGTCTGGAGTCCAGGATGTTTAGCTCACAGAGCATTGTCTAGACTGGATACAATTGTATCACTTCTCAGCTGAGAGCAGGACTAGCTATGTACAATGTATCAGTCTGGAGTCCGGGCTGTTGAGCTCACAGAGCATTGTCTAGACTGGATACAACTGTATGTACTTCTCAGCTGAGAGCAGGACGAGCTATGTACAATGTATCAGTCTGGAGTCCAGGATGTTTAGCTCACAGAGCATTGTCTAGACTGGATACAACTGTATGTACTTCTCAGCTGAGAGCAGGACGAGCTATGTACAATGTATCAGTCTGGAGTCCAGGATGTTTAGCTCACAGAGCATTGTCTAGACTGAATACAGTTGTATTTACTTCTTAGCTGAGAGCAGGACTATGTACAATGTATCGGTCTGGAGTCCGGGATGTTTAGCTCACAGAGCATTGCCTAGACTGGATACAACCGTTTCCATGTGTCAGCTGAGAGCAGGACTCGCTACTGTACAAACAGGTTTTCTGCCTCTGAACATAAAGAAGCAAAAACTGGTGAAACAGAAAGTCTTATAGGAATTTGAATGATATGGAACAGGCTGTTATTTTTTATATAGTACAAAAAAAACTTAATTTAGTTTTATTATAGAGCAAAGAGATTAATATCTCCTGCTTGTATTTTATAGTGGGATCACAAGGGGTTAATCTGCACAGCAATATCTTTTGGGGGGTCACCTCCCCGGCTCCTCCTGGCAGCGGCTCGTTGCTGCGTCTACTCCGTCCCAACAAACAATGAAGTCTAATAATGTTCTGAATACTTAACGAAACCCCAATTTTAAAGGGATTACTGCTAGACCCTTGTAAAGAGTGTTCAATAAGTAGACGCCTTAAAAAGCCCCTGCCTGTTATGGGCTGAGTGCCTGTCTCGCAAAGCAGATCATTTCCTGAGGGGGAAAACGCTCAATTTTTATTTTTTTGTGCAATCAAAAAAAATAAAAAAAAATAAAAAAAAGTCAGAAGGAGCTCAGGTCAATAATGGACACTTATGAGACGCAGTCCGAGGGCTTGTGATGGAGTCCAGGTGGCCGAGGGCACACGAGAGCCGCCGCTGCTGGGGACCTTGTCGCATGAAAACCATGAAAAACTTTACCCCCCCCCCCTTTCTTTATTCACATTAACTGGACCGCTGGGCTATAAATTTTTCATCTTTATTGACCAGGCGGGCAAGGCCATTGGGGGGAGGAGGATTTTGTAGGGTCTCATAACAGGAGATTGTCACAATGGATTTCACTCCGGTAGACGGTAATGAAGAACCTGGTAGTCCCATTATTGGGGACGGATATAAAAAGAACAGGTTTGGAAATGAAAGGGCACTTGACAGTGCGCAGAGGTAGGAAACAAGGCCCATTAATCCTGCAGGACCTTAATAGGAAATTAGGAAAAGTCGGAGGTTGTGTGTTGGTGGTGACTACGAGCAGCGGGTGAGCATGACGCAGGCCGGCTACACGGGCAATAACCGGACTCACCAAAATGAGACGAGCTCGGCTGCACTATAATCATTTTTTTTTGGGACGCTAAGCTCCACCTAATGACTTCCAAAGCAATTTCCTGCTCTTCCCATTGGACTCGCTCTCAAAGACGGAGAGATTTTTTTTTATTGTGGAAAGTTCTTTTCTGGTGTCTCGCTTGTGGGTGGTCACAATGATCCTCAGGTTAACCTGTTACTGCACCGTGGTGTCTAGAACGGATCATATAACTGCACGGGCTGTTTGTTCCTAAATATGAATGAAACATTGAGGCGTGGGATATTGGGGGAGGATGAAGACCGAGTGATCTGTAGGAAGCCAAAGCCTGGAATATCTACTGTATCCCCCCCCCATTATATACAGTATATACCATAAGTGAGTCCACCCCTCACATTATATATACAGTATCTCCCATAAGTGACTCCACCCCTCACATTATATATACAGTATATCTTATCAGTGACTCCACCCCTCACATTATATATACAGTATCTCTCATAAGTGACTCCACCCCTCACATTATATATACAGTATATCCCATAAGTGAGTCCACCCCTCACATTATATATACAGTATATCCCATAAGTGAGTCCACCCCTCACATTATATACAGTATATCCCATAAGTGAGTCCACTCCCCACATTATATACAATATATCCCATAAGTGACTCCACCCCTCACATTATATATACAGTATATCCCATAAGTGACTCCACCCCTCACATTATATATACAGTATATCCCATAAGTGAGTCCACCCCTCACATTATATATACAGTATATACCATAAGTGAGTCCACCCCTCACATTATATATACAGTATATCCCATAAGTGAGTCCACCCCTCACATTATATACAGTATATACCATAAGTGACTCCACCCCTCACATTATATATACAGTATATCCCATAAGTGAGTCCACCCCTCACATTATATACAGTATATCCCATAAGTGAGTCCACTCCCCACATTATATACAATATATCCCATAAGTGACTCCACCCCTCACATTATATATACAGTATATCCCATAAGTGACTCCACCCCTCACATTATATATACAGTATATCCCATAAGTGAGTCCACCCCTCACATTATATACAGTATATACCATAAGTGACTCCACCCCTCACATTATATATACAGTATATCCCATAAGTGACTCCACCTCTCACATTATATATACAGTATCTCCCATAAGTGACTCCACCCCTCACATTATATATACAGTATATCCCATAAGTGACTCCACCCCTCACATTATATACAGTATATCCCATAAGTGAGTCCACCCCTCACATTATATATACTGTATATCCCATAAGTGACTCCACCCCTCACATTATATATACAGTATAACCCATAAGTGAGTCCACCCCTCACATTATATATACAGTATATCCCATAAGTGAGTCCACCCCTCACATTATATACAGTATATACCATAAGTGACTCCACCCCTCACATTATATATACAGTATATCCCATAAGTGACTCCACCTCTCACATTATATATACAGTATCTCCCATAAGTGACTCCACCCCTCACATTATATATACAGTATATCCCATAAGTGACTCCACCCCTCACATTATATACAGTATATCCCATAAGTGACTCCACCCCTCACATTATATATACAGTATCTCCCATAAGTGAGTCCACCCCTCACATTATATATACAGTATCTCCCATAAGTGACTCCACCCCTCACATTATATACAGTATCTCCCATAAGTGACTCCACCCCTCACATTATATATACAGTATCTCCCATAAGTGACTCCACCCCTCACATTATATATACAGTATCTCCCATAAGTGACTCCACCCCTCACATTATATATACAGTATATCCCATAAGTGACTCCACCCCTCACATTATATATACAGTATATCCCATAAGTGACTCCACCCCTCACATTATATATACAGTATCTCCCATAAGTGACTCCACCCCTCACATTATATATACAGTATATCCCATAGGTGACTCCACCCCTCTCATTACATATACAGTATATACCATAAGTGAGTCCACCTCTCACATTATATATACAGTATCTCCCATAAGTGAGTCCACCTCTCACATTATATATACAGTATCTCCCATAAGTGACTCCACCCCTCACATTATATACAGTATATCCCATAAGTGAGTCCACCCCTCACATTATATATATAGTATATCCCATAAGTGAGTCCACCCCTCACATTATATACAGTATATCCCATAAGTGAGTCCACCCCTCACATTATATATACCGTATATCCCATAAGTGACTCCACCCCTCACATTATATATACAGTATCTCCCAAAAGTGAGTCCACCCCTCACATTATATATACAGTATATCCCATAAGTGAGTCCACCCCTCACATTATATACAGTATATCCCATAAGTGAGTCCACTCCCCACATTATATACAATATATCCCATAAGTGACTCCACCCCTCACATTATATATACAGTATATCCCATAAGTGACTCCACCCCTCACATTATATATACAGTATATCCCATAAGTGAGTCCACCCCTCACATTATATATACAGTATATACCATAAGTGAGTCCACCCCTCACATTATATATACAGTATATCCCATAAGTGAGTCCACCCCTCACATTATATACAGTATATACCATAAGTGACTCCACCCCTCACATTATATATACAGTATATCCCATAAGTGACTCCACCTCTCACATTATATATACAGTATCTCCCATAAGTGACTCCACCCCTCACATTATATATACAGTATATCCCATAAGTGACTCCACCCCTCACATTATATACAGTATATCCCATAAGTGAGTCCACCCCTCACATTCTATATACTGTATATCCCATAAGTGACTCCACCCCTCACATTATATATACAGTATAACCCATAAGTGAGTCCACCCCTCACATTATATATACAGTATATCCCATAAGTGAGTCCACCCCTCACATTATATACAGTATATACCATAAGTGACTCCACCCCTCACATTATATATACAGTATATCCCATAAGTGACTCCACCTCTCACATTATATATACAGTATCTCCCATAAGTGACTCCACCCCTCACATTATATATACAGTATATCCCATAAGTGACTCCACCCCTCACATTATATACAGTATATCCCATAAGTGACTCCACCCCTCACATTATATATACAGTATCTCCCATAAGTGAGTCCACCCCTCACATTATATATACAGTATCTCCCATAAGTGACTCCACCCCTCACATTATATACAGTATCTCCCATAAGTGACTCCACCCCTCACATTATATATACAGTATCTCCCATAAGTGACTCCACCCCTCACATTATATATACAGTATCTCCCATAAGTGAGTCCACCCCTCACATTATATACAGTATATCCCATAAGTGACTCCACCCCTCACATTATATATACAGTATATCCCATAAGTGACTCCACCCCTCACATTATATATACAGTATATCCCATAAGTGACCCCACCCCTCACATTATATATACAGTATATCCCATAAGTGACTCCACCCCTCACATTATATATACAGTATATCCCATAAGTGACTCCACCCCTCACATTATATATACAGTATATCCCATAAGTGACTCCACCCCTCACATTATATATACAGTATCTCCCATAAGTGACTCCACCCCTCACATTATATATACAGTATATCCCATAGGTGACTCCACCCCTCTCATTACATATACAGTATATACCATAAGTGAGTCCACCTCTCACATTATATATACAGTATCTCCCATAAGTGAGTCCACCTCTCACATTATATATACAGTATCTCCCATAAGTGACTCCACCCCTCACATTATATACAGTATATCCCATAAGTGAGTCCACCCCTCACATTATATATATATAGTATATCCCATAAGTGAGTCCACCCCTCACATTATATACAGTATATCCCATAAGTGAGTCCACCCCTCACATTATATATACCGTATATCCCATAAGTGACTCCACCCCTCACATTATATATACAGTATCTCCCAAAAGTGAGTCCACCCCTCACATTATATACAGTATATCCCATAAGTGACTCCACCCCTCACATTATATATACAGTATATCCCATAAGTGACTCCACCCCTCACATTATATATACAGTATCTCCCATAAGTGAGTCCACCCCTCACATTATATATACAGTATATCCCATAAGTGAGTCCACCCCTCACATTATATATACAGTATATCCCATTAGTGACTCCACCCCTCACATTATATATACAGTATCTCCCATAAGTGACTCCACCCCTCACATTATATATACAGTATATCCCATAAGTGACTCCACCCCTCACATTATATACAGTATATCCCATAAGTGAGTCCACCCCTCACATTATATATACAGTATCTCCCATAAGTGAGTCCACCTCTCACATTATATATACAGTATATCACATAAGTGACTCCACCCCTCACATTATATATACAGTATCTCCCATAAGTGACTCCACCCCTCACATTATATATACAGTATATCCCATAAGTGACTCCACCCCTCACATTATATATACAGTATATCCCATAAGTGAGTCCACCCCTCACATTATATATACAGTATCTCCCATAAGTGAGTCCACCCCTCACATTATATACAGTATATCCCATAAGAGTCCACCCCTCACATTATATATACAGTATATCCCATAAGTGACTCCACCCCTCACATTATATACAGTATATCCCATAAGTGACTCCACCCCTCACATTATATATACAGTATATCCCATAAGTGACTCCACCCCTCACATTATATATACAGTATATCCCATAAGTGAGTCCACCCCTCACATTATATATACAGTATATCCCATAAGTGACTCCACCCCTCACATTATATATACAGTATCTCCTATAAGTGAGTCCACCCCTCACATAATATATATAGTATATCCCATAAGTGACTCCACCCCTCACATTATATATACAGCATATCCCATAGGTGTCTCCACCCCTCACATTATATACAGTATATCCCATAATTGAGTCCACCTCTCACATTATATATACAGTATCTCCAATAAGTGACTCCACCCCTCACATTATATACAGTATCTCCAATAAGTGACTCCACCCCTCACATTATATATACAGTATCTCCCATAAGTGAGTCCACCCCTCACATTATATATACAGTATATCCCATAAGTGACTCCACCCCTCACATTATATATACAGCATATCCCATAGGTGTCTCCACCCCTCACATTATATACAGTATATCCCATAATTGAGTCCACCTCTCACATTATATATACAGTATCTCCAATAAGTGACTCCACCCCTCACATTATATACAGTATCTCCAATAAGTGACTCCACCCCTCACATTATATACAGTATCTCCCATAATTGAGTCCACCTCTCACATTATATATACAGTATCTCCAATAAGTGACTCCACCCCTCACATTATATATACAGTATCTCCCATAAGTGAGTCCACCCCTCACATTATATATACAGTATATCCCATAAGTGAGTCCACCCCTCACATTATATATACAGTATATCCCATAAGTGACTCCACCCCTCACATTATATACAGTATATCTTATCAGTGACTCCACCCCTCACATTATATATACAGTATCTCCCATAAGTGAGTCCACCCCTCACATTATATATACAGTATATCCCATAAGTGAGTCCACCCCTCACATTATATATACAGTATATCCCATAAGTGACTCCACCCCTCACATTATATACAGTATATCTTATCAGTGACTCCACCCCTCACATTATATATACAGTATCTCCCATAAGTGAGTCCACCCCTCACATTATATATACAGTATATCCCATAAGTGACTCCACCCCTCACATTATATATACAGTATATCCCATAAGTGAGTCCACCCCTCACATTATATATACAGTATATACCATAAGTGACTCCACCCCTCACATTATATATACAGTATATCCCATAAGTGACTCCACCCCTCACATTATATATACAGTATATCCCATAAATGACTCCACCCCTCACATTATATATACAGTATCTCCCATAAGTGAGTCCACCCCTCACATTATATATACAGTATATCCCATAAGTGAGTCCACCCCTCACATTATATATACAGTATATCCCATAAGTGAGTCCACCCCTCACATTATATATACAGTATATCCCATAAGTGACTCCACCCCTCACATTATATACAGTATATCTTATCAGTGACTCCACCCCTCACATTATATATACAGTATCTCCCATAAGTGAGTCCACCCCTCACATTATATATACAGTATATCCCATAAGTGAGTCCACCCCTCACATTATATATACAGTATATCCCATAAGTGACTCCACCCCTCACATTATATACAGTATATCTTATCAGTGACTCCACCCCTCACATTATATATACAGTATCTCCCATAAGTGAGTCCACCCCTCACATTATATATACAGTATATCCCATAAGTGACTCCACCCCTCACATTATATATACAGTATATCCCATAAGTGAGTCCACCCCTCACATTATATATACAGTATATACCATAAGTGACTCCACCCCTCACATTATATATACAGTATATCCCATAAGTGACTCCACCCCTCACATTATATATACAGTATATCCCATAAATGACTCCACCCCTCACATTATATATACAGTATCTCCCATAAGTGAGTCCACCCCTCACATTATATATACAGTATATCCCATAAGTGAGTCCACCCCTCACATTATATATACAGTATATCCCATAAGTGACTCCACCCCTCATATTATATATACAGTATATCCCATAAGTGACTCCACCCCTCACATTATATATACAGTATAACCCATAAGTGAGTCCACCCCTCACATTATATATACAGTATCTCCCATAAGTGACTCCACCCCTCACATTATATACAGTATCTCCCATAAGTGACTCCACCCCTCTCATTATATATACAGTATATCCCATAAGTGACTCCACCCCTCTCATTATATATACAGTATCTCCCATAAATGACTCCACCCCTCACATTATATACAGTATATCCCATAAGTGAGTCCACCCCTCACATTATATACAGTATATCCCATAAGTGAGTCCACCCCTCACATTATATATACAGTATATCCCATAAGTGACTCCACCCCTCACATTATATACAGTATCTCCCATAAGTGAGTCCACCCCTCACATTATATATACAGTATATCCCATAAGTGACTCCACCCCTCACATTATATATACAGTATATCCCATAAGTGAGTCCACCCCTCACATTATATACAGTATATCCCATAAGTGAGTCCACCCCTCACATTATATACAGTATATCCCATAAGTGACTCCACCCCTCACATTATATACAGTATATCCCATAAGTGAGTCCACCCCTCACATTATATACAGTATATCCCATAAGTGATTCCACCCCTCTCATTATATATACAGTATATCCCATAAGTGAGTCCACCCCTCACATTATATATACAGTATATCCCATAAGTGACTCCACCCCTCATATTATATATACAGTATATCCCATAAGTGAGTCCACCCCTCACATTATATACAGTATCTCCCATAATTGAGTCCACCTCTCACATTATATATACAGTATCTCCAATAAGTGACTCCACCCCTCACATTATATATACAGTATCTCCCATAAGTGAGTCCACCCCTCACATTATATATACAGTATATCCCATAAGTGAGTCCACCCCTCACATTATATATACAGTATATCCCATAAGTGACTCCACCCCTCACATTATATACAGTATATCTTATCAGTGACTCCACCCCTCACATTATATATACAGTATCTCCCATAAGTGAGTCCACCCCTCACATTATATATACAGTATATCCCATAAGTGACTCCACCCCTCACATTATATATACAGTATATCCCATAAGTGAGTCCACCCCTCACATTATATATACAGTATATACCATAAGTGACTCCACCCCTCACATTATATATACAGTATATCCCATAAGTGACTCCACCCCTCACATTATATATACAGTATATCCCATAAATGACTCCACCCCTCACATTATATATACAGTATCTCCCATAAGTGAGTCCACCCCTCACATTATATATACAGTATATCCCATAAGTGAGTCCACCCCTCACATTATATATACAGTATAACCCATAAGTGAGTCCACCCCTCACATTATATATACAGTATCTCCCATAAGTGACTCCACCCCTCACATTATATACAGTATCTCCCATAAGTGACTCCACCCCTCTCATTATATATACAGTATATCCCATAAGTGACTCCACCCCTCTCATTATATATACAGTATCTCCCATAAATGACTCCACCCCTCACATTATATACAGTATATCCCATAAGTGAGTCCACCCCTCACATTATATACAGTATATCCCATAAGTGACTCCACCCCTCACATTATATACAGTATATCCCATAAGTGAGTCCACCCCTCACATTATATACAGTATATCCCATAAGTGATTCCACCCCTCACATTATATATACAGTATCTCCCATAAGTGACTCCACCCCTCTCATTATATATACAGTATATCCCATAAGTGAGTCCACCCCTCACATTATATATACAGTATATCCCATAAGTGACTCCACCCCTCATATTATATATACAGTATATCCCATAAGTGAGTCCACCCCTCACATTATATACAGTATATCCCATAAGTGATTCCACCCCTCACATTATATATACAGTATATCCCATAAGTGAGTCCACCCCTCACGTTATATATACAGTATATCCCATAAGTGACTCCACCCCTCACATTACATATAGTATATCCCATAAGTGACTCCACCCCTCACATTACATATAGTATCTCCCATAAGTGACTCCACCCCTCACATTTTATACAGTATCTCCCATAAGTGACTCCACCCCTCACATTATATACAGTATATCCCATAAGTGAGTCCACTCCTCACATTATATATACAGTATATACCATAAGTGACTCCACCCCTCACATTATATATACAGTATATCCCATAAGTGACTCCACCCCTCACATTACATATACAGTATATCCCATAAGTGACTCCACCCCTCATATTATATATACAGTATATCCCATAAGTGACTCCACCCCTCACATTATGTACAGTATATCCCATAAGTGACTCCACCCCTCACATTATATATACAGTATATCCCATAAGTGACTCCACCCCTCACATTATATATACAGTATATCCCATAAGTGAGTCCACCCCTCACATTATATATACAGTATATCCCATAAGTGACTCCACCCCTCACATTATATACAGCATATCCCATAAGTGACTCCACCCCTCACATTATATATACAGCATATCCCATAAGTGACTCCACCCCTCACATTATATATACAGTATATCCCATAAGTGAGTCCACCCCTCACATTATATACAGTATATCCCATAAGTGACTCCACCCCTCACATTATATACAGCATATCCCATAAGTGACTCCACCCCTCACATTATATATACAGTATATCCCATAAGTGACTCCACCCCTCACATTATATATACAGTATATCCCATAAGTGACTCCACCCCTCACATTATATACAGTATCTCCCATAAGTGAGTCCACCCCTCACATTATATATACAGTATATCCCATAAGTGAGTCCACCCCTCACATTATATATACAGTATATCCCATAAGTGACTCCACCCCTCACATTATATATACAGTATCTCCCATAAGTGACTCCACCCCTCACATTATATATACAGTATCTCCCATAAGTGACTCCACCCCTCACATTATATATACAGTATATCCCATAAGTGAGTCCACCCCTCACATTATATATACAGTATCTCCCATAAGTGAGTCCACCCCTCACATTATATATACAGTATATCCCATAAGTGAGTCCACCCCTCACATTATATATACAGTATATCCCATAAGTGACTCCACCCCTCACATTATATATACAGTATATCCCATAAGTGACTCCACCCCTCACATTATATATACAGTATATCCCATAAGTGAGTCCACCCATCACATTATATACAGTATATCCCATAAGTGACTCCACCCCTCACATTATATACAGTATATCCCATAAGTGACTCCACCCCTCACATTATATATACAGTATATCCCATAAGAGAGTCCACCCCTCACATTATATATACAATATATCCCATAAGTGACTCCACCCCTCACATTATATATACAGTATATCCCATAAGTGAGTCCACCCCTCACATTATATATACAGTATCTCCCATAAGTGAGTCCACCCCTCACATTATATACAGTATATCCCATAAGTGAGTCCACCCCTCACATTATATACAGTATATACCATAAGTGACTCCACCCCTCACATTATATACAGTATATCCCATAAGTGAGTCCACCCCTCACATTATATATACAGTATAACCCATAAGTGACTCCACCCCTCACATTATATATACAGTATATCCCATAAGTGACTCCACCCCTCACATTATATATACAGTATATCCCATAAGTGACTCCACCCCTCACATTATATATACAGCATATCCCATAAGTGACTCCACCCCTCACATTATATATACAGTATCTCCCATAAGTGAGTCCACCCCTCACATTATATATACAGTATATCCCATAAATGACTCCACCCCTCACATTATATACAGCATATCCCATAAGTGACTCCACCCCTCACATTATATATACAGTATATCCCATAAGTGAGTCCACCCCTCACATTATATATACAGTATATCCCATAAATGACTCCACCCCTCACATTATATACAGCATATCCCATAAGTGAGTCCACCCCTCACATTATATATATACAGTATATAACATAAGTGACTCCACCCCTCACATTATATATACAGTATATCCCATAAATGACTCCACCCCTCACATTATATATACAGCATATCCCATAAGTGACTCCACCCCTCACATTATATATACAGTATATCCCATAAGTGAGTCCACCCCTCACATTATATATACAGTATATCCCATAAATGACTCCACCCCTCACATTATATACAGCATATCCCATAAGTGAGTCCACCCCTCACATTATATATATACAGTATATAACATAAGTGACTCCACCCCTCACATTATATATAGTATATCCCATAAGTGACTCCACCCCTCACATTATATATACAGTATATCCTATAAGTGAGTCCACCCCTCACATTATATACAGTATATCCCATAAGTGAGTCCACCCCTCACATTATATACAGTATATCCCATAAGTGAGTCCACCCCTCACATTATATATACAGTATATCCCATAAGTGACTCCACCCCTCACATTATATATACAGTATATCCCATAAGTGACTCCACCCCTCACATTATATATACAGTATATCCCATAAGTGACTCCACCCCTCACATTATATATACAGTATATCCCATAAGTGACTCCACCCCTCACATTATATATACAGTATATCCCATAAGTGACTCCACCCCTCACATTATATATACAGGATCTCCCATAAATGACTCCACCCCTCACATTATATATACAGTATATCCCATAAGTGACTCCACCCCTCACATTATATACAGTATATCCCATAAGTGAGTTCACCCCTCACATTATATATACAGTATAACCCATAAGTGACTCCACCCCTCACATTATATACAGTATATCCCATAAGTGACTCCACCCCTCACATTATATATACAGCATATCCCATAAGTGAGTTCACCCCTCACATTATATATACAGTATAACCCATAAATGACTCCACCCCTCACATTATATACAGTATAACCCATAAGTGACTCCACCCCTCACATTATATACAGTATATCCCATAAGTGAGTCCACCCCTCACATTATATATACAGTATCTCCCATAAGTGACTCCACCCCTCACATTATATATACAGTATATCCCATAAGTGACTCCACCCCTCACATTATATATACAGGATCTCCCATAAATGACTCCACCCCTCACATTATATATACAGTATATCCCATAAGTGAGTCCACCCCTCACATTATATATATAGTATATCCCATAAGTGACTCCACCCCTCTCATTATATATACAGTATATCCCATAAGTGACTCCACCCCTCACATTATATATACAGGATCTCCCATAAATGACTCCACCCCTCACATTATATATACAGTATATCCCATAAGTGAGTCCACCCCTCACATTATATATACAGTATATCCCATAAGTGACTCCACCCCTCACATTATATACAGTATATACCATAAGTGACTCCACCCCTCACATAACTAGGGGAGAGTAGAGGTACGCTACCCTTGCACCCGTCCCCCACTTCTATTACCACCCCCAATAAACACAGACTCATTTTGCATGGTGCAATGGCCACAGCGGACCAACAATTTTATTATCAAACAAGTAACAAATATATAACATCTTTTGACTCTCTCTTCATAAATAATGTAACAGAATAAATAACCAAAATATAACACATTAATCAGGGATAATATACCCCCCCATACCAATATAAATAACCTTCACAATTGCAACTGACCCTTCTCCCTGCTAGCAACAGGCTGGAGGGGACCTGAAGGCACCTTCTCTTCCAGGCACTCTCTCCTAATTTGCCCTTGGTCGACCATCACCTGACCCAAGGGCACCACCTTCGGAGACCACTCTGTCCCTTCTGCTAGGGACCCCTCTAGTAGCTGGCTACCAACCAAGCTCCCCCCCCCCCCGGGCCTCCACCATCGTTCCAGCATGCCTCCAAATCCCCCTGCAGCTCACGCCGCTGTGACAAAAGAATCCCCCAAGCACACAAAATCCCCACCACCCCCCAGATACCTCTACCTCAGGGCGGGCGCGCGGGACACGATTTCTTCTTACCGAATGGCTACTCCCCTTCCTGTTCATCTTCTTCCTGTGCCGACCTCGCTCCTCCTATCTTTTAACCCCCTACCTCCCATTCCTCTAACTCCAAATTATTAACCCCTATTCAGCCGCTTCCTACCCCCCCCCCCCCCCCTCTCATGTGCCCCCTCCTCTCCCATACTGTACACTCCGGGGGCTTTCTTTCTTTCTTCTCCAGAGTGCAGGCGCTGATGAGTGACGTCATCGGCGCTTGCGTCGGGGCAAAGGTCACGGCCGTCTTTGAACTGTGTGCGCACCCAGTTCAAAGAGGCTCCGGTGGGGAGTGGACGACTACGGATGCCTCCCTGGGTGAAATTAACCCAGGGATTATATAATACAGCAAAGTCTGCGGGCAGAACTGGGGGGATTCCCCATGATCTGTCCCCCTGCATGATTTTCTGGGGGGATGTGTCCCCCCCCTGGTTCCTACGCCCATGTATGAGGGCGCACCGGTCTCTACAGGATAATGTCATATAACAGCTCATGGGGGGGAATGAACATGAACATGTATATTTTGTTATTTACAGACTTACATACTGCTTCTGGCTCACCGGACTCTCACAGTACCATTACTAAATTATTAACTCCATGTACCTCACATAAAAAGCAACTTACCCCGTATACTGCATGTAGTGGGCACTTTAATGGCCTGGTATGGATCCTCTAAAGCAGCACTTGACTAGCAGGCAGCAGCCAGTCATGTATGTCTCACTAGAGGAAGGAACCCACCATTGTTGTAGGTGGTCCATACCATGGGCTGGTGCAAAGATCTTTGCCACCCTAGGCAAATCCTCAATTTGCCGCCCCCTTGGCTAAACCCCTTTTTTCGCACCTTAGACAATTTTAAAAGGGCTGTCAAAAACTCCCATTTACCGCCAAATAGTTCAAAGTAAAACTACAGGTCATGATGCAAAAAATGAGACGCCCACTGCCCTATAGAAAGAAAAATGGAAGTTTTAGAACAGAGTATTCCAAAACGTCTGTCACCACATGCTAGTGTGTGGGCTGCAGTGTGCAGGTGTGTCACCCAAATATTAGCAAAACCAACTTACATGTATTTTTATGACTTCCCCTTCTGTCCTATTCATGAATTCACGCCATGGTCAATGGATCATATGTGTATTTCGGGTCAAACATTGAAAGTGTTTCAAGCACAGCAGTAGTATGACCTCAGACGCATTCAGGCCAGGTTCCCACTGAGATCTTTTTTCAAAAACACCCAAAAATAATTTTTTATTTTTTTTAATGGAAAAACACCAGATGTTAGCTGCATATCAAAAGGGAACTGTAGAATGCCATATCTACTTGGCATTTTTTTTTTACTTTGGCTGCTTATCTGCTTTTTTGGGCTCAGTGGCCTCATTTTTTCAAAAACAATCTCATGTTGAAACATGTTGGGAAAATTGTGGCGTTTTTCTGCCATAGAAGTCTACGTGAGTGAAAAAGTGCCATAAAAAAAAAAAGCCTTGTGGATTTTAACATTGGTGTTTTTGCAGGCATTTTTTATTCTTTTTTTGGACTTTAGCCATCGAAAAAAAGGGATGGACATAGCTTTTTTTTAAACTGAATTTAGTACGGAATCATTAAAAAAACCAAAAAAAACATGATGCAGTAGGGATGACTGAATTTGTAGGGAACGATTTTTATCTGTTTATAAACATTTTTTTTTTTGAAAGCAGATGCAATTATTGGGAGCGGGGGAAGGGAATTGAGAGCCGCAGACAATATTAACATTGTGAACATGTATGAATTTATTAAGTATAATGTATTCATTTATTATGTGTAATATATGTTTTTTTATTTCCTTTTTTTAGGTGGTGTATATTTCCCTCAGCGCTGCACTCTCCCATCATAGAAAAGACTCTGGTCCATGTTGGGAGTAGTAGTACAGGGGCTGAGGAACTGATGGCACTGGGTGTCACCCCTGAGACCTGCTGCCATCGTAACTTAGAAGCCAGGGAAGCGGGTGGCATGCCGCCCGCTTCCCTGGCTTCTAAGTTAGGATGGCAGCGGTCTCAGGCATGAGACACAGTGCCATCAGTTCCTCGGCCCCTGTACTACTACTCCCATCAGGGAAATGAGTCTGTTCTGTGAAGGTAGTAGTGAAGCGCTGAGGTAAACATACACCACCTAAAAAAATTTTAAAAAAAGGTTAGTGACATTGATAAGGATGACCCTTATGATTTTGATTACTGATCAATATATATATATATATATATTTATACTAAAAATAGATATATATGCTAATATGCTGCAGAAAAAACAATATTTTCCTTATGAGACATATCAGCTTGCTATTTGCATGCAACTAAATTGAAGACCTTGGGACGAGGCCAAAAGATGCAAGATAAAGAAGTTTGAAGTTAGAGACAAAACATTTGAAGAAATATAGACTGTGCAGAAGGACAGATACACCCAGAATTTTCTGGTAAAATAGGGAGATGGCAGCATAAGTGACCTATGGCTAAGAAAGAAATGAATGCTTAATATGCTAATATATACAGACGCAATACTCAAATAACCAATCAAAATATAACATGATGATTTTGACGTGATAACTAACCTCCCCTTTTAGTCAAATGTAAAAACCAATGTACTTCCGTATAATAAACAGAACTCCTTGGGACAGCTCCTTAGCCAGTATGCTGAGAAGGAGATATTTACCAACATTTTGTCTGGTGTTTATTTCTTGTGTCGATACTCAGCAGTATACAGCAGCAGTCACTCACATTTTAAGGCCTAACCAGCAGCCAACCTTGACAACCTCAATATTACACATAATAAAAACATACATGTTTGCAATTTTAACCCCTAAAGGACCAAACCCATTTTCGTTTTTGCACTTTCGTTTTTTCCTCCTCCCCTTCTAAAATTCATAACCTTAAAATTTTCCACCTACAGACCCATATAACGGCTTTGTGTTTTTGCGTGAACAGTTATAATTTGTAATGACCAATGATTTTACCACAAAATCTATGGCAAGACCAAAAAAATATATATATACTTTTAGGGTAAAATTGAAAAAACAAACGCCATTTTGTAAATTTTTAGGGGTTAAGTTTCTATGCAGTGCATTTTTTGGTAAAAATGTCACCATATCTTTATTCTGTAGGTCCATATGGTAACAGGGATACCCAATGTATGTAAGTTTTATTATATTTTACCACTTTAAAAAAAAAAATCCTAACTACATGCACCAAAATTAGTATGTTTAAAATCGTCATCTGCTGACCCCTATAACTTTTTTTATTTTGCCACAGACATGGCTATGTAAGGGCTCATTTTTTGCACCGTGAACTGTAGTTCTTATCGATACCATTTTTGTTTCGATGGGACTTTTTGATAAATTTTTATACATTTTTTATGATTTACGAAGTGACCAAAAATAAGCAATTTTGGACTTTGGTATTTTTTTTACATGTACACCATTGACCGTGCAGTTTAAGTAACC
This sequence comes from Hyla sarda, assembly GCF_029499605.1. NCBI lineage: Eukaryota > Metazoa > Chordata > Amphibia > Anura > Hylidae > Hyla > Hyla sarda. The sequence goes on from NC_079194.1 coordinate 292,762,693, forward strand.
TGATATTTTAATAGTTAGGACATTTACGCACGCGGCGATACCACATGTTTATTTTTTATTAAATTTATTTTATTTTTTATTTTTTTAAAGGGAAATAGGTGGTGATTCAAACTTTTATTGGAGGAGGCGCTTATTCCCAGTTTTTAACAGTTTTTTTTTTTAATTTATTTAAGTTTTTTACACTTTTTACTTTTTTTTAGTCCCCATAGGGGGCTATACCATGCAATCTTACACTTGCATACACTGCTCAATGTTAGGCTTTGGGTTAGCATTGATCAGTGTTATTGGTGTTCTGCTGCTCTATAATGGTATAAATGCTATGGTTGTCTTATTGTACACTCTTTCTGTGTTATTGTATAGAAAATCAATAAAAATATTTAAATTTTTTACTTTTCAACTAATAAAACATACAGCAAGTATCCCTATAAATTTGGTTTAGCTGTAATCATGTTATTTTTATGGTGAACTCTGTGCACGCAATTGCTTTCTCCCCCCCCCCCCCCATTTATACGTTTTTTTTTCTGGGTGCATGAACCATTTTATGTTAAAATGAAGGGCACATATAAAAGTACAACAATACGTCCTTATACATCTCCATAGATGGAAAATAAAAATGTTATGGATCAGAGAAAGAGGAAGAAAAATGCACATTTCTACAGTGAGAAGGACATAATGCAGTGTTTCCCAACCAGGGCGCCTCCAGCTGTTACAAAAAAAAGAATGTAAACAAAAGTAAACATAAACATATGTTTAAATAAATAAATAAACATAAATATAATGTTAATTAAACTGCATGGTCATATATATATATATATATATATATATATATATATATATATATATACATTATATAATTATAAATTATAATTTTAAAATAAAACAAAATCTGTATAATTTGATTTTAATCATATGGATCTACAGAATAAAAATAAAGTGTGATTTTTACTGAAATGTGCCCTACGTAGAAACAGAAGCACGCAAAAGTTACAAAATGGTGCTGTTTTTTTTTTTTTTCCGTTTTGCCCCACAAATAAAATACCTGCGTCCTCACGGGGTTAAAAAAAAAAAAGAAAATAAAGACATCCCATAATGTCCAGATGTATAATCTAAGCCCAGAGCAGATACAGGTTACTGATGATCTCCTTATCTGGTTTGGTCACTGCTCGTGACGTCACACATGTGATCTCATAGAACCTGTTGGGGCCTATAGAAAGGGCTCCGGCCCTGTAGACTGTGTCAGTCTTTGCTGGCTTGGGCTTTGGAGGGCTTTGGGTTTGTTATCACTGCTGTGATGGCTATTGGGCGGAAAAGGCGATTTAGTCAGGTGACCCCTGACACCCGTGCAAAGGGAGCAGATACAGCGCCAGCGATTCCATCTAAGCGCGCTATGACATCAACATCTTCCCCGGCTATTCCATCGAAGCGGGATGGGGCTCCATCATCATTCCCGGCTGTGGCATCAACATCTGCCCCCGCCATAACATCAGCGCCGGAGGACATGGAGACCGAGGGGAGACAATTCCCTGATGACGTCTCCATGACTGATGTGGAGCCAAGGAAGAAATTCTCTTATGATCCAGACGGGGCCTGCATCATGGAAGACATCAATGCCCCGGACTGGATTTGGAAGAGAAGGAAGTAGGAGGAGAGAACATCAACATCAAGAACATCAACATCAAGAACATCAAGAACATCAACATCAAGAACATCTAGAACATCAAGAACATCAATAACATCTTTACCATCAATAACATCTTTACCATCAATAACATCTTTACCATCAATAACATCTTTACCATCAATAACATCTTTACCATCAATAACATCAATACCATCAACAACATCAATACCATCTATTGGGGACTCACTAGAGGTAAGAACTTTACAGCAATCATCTCCTCTTCTCTTCTACAATCGCTCAAAGACTAAATATTTATTTCTTAATTCATTTCTCTGCAGTTCCCCAATAACATCTATAACATCTGAGACTCCTAAAGACTCATCCGATGAGGAGACCTCAGTCTAGAAGATCCGCAGCCGCCGCCACCTCTGATCCAGCCCCTTCCAGCCCCTCCGCTGTGCGCGGACATCACAACATTTTAATATGCTGAGATATTTATAATAAACATATTTTGATATGTTTTTACCTCATGTTAATGTTTCATTTCATTAATACTCAGGGGACAATAGAATGGCATAGAAAAGTCACATCTATTTGCCCAAGGTTTGTCTTAAGTGAAAATTTACAACCTTACCAACCACTGAGGTCACAGTTTGAGAAGTGGGAGGGTCTAAGAGGAAAGGGGGAGTGGTTTCCCAAGGCTTAAAGGGGTACTCCACCCCTAGACATCTTATCCCCTATCCAAACGATAGGGGATAAGATGTCTGATCACTGGGGGCCCGCCGCTGAGGTCCCCCGCAATATAGCACACAGCACCCACCTGTATCTGCTTCCGGCAGCGCTGGAGGTTCTGGCTCCCGACCACGGATACGGAAGATCGTGACGTCATGACTCTGCCCCCGTGTGATGTCACGCCCCGCCCCCTCAATGCAAGTCTATGGGAGGGGGCATGGTGACTGTGTATAGCAGTACCTATTCACTATCAGTATGGTAATATGATCTAGTCACTATGGGGGAGATTTATCAAAACCTGTGCAAAGGAAAAGTTGCCCAGTTGCCCATAGCAACCAATCAGATCGCTTCTTTCATTTTCCACAGGCCCTTTTGAAAATGAAAGCAGCGATCTGATTGGTTGCTATGGGCAACTAGGCAACTTTTACTCTGCACAGGTTTTGATAAATCTCCCCATAGTATGTGATGGTAATGTTTGTGCTCCCCTGAGGAAGTCATTGGAAAGGTGTGCTATGGGGATTTGCTCCTGCTCTGGACAGTTCCTGACACGGACAGAGGTGGCAGCAGAGAGCACTGTGTCAGACTGGAAAGAACTACACAACTCCCCGTGGAGCATACAGCAGCTGGAAGGGTAAGGATTTTTAAGTAAATTAGTTTCTGCCACCAGTTGATTTGAAATGTTTTTTTTCCCTCCCTCCCCAAATTAAGAAAATTAATTCCCTGTCTCTGATTCAGTATCACAGGCCCTGACTGCAGCACGATGTCCGCCGACGCAGACACAGGGCAGCTACACCACAGACTCTATAGGATTCACATTTAAAGGGGTACTCCAGTGGAAAACTTTTTATTTTTATTTTTTTTTATTTTTTAAATCAACTGGTGCCAGAAAGTTAAACAGGTTTGTAAATTACTTTTATTAAAAAATCTTAATCCTTCCAGTACTTATTAGCTACAGAGGAAATTGTTTTCTTTTTGGAACACAGAGCTCTCTGCTGACATCATGACCACAGTGCTCTCTGCTGACATCTCTGTCCATTTTAAGAACTGTCAAGAGTAGGAGAAAATCCCCATAGAAAACATATGCTGCTCTGGACAGTTTCTAAAATGGACAGTGGTGTCAGCAGAGAACACTGTGTTCAGGATGTCAGCAGAGAGCTCTGTGTTCCAAAAAGAAAATCATTTCCTCTGTTGCATTAGCATTCTCTGCACATAACTGGAAATAGGAGAAAAAATCAAACAAAGCAAAAGTCTTATACAGTAAATTCCATTTATAAGACACAAAATGGTGATAAAAAAAAAAATACAAGATCAATGGTAGAAAACAACTGTAAAATAAAGACATTTCCGGCAGACGCCATTGTATAAGGCAGTGTTTCCCAACCAGGGCGCCTCCAGTTGTTGCAAAACTACAACTCCCAGCATGCCCGGACAGCCAACGGCTGTAGTTTTGCAACAGCTGGAGACACCCTGGCTGGGAAACACTGTCCTACCTGCTGTGAAAAGGATCACGCCTGTAGAGGCCGATAGCTTCCGAAAATTATTAAGAAGGTTTCCATTCACTGTCTGCAAGAAGAGTTATTGAACATGGTAAGAAACTGAATAAAAATAAAAAAAAGTGGCAGAGCTTTTTATTCTACATTAATACAAGCAGTGTTATCCAAACAGTGTGCCTCCAGCTGTTCCAAAACTACAACTCCCAGCATGCCCGGACAGCCAATGGCTGTTGTTTTGCAACAGCTGGAGACACCCTGGCTGGGAAACACTGTCCTACCTGCTGTGAAAAGGATCACGCCTGTAGAGGCCGATAGATTCCGAAGATTATTAAGAAGGTTTCCATTCACTGTCTGCAAGAAGAGTTATTCAACATAGAAAGAAATTGAATAAAATAAAATAAAAAGTGGCAGAGCTTTTTATTCTACATTAATACAAGCAGTGTTATCCAAACAGTGTGCCTCCAGCTGTTGCAAAACTACAACTCCCAGCATGCCCGGACAGCCAACGGCTGTAGTTTTGCAACAGCTGGAGACACCCTGGCTGGGAAACACTGTCCTACCTGCTGGGAAAAGGATCACACCTGTAGAGGCCGATAGATTCCGAAGATTATTAAGAAGGTTTCTATTCACTGTCTGCAAGAAGAGTGATTGAACATGGTAGGAAACTGAATAAAAATAAAAAAAAAGTGGCAGAGCTTTTTATTCTACATTAATACAAGCAGTGTTATCCAAACAGTGTGCCTCCAGCTGTTGCAAAACTACAACTCCCAGCATGCCCGGACAGCCAACGGCTGTAGTTTTGCAACAGCTGGAGACACCCTGGCTGGGAAACACTGTCCTACCTGCTGTGAAAAGGATCACGCCTGTAGAGGCCGATAGATTCCGAAGATTATTAAGAAGGTTTCCATTCACTGTCTGCAAGAAGAGTTATTCAACATAGAAAGAAATTGAATAAAATAAAATAAAAAGTGGCAGAGCTTTTTATTCTACATTAATACAAGCAGTGTTATCCAAACAGTGTGCCTCCAGCTGTTGCAAAACTACAACTCCCAGCATGCCCGGACAGCCAAAGGCTGTCCGGGCATGCTGGGAGTTGTAGTTTTGCAACAGCTGGAGGCACACTGTTTGGAAAACATTGAATAAAAGATTATTTTTTGTTTTCTACAAATAGTAGATGTCCGGAAGTCCTTGAGTGGAAATCTTGGGTGAGTTCCTGCACTTTTTTCCCAGGACGTGATCCCTGCACCTGCCTCCTATATGGTAAAAACCTGCACAACTTTATAGGGTAAAATACCAACTATGTTTATTAACTTGTGAAACAAATGTGATAAAGCTTCTGATGTCATTTACAAATAAAGAAAACCTTAACTTTTTCTTACATTTAAAAAAAATTTGGTGTTCAAAGATGTCAAATAGATTAAAAAAAATCACATAATAATAATATTAATAATAACACTGAAGCCAAACTGGCACTGAGTGAGAATGTTCTAGATCAAGAATGGAAAGAAAATGCTTTATTGTTGTTCTGCCCAGGACATGTCTGCATCAATACTCAACAGAAAGAAAGGATTTGGTCCAGACCTCCCCTGCTGTAAGCAGAACCTCTAAAAATAAAGGATTAATAGATAGATATGAGATAGATAGATAGATAGATAGATAGATATGAGATAGATAGATAGATAGATAGATATGAGATAGATAGATAGATAGATATGAGATAGATAGATAGATATGAGATAGATAGATAGATATGAGATAGATATGAGATAGATAGATAGATATGAGATAGATAGATATGAGATAGATAGATAGATACATATGAGATAGATAGATAGATATGAGATAGATAGATAGATAGATATGAGATAGATATGAGATAGATATGAGATAGATATGAGATAGATAGATATGAGATAGATATGAGATAGATAGATATGGGATAGATATGAGATAAATAGATAGATATGAGATAGATATGAGATAGATAGATATGAGATAGATATGAGATAGATAGATATGAGATAGATATGAGATAGATAGATATGAGATAGATAGATATGAGATAGATAGATGTGAGATAGATAGATAGATAGATATGATATAGATAGATAGATATGAGATAAATAGATATGAGATAGATAGATATGAGATAGATAGATAGATGTGAGATAGATAGATAGATATGAGATAGATAGATAGATAGATATGAGATAGATAGATATATATGAGATATATAGATATGAGATAGATAGATAGAGATAGATATTACATAGATAGAGAGATATGAGATAGATATTAGATAGATAGATAGATAGATATTAGATAGATAGATTTGAGATAGATAGATAGATAGATATGAGATAGATAGATAGATATGAGATAAATAGATATGAGATAGATAGATATGAGATAGATAGATAGATGTGAGATAGATAGATAGATATGAGATAGATAGATATGAGATAGATAGATATGAGATAGATATGAGATAGATAGATAGATAGATGTGAGATAGATATGAGATAGATAGATAGATATGAGATAGATAGATAGATGTGAGATAGATATGAGATAGATAAAAAGATAGATAGATATGAGATAGATAGATAGATAGATAGATATGAGATAGATAGATATGAGATAGATAGATATGAGATAGATAGATATGAGATAGATAGATAGATAGATAGATAGATAGATATGAGATAGATATGAGATAGATATGAGATAGATAGATAGATATGAGATAGATAGATATGAGATAGATAGATATGAGATAGATAGATAGATAGATAGATAGATATGAGATAGATAGATAGATAGATAGATAGATATGAGATAGATAGATAGATATGAGATAGATAGATATGAGATAGATAGATAGATATGAGATAGATAGATAGATAGATAGATATGAGATAGATAGATAGATATGAGATAGATAGATATGAGATAGATAGATATGAGATAGATATGAGATAGATAGATAGATAGATAGATGTGAGATAGATATGAGATAGATAGATAGATATGAGATAGATAGATAGATAGATGTGAGATAGATATGAGATAGATAAAAAGATAGATAGATATGAGATAGATAGATAGATAGATAGATATGAGATAGATAGATATGAGATAGATAGATATGAGATAGATAGATAGATAGATAGATAGATATGAGATAGATATGAGATAGATATGAGATAGATAGATAGATATGAGATAGATAGATATGAGATAGATAGATATGAGATAGATAGATAGATAGATAGATAGATATGAGATAGATAGATAGATAGATAGATATGAGATAGATAGATAGATATGAGATAGATAGATATGAGATAGATAGATAGATATGAGATAGATAGATAGATAGATAGATAGATATGAGATAGATAGATAGATATGAGATAGATAGATATGAGATAGATAGATATGAGATAGATAGATAGATAGATATGAGATAGATAGATAGATATGAGATAGATAGAAACGAGATAGATAGATATGAGATAGATAGATAGATATGAGATAGATATGAGATAGATAGATAGATATGAGATTAATAATTTTACTGTATACTGGATATTATCCCATCATACGTCATCATGGACCAGGCCTATTTGTATGGTCCCCCCCCCCCAGTGATGACGTCCAGTCCTGCGCTCAGACCCCCCACACGTCTCTCTCTTCTCTGACACGGATGGGATTGTTCCTTTAAGTGCACTCAGATGGATAACTGGTTTTGACTATTGACAATGATAATAAATAGGAGTCCAGGCGCACAGTGCAGACACGCCAGCAGGAAAGCGTCCAAACCTCGTATTCGGGGCTGTTATTAATCTGTCCTCCGCGCAGATCTGCTGTGTATTTCATTCCAGCCTCCCCGGCCCGGGCCAAAAAAATCTTCATGTAGACCCAAGCGAGTCTAATGATGTGACCTGGGGGTCAGATGACAGGTAATCCATAGATAATCGCATGATCAATAATGGTCTCACGTCACCGCCATGTGGAGGACTGACCGAGATGTGCAAAGACCAGTGCTTCCCAACCAGGGTGCCTCCAGCTGTTGCAAAACTACAACTCCCAGCATGCCCGGACAGCCGAAGGCTGTCCGGGCATGCTGGGAGTTGTAGTTTTGCAACAGCTGGAGGCCCACTGATTGGGAGACACTTGCATAGATTGTGGGGAATGTAGAAGTCGGACCCCAGCCAGGCAAAATTTACACACGCGCCACTATTCTTCACTTAACCTTAAAGGGGTATTCCAGAAAAAACTTTTATATATATATATATATATATATATATATATATATATATCAACTGGCTCCAGAAAGTTAAACAGATTTGTAAATTACTTCTATTAAAAAATCTTAATCCTTTCAGTACTTATGAGCTTCTGAAGTTAAGGTTGTTCTTTTCTGTCTAAATTCTCTCTGATGACACCTGTCTCGGGAACCGCCCAGTCTAGAAGAGGTTTGCTATGGGGATTTTCTTCTAAACTGGGCGTTTCCCAAGACAGGTGTCATCAGAGAGGACTTAGACAGAAAAGAACAACCTTAACTTCAGAAGCTCATAAGTACTGAAAGGATTAAGATTTTTTTTTTTTATAGAAGTAATTTACAAATCTGTTTAAATTTCTGGAGCCAGTTGATATATAACAAAAAGTTTTTTCCCTGGATAACCCCTTTAAAGGTAAATGCTTTATTATTTAGTTCAATGGGACATATATATATATATATATCTGTATGCAGTGAGCTCCCCCTAGAGGTGGCTTCAGGCGAAAAATACATTTGAAATAATATCTACAGGGAATTTGGACTTAGACCATGACAGAAGTTTCATCTCCTATGTAAATATTGTAACGGGACTGGATGTGGATCCTCTAACCTGTGTGGCAGATGACTCGGACCGTATCGGGGAGCGGAGTCTAAGGTGCCGCTGGTCTTCACCAGAGCCCGCCGCAAGGCAGGATGGGCTTGCTGCGGCAGGCGACACCCAGGTCGCTACCCCCCAACACGGCTCGACCCCACAGGTAACTGGACAAGGCGAGGTATCGAAGGAGGAGGCTGTAGCTTGGTCAACGTAGCAGAAGGTCAAGGCAGGCGGCAAAGGTTCGTAGTCAATAAACGTAGCGGAAGGTCTGGATACAAGGGTACGGCAAAACAGGCAATAGGGAACACTTAATCTCAGGCAATAGGCACTGAAGATCTGGCAGGGGGGTGTGGGAGGTGCAACAACTTATAATGTGCTGTCAGGTGCTTTTACTAATTATGGGCGTACTGGCCCTTTAAATTTCCAAGCTCCGCCGCGAGCGCGCCCTAACGGACGGGGACGCGCGTGCCGGAGCTGTGAGAGAGCTGCAGGAGTGGGACAAGCTGAGTGACGGGCCGGGATTCGCATGCGGAATTTCTGAGGAAATTCTGTTCTTTTTGAATTTCTTTTTTTGTCTTGTCCGCAGTGCTCTCTGCTGACACCTCTGTCCGTGTCAGGAACTGTCCAGAGCAGCATAGGTTTGCTATGGAGATTTTCTCCTGCTCTGGACAGTTCCTGATACGGGCATCAGGTGTCAGCAGAGAGCACTGTGGACAAGACAAAAAAGAAATTCCAAAAAACAGAATTTCCTCTGTAGCATACAGCTGCTAAAAAGTACTGGAAGGGTAAAGATTTTTTAATAGAAGTCATTTACAAATCTGTTTAACTTTCTGGCACCAGTTCATTAAAAAAAATAAAAAAAAATAAAAAAAATTTCCACCGGAGTACCCCTTTATGTAATGGGGTTTATTGTGAAACATAAACATATTCGCCCCTCAAATCCGCAGCAAATCGACATCATTCCTCACAATTTTGTGCTGTAGAAATTGTGTGCGCGGAATGCAGTAACAGGTACAGCATTTGGACTTGGAACATGACAGAAGTTTCATGTATTCGTCTGTATGCAGTGAGCTCCCCCTAGAGGTGATTGCAGGTGGAAACATTTTCAAAATCACTGTTGTCATGAATGTTTTCCTTGTACTTACAGCTGTGTTTCCCAACCAGGGTGCCTCCAGCTGTTGCAAAGCTACAACTCCCAGCATGCCCGGACAGCCGAAGGCTGTCCAGGCATGCTGGGAGTTGTAGTTTTGCACCAACTGAAGGCACAATGGTTGGAAAACACTGACTTATAGTATTATCCTTAGCTGTTTCCATGCTGGATAGGAAGAACATGGGTACTGCAGGTGCCATATATTTAATGATAAATGTAGGGACTTAAAAGTCCCTACATTCATCATTAAGTATACTAGTACTGGTAGGAGACCAATTGCATTGGTGTGTTGAAACCACAAAAGGAATATACTGCAGGTGCCATGGCTGCAATACTGACCCTAAAATGCGTTAGTATTCATCTTCCACAACGGTTCAGATATATAAAGATAGATTTTGTTTAATTAAAGGGGTTCTCCACCATCAGGTGATTTTAGTACGTACCTGCCAGACAGTAATGGACATGCTTAGGAAGGATCCGCGCTTGTCTTGGGGGTAAATTGATATTTTGTGAGATTACCATAACACTGAGGCTGTATTTGCGTGAAACGGCTATTTCCTGTTGGATTTCATCCTCAAACTACATGTCCCATAGTTCCATAGTTTGTAAGTGTGAGGTCACTTTTCCTCCCTCCCACACATCAGCCAGCCCCACCCATTTAGTTGCATTCCATTCAAAAGACCAGTGTTTTCTAACCAGGCAGCCTCCAGCTGTTGCAAGATGATCTCTCTCCCACCCAGCAGTTGCTATCCAAAGGATAGGGGATAAGATGCCTGATTGCGGGGGTCCCGCCACTGGGGACCCCCGTGATCTTGCACGCCGCACCCCATTAAAATCAGTCCCCGGAGCGTGACAGCTGTCACGCCTACTCCCATAGGTTTGCATTGAGGGGCGGAGCCGTGTCGTCACACGGGGGCGGAGCCGTGACATCACAACGCTCCGTCCCCGTGATCGACAGTAATCAGACCCGGAGCGAACTTCTCCGGGGACTGATTTTAATGGGGTGCGGCGTGCAAGATCACGGGGGTCCCCAGCGGCAGGACCCCCGCGATCAGGCATCTTATCCCCTATCTTTTGGATAGGGGATAAGATGTTTAAGCGCCGGAGTACCCCTTTAAAGCAGGACAGGCTTCCTCTGATCACCTGACTCGTGATGTCCCATCTTGACGCACTGCAACCTGGGAAATCCAGAGACCTGAGTAAGCAGAAAGTCAGCCCTATTGATTTCAATGGGGTTCTGCAGCCGAAGTTCGGAAAAATATTAGACCAGACTTATATTTTTTTTGGACCACAGAATTTCAGCAGCAGAATTCCGCATGCAGAAAATGCAGAATCCCATTAAAGTTAATGGGCAATAAATTCACATGGAATTCTGCCGTATGAACGCGGCCTTAAGTTTCCCTATTTACCTGCACTTTACAGTGGAAGCCCCATGGCCCCGATGTGGGGAACCTGCTAATCCTTTCACACATTTAACTAGTGAATTAATTCTCACATCTGGAATTAGTGCGGTTACGATCTCTCAGCCGGCCGCGCCATTCTCCACCAATGTGCTGCCGGCTAGTAGAAAAACTCATCGTAAAAGGCTGATATTCTCAGCGTATGTATTTTTTTTTATATCTCTAACCCCTAAAGGGGTACTCCGGAGGAAAGATTTTAATTATTATTATTTTTTTTTTTTAAATCAACTGGTGCCAGAAAGTTAAACAGATTTGTAAATTACTTCTATTAAAAAATCTTAATCCTTCCGGTACTTATCAGCTACTGTATGCTTCAGAGGAAGTTGTGTAGTTCTTTCCAGTCTGACCACAGTGCTCTCTGCTGACACCTCTGTCCATGTCAGAAACTGCAAATCCCCATAGCAAACCTATTCTGCTCTGGACAGTTCCTGACACAGACAGAGGTGTCAGCAGAGAGCACTGTGGTCAGACAGAAAAGAACTACACAACTTCCTGTGGAGCATACAGCAGTTGATAAGTACAGGAAGGATTAAAAATTTTAAATAGAAGTGATTTACAAATTTGTTCAACTTTCTGCCACTAATTGATTTAAAACATTTTTTTTCACCAGAGTACCCTTAAGGACGTAACAATTTTTAATAGTTTTTTGGTTTTGTTTTTTCCTCCTCCCCTTTTAGTAGCCATAACACTACAGACCCATATAAAAGTTTGTTTTTTGCGCCACATATTGTACTTTGCAATGACATCACTTATTTTACCACAAAATTTATGGTAAAACAAAAAAACAAAAAGTTTTTTTGCGGGACGAAATAAAAAAAAAAACAATTTAGCAAATTTTGGGGAGTTTCGTTTTTTAAGAAGTGCACTTCATGGTAAAAATTAAATGTTATCTTTATTTTCTTTTTATTATCTTTTCTTCTATTTTTATTTTACTGCGTTTGAGAAAAATAAAGTTATAAATGTATAACTTTTTGTAGGAAACTTAGTAGGCTTAAAATGGTCCTCTTCTGACCACTGTAACTTCTAACATTTTCAATATATGGGGATGTGTGAGGGCTCATAATTTTCGTCATGATCTGTAGTTTTTATTGATACAATGTTTGCTTTGATGGGACTTTATGGTTGATTTTTATGCATTTTTTTTTCTGAATAAAAATCTGCATATCAGTTTTTTTTTTTTTTTTTTTACTTTGGTGGAATTATAAATGTTATTTTAATAGTTCTGACAATTTCGCACATGGCAATCCTAATTATTATTTATTATTTTTTTTAAATTAATTTTTATTAGAAAAATGGGAAAAAAGTGTGTGTGTGTTTCTGTGTAAAATGTTTATAATTTTTTTTTTTTTAAACATTTTTTTTTTTTTACAAGTCCCCATTGGGGGCTGTAAGGGTATGGTCACACTACGGAATCTCTGTGTGCTTAATTCCTATCCTGTGTTCCGCTCAGAGATTCCAACGGCTATCCAGGCATGATGGGAGTTGTAGTTTTGCCACATCTGGAGGTGCAAAGTTTGGAGACCAATGCTCTTAAAGGGGTAAAGGGGTGGAAAACATTTTTTTTTTAAATCAACTGGTGCCATAAAGTTAAACAGATTTGTAAATTACTTAAATAAAAAAATATTTGTCCTTCCAGTAGTTATTAGCAGCTGTATGCTACAGAGGAAATTCTTTTCTTTTTGAATTTCTTTTTTTTGTCTTGTCCACAGTGCTCTCTGCTGACACCTCTGTCCATTTCAGGAACTGTCCAGAGCAGCATAGGTTTGCAATGGGGGTTTTCTCCTGTTTGGGACAGTTCCTGATACGGGCATCAGGTGTCAGCAGAGAGCACTGTGGACAAGACAAAAAAGAAATTAAAAAAGAAAAGAATTTCATCTGTAGCTTACAGCTGCTAATAAGTGCTGGAAGGACCAAAAAAAATGTAATAGACGTAATTTACAAATCTGTTTAACTTTCTGGCACCAGTTGATTAAAAAAAAAAAAAATAATGTTTTCCACCGGAGTACCCCTTTAAAGGGGTACTCCGCCCCTGGCATCTTATCCCCTATCCAAAGGATAGGGGATAAGATGTCAGATCGCCGGAGTCCCGCTGCTGGGGACCCCCGGGATTGCCGCTGCGGCCCCCCGCCATCATTACTGCACAGAGCGAGTTCGCTCTGTGCGTAATGACGGGCGATACAGGGGCCGGAGCAGCGTGACATCATGGCTCCGCCCCTCATGACATCACGGCCCGTCCCCTTAATGCAAGTCTATGGCAGGGGGCGTGACGACCGCCACGCCCCCTCCCATAGACTTGTTTTGACGGGGGGAGGGCCGTGATGTCACAAGGGGCGGAGCCGTGAAGTAACGATGCTCCGGCCCCTGTATTGCCCGTCATTACGTGCAGAGCGATCTCGCTCTGCGCAGTAATGATAGCGGGGTGCTGCAGCAGCGATCCCCGGGGTCCCTACCAGCGGGACCCCGGCGATCTGACATCTTATCCCCTATCCTTTGGATAGGGGATAAGATGTCTAGGGGCGGAGTACCCCTTTAATAAACTCCCAGCATATCCAGGCCCTTCTGGGAGTTGTAGTTCTGCAGCAGCTGGAGAGAGAACAGGTTGGAGGGCGCTGATCTCAGATCCCCCAAACTGTGGACCTCCAGATGTTGCAAAACTATAACTCCCAGCATGCCCGGACAGCCAGTGGCTGTCCGGGCATGCTGGGAGTTGTAGTTTTGTAACATCTGGAGGTCTACAGTTTGGAGACCACTGCTCTAAAGGAGTTCCCAGCATATCCAGGCCCTTCTGGGAGTTGTAGTTCTGCAGCAGTCGGAGAGCTCACAGGTTAGAGAGCGCCGATCTCTGTCATGTGTAATGAATGAATATAAAGGAGTTCCAGGAATTCGTAGGATGTTCAGAGGTGACATCTGACGTGCAGACTCCCCATCCTCTCTGAGCCGCAGATGTCAGTGCCCGGGGGGCTCAGGAGCTTTGGGGGCTTCTTAGGTGATAGTGTGGAAAGCGTTAGTAAGCTGACTTACAGTGCTATGGAATTCGTGTCTAGGGCTACAATTATCCTTGCTCATGAATAGTACGCCGGAACTTCAGTTAAAGGGGTTATCCAGGAATCGAAAAACAGAGCTAATTTCTTTTAAAAACCACTCCCCGTCTGTCTCCCACTCCCCGTCTGGTTGGGTGTGATTCTGCTGCTCAGTTCCATATAAGTTGTAATACCACACACAACCTGGAGACAGCAGTAGAGCTGTTTTGGAAAGAAATTAGCTCTGTTTTTGTTTTTTTTTTCCGATTCCCGGACATCCCCATTAAGACTGACACTCAAGTAAGGAAAGGTTCACATGGCAATTCCGCCCAGATTCCGTTCAGCAAATGTTCGCTGAACGGAATAGCGGGGGAATTCTGTGTTCCCCAAACACAAAGTTACTCTGAAGTTCAAGCCCCGTTGACTCCAATGGGATCACACTGCGCAATTCCGCAAACTATAAGACCGAATGCGGTGTGCGGAAAGCCGAATTTTCGCTGTGTAAATGAGACAGCGGAATCCCATCGAAGTGAATGTACAGTAAATTTCGGCAGAATTTCCATGCGGTATTCCACGGGAGAATTCTGCCGAAAAATTCAGCCGAAATTGACTGTACATTCACTTCGATGGGATTCCGCTGTCCCATTTACACAGCGAAAATTCGGCTTTCCACACACCGCATTCAGTCCTAAGGCTATGTAATGGTGGAATTCCGCAATTCTGCACAATTTCCGTTCAGCAAAGTTTACTGGATGGAATTGCGGAATTGCTGCATCATTTTGGCAGAGTTCTGCTTTCTTTTAAACACAATGGGGGGAGATTTATCAAAACCTGTTCAGAGGATAAATTGCTGAGTTGCCCATAGCAACCAATCAGATCGCTTCTTTCACTTTTGAAACGGCCTCTGAAAAATGAAAGAAGCGATCTGATTGGTTGCTATGGGCAACTCAGCAACTTTTCCTCTGGACAGGTTTTGATAAATCTCCCCCAGAATTCTGACGAAATTCAAAGCCCCCAGTGAGTTCAATGGAATTCCGCCTGCAATTCCGCATAGTTAAAATTTTGTGGAATGCGGAATTTCTGCGGCGGAATGTCGGCTGCGGATATTTCACTATGTAAATGAGAGAGCGGAATCCCATTAAACAAAATGGAGGAGATTTTTAAAAACTTGTGCAGTGGAAAACTTGCTGAGTTGCCCATAGCAACCAATCAGATCGCTGCTTTCATTTTTCAGAGGCCTGTTCAAAAGTGAAAGAAGCGATCTGATTGGTTGCTATGGGCAACTGGTCAACTTTTCCTCTAAACAGGTTTTGATGAATCTACTCAAAGGGCTATAAAATTCGACAGAACTTTTGGAAGAATTCTTCCTCGGAATTCCACACTGAAATTCCCCATTGTGAACATAGTCCAAGATGCAATGCGTAGCAATATATCTGACTCAGGGTCAAGGGAAAGCTGGGTGACAAGCCACAAGGGTTTAGATTAACACTATAACGTCTGACATGTCACACTACGGAAAGAGTAAGTAGCAGCCGAGAAGTCTCGCGCAACGAGATGACAACCTGGGCGACCGCTACATATGAGCATTGTTTTTAATAATTACGCTCACCAATAAATCGCTTGATTGAAAAAAAAAAAAAACGGGATGGTAATAAAAACCATTCCGAGAAGCGGCATCTAAACAAGACACCAAAAAAAAAGTAATTAAGCTGAGAGGCAAAGACTGGTTACAGCTGAAGAATTCCGTCTCCCGGCGCAGAGATCCATACGACATTTAATAAAGGAAAATTGGCATCAAAGAGGCAGAAATTGTGGGAATTCTGGGGATGTAAATCATTAGGACGGAGTAGACGCTGCAGCGCTGCAAGTCACTGGAACCAGCGTTTTAATCAGCGCGACCGCAATTCAAGTCAAAGCTTTTGTAAAGTGAGAGTAAAGTATAACGGGGGGTGGGGGGGGATTGGGTCACATATATATATAGGGGGAATAGACTGTGTTAACCTTTACTATGCCGAATAGTTCTGACAACACCAATATGGCTGCCATCACAGCTCCCGATGGAGTTGCTACCCAGCTTTCTCAAACTTTGGATATGTTGTAAAGCATCTATAACCAGGTTTTGCAATTGCTTTCATTAGAAATTTTTCAGTATTTCATAATGAAAAAGCCAGTCAAACAACTGCCCCCCCCCTGCCTGCTTGGACACATACTAGTCCTGCTGTGTCCACGCATCATCACCTATGTCATGGACACACTTCCTTGATTGACAGCTGTGAGCGCAGGGCTCTGTCAGCTTGTGTCCCGCTACTGTCAGTGAGGACAAGCTGGGAGTTGTAGTTTTGCTAATGCTAGGGGACATGTGAGCAGACAGCATACTGAGGGAGGGGGCGGAGACCTGTATAGTGAGGCCACGCCCCCTCCCTTTGGGAGGAATTCAGACTAGTGAGCTAAATTAAAAGTGTAATAAAAAAATGAATAAAGGCGCTAGACACATAAAAATTAGATGTACATGGTCAGGATTAGGTACTGAGTGATATATTTAAAAAAATGTTTTTTTGTTGGATCTGACGGGTACACATTAAGGGATGTAGGGTGACCACTGTGTACATGCATTATATTGCTCATCCTGTACTGATCCTGAGTTATATCCTTTATTATACTCCAGAGCTGTACTCACTATTCTGCTGGTGAGGTCACTGTGTACATACATTATATTACTCATCCTGTACTGATCCTGAGTTATATCCTTTATTATACTCCAGAGCTGTACTCACTATTCTGCTGGTGAGGTCACTGTGTACATATATTACATTACTTATCCTGTACTGATCCTGAGTTATATCCTGTAGATCTTTTATTAAAATTTCAAACATAACAATAAAAAAATTACAAAACATAAACATATCATATCCGACAGAACATATCAATATAACGATCATAAAACCAACACCATAGCATAAAATACAACACCGGTCCACCACACACTCATTCCTGCACACAAACAAATATATACAATATTTACAAAAGACATATTCCTATAATACCCATAATACCCATACCATACTAATAAACTATATACACTAATACTAAATGTGAATTTCCTGGCCCAGTTGCAATACCAAAAACCCAATACCAGTAATATACCAAAAAGAATAACAACAACAACAATAATAATATATACAAAATAATAAAAACCAACACAAACAAAATAACACCACTTTTTTTTTTTTTTTTTTTTTTTTTTTTGGCCCTGAGCTGGTCCCGCATCCCATGCCCCCAGTACATGTTACCAGACGTCCATGAACCAGTCCAGGATTTTCTGTATATATAAAAGTCCCATACAAACCCCCTCCCCCCTTTTTAACCCACCACCCAACCTAAACTAAACCCAAACCCCAGGTGGCATCACACAATATATACAATATATACATTACATAAAATATACACAGACTAACAATATATACAATACTTAAGTATACAAATAGACTACAACAATAAATACAATAACAAATACATATAACACTATAAGCCAAACAACAAACCCCTAAAGCTCAAGTTCAGCGCCTGCAAGCCCTATATTACCATAAACCAACTGCTCAAAACAAAAAGACTAATGTGCCAGCATCAGCCCACCACCAGGGGGAGACAACAGGCTAAGGCACTTTAAAGGCAGAGCCCCTCCATAGACGAGAGGCCCTGCCAGCACCCAGCCTCTCGTACTCCAGAGAACGCACCTTCACCAGGTCACCGAGAATGTTCCTAACCACCACATCCACAGGGAGGATTTTACGCTGCGTCGACACTAAACACCGTGCGTTCCACGTGTAGTACCTAACCACTGAGCTGACTAGGAATAAAGTGCACCGGTCCCAGCCTCCAAGGTTTCTGAATGCCCCATAGGCCCATTCCGCATAGGAGAGACTGGCCAGCCAAGGCCAACCAATGGAAGCGCCCACCCTGGTGTAAACCTCTGTGTTAAAGGGACAATGAAGCAGAAAATGCTCCATGCTTTCCAGCATGCCTCCACACTCTTCGCGGGGACATCCCCGGTCATCAGAGCTCCTGCACTTCAGATTGTCCCTCACACACAGTTTCCCGTGGAAGCAGCGCCAAGTCAAGTCCCAAAACTTCAAGGGGATCCTGATAGAATTCAAAAGCTCTAAACCCACCTCCAGATCCCGACTTGGGCAGTCCTTGAGCGCCAATGGCCTCTGGAAATGAGAAGACAGGACCCTCTTGTCAAGGAATTTCCTCGACAGAGTCCTAATCTCCCACATCCCCAGACCCCACCGACGAATAACCTTCAGAACCGGGGTAGTGTAAGCCGGGAGATGCCCGTGTGGTGTGCGAAGATCCTTCACTTGCCCTCCTGTCTCCCATTCCTGGAAGAAAGGCCAAAACCATCCCCTACAGGAGGATACCCACGGAGGAGCCCTCTCTGACCAGAGGTTTGCTATATTGGTCTTAAGAAAGGTATTCACTAGGAACACCACAGGGTTGACCATACACAACCCCCCTAGTCTCCTCGTACGGTAAGTAACCTCCCTCTTCACTAGGTTCAGTCTGTTCCCCCATAACATCTGGAAGAACACACTGTAGACCCGGGTCCAAAGAGGTTCTGGCAACATGCATACACTGCCCAGATATATCAGTAAAGGGAGCAGGAATGTTTTGATCAGGTTAACCCTTTCCCCGAGGGTCAAAGACCAACCCTTCCACTGATCCACCTTCTGAGCGGCGATCTTAAGCCTGCTGTCCCAGTTTTGTTTGGGGTAATCCCCTTGGCCAAATTCGATGCCGAGAACTTTTGCAGATTCCTGGGGCTCTGGAAGGGCGTCCGGGAGATCAAAACCAGGATCTCCCCCTCCCAGCCAGAGACTCTCGCACTTATCCCGGTTGATCTTGGACCCGGATGCCTCCAAGTAGCGGTCCACCTCTGACATCACCCATTGGCCTTCCTCTTGTGAGGAGACAAACACGGTGACATCATCAGCATACGCTACCGCCCTCAGAGCCAAATCCGTCACCGCCAGGTCCATTCTCACCCCCGCCAACGGTCCACAATCAATCCTCCTAAGGAAAGGATCAATTGCAAACACGTACAGCAACGGGCTCAAAGGACAACCCTGACGGACGCCAGACCCAACCTCAAAAGAGCGGCCAATCCAACCATTCACAAGCGGGAAACTCTCTGCCCCTGCGTACAAGGTCTTAAGCCAATCAACAAACCCCCCCGGCAGGCCATATCTCAGAAGAACAGACCAGAGGTATTCATGGTTAACCCGATCAAACGCTTTTGCCTGATCCAAGGACAGCAAGTACCCCTTCCAGTGGCCAGCCCTACCCTGCTCCACAGCCTCTCGGACACTGAGCACAGCACTAAATGTACTGCGGCCCGGAACAGAGCAATGCTGAGCCCCCGAAAGGAGCCGGGGTGCAAACTCCACCAGCCGGTTAAACAGCACTTTTGCCAGAATCTTTCGGTCCACATTGAGAAGCGCTATGGGACGCCAATTCTCAATGTGGGACGGGTCTTTACCCTTTGACAGGATGATCAGCGCTGACCTCCTCATTGACTTTGGCAGAGTGCCCGAGGATAGACACTCATTAAAAACCCCAGTCAAGAGGGGAACCAAAGTGTCCTTAAAGGTCTTATAGAACTCAGATGTTAAGCCATCCGGACCGGGTGACTTCTTGAGGGCAAGCCCATCAATAGCCATCCTGACTTCCTCTTCCCGGATCATCTCTGTCAAAACGTCAAGAGAGGGGTCTACTCCTGGTTCAGGGATGGTTTCAGCCAAGAAAGCTGATACCTTATCTCGATCTAGATCCTTCCTTCCCAAGAGGTGCGAGTAGAAGGATCTGACGACCTCCAGGATCCCTGATCTGGACCTTTTCAAGGATCCCGTACTATCAATCAGTCCTGAGACTATTTTACTATTCACTGACATCTTGCAGTTTCTGTAAGGGTCGGGCGAGCGGTACTTCCCGTAATCCCTCTCAAAAACCAAAGATGCGTGTCTGTCATACTGGCACTTCATCAACAAGGACTTCACTCTGGAGATATCGTCACGACTACCTCCAGTCGAGACAAGGTTCTCAAGTTTCTTCCTCAGGCCCTGGTACAAACGGTACCTGTTTAGGCTTCTGAGGCCCGAGAGCTGACGGAAGAATCTCGCAACCCTTTCCTTGAAGATCTCCCACCACTCTGACTTACTGCTACAAAGGCCCAGCAATGGTACCTGGCTCTGAAGAAAATCCTCAAAGGACTGTCTTATCTCCGCTTCTTCCAAGAGAGACGAATTCAGCTTCCAATAGCCTCTGCCCATCCGGGGGGTCTCTGTGACATTCAGAGAAAACAAAATTAAACAGTGATCGGAGAACTCCACCTCAACAACAGACACTGCTGAAGAGACGGCCTCCTCCTTTAAAAAAAACCTATCTATCCTAGACCTACAACTACCCCTATGATAGGTGAATCCCGCGTGGCCTGGGGTGTGCCGGATGTGGACATCCACCAGGCGAGCCTCACTCGCTATGCTGTTAAGGGCGACGCTATCATAAGTCAGCTTGTCTCTGGCACCTCCCCTGTCTTGGGGCCTCGTGACAGCATTAAAGTCCCCTCCAAAGACCACCTGCCGACTTGTAAAAAGATAGGGCTTGATCCTCATAAAGAGACACTTCCGGTCCCACTTAGACTGTGGGCCGTAGATGTTAATAAGGCGAAATTCTTGTCCCTTCATGAGGACATCTAAGATCAGGCACCTCCCCATTTCTAACTCGATAACCCGTCGGCATTCTACCGCTGCGGTAAAAAGGACCGCCACTCCGCTATACGGCTCGGCCCCAAGAGACCAGTAGGAGGGCCCATTCCTCCACTCTCTTTTAGCCTTGTAGATAGATGACATATCTGTTAGCCTGGTCTCTTGCAAAAATAAAATATCAGCATTAATATGGGCAAAAAAATCATAGGCTGCAAATCGAGCCGTATCTGACTTTATGCTGGCAACATTAATGGATGCCAGAGTCAACGGAGAGGGTGCCGCCATCAAGGGTGATTGAGTTAGACAGCTTTCTTTTTCCCACCATCCTTCCCATCCACCCCACCACCCTCCTCATCAGATGATGGTTTACCCCTTTTTAGTGAGATGGATGTGTCCATTTTCCCTTTATTTACATTTTCCTCGTCCCCTGACTCTGAGCCAGTCCCCCCCCTGAAGACATAGGTTCCCCAGGGAGAGAGGACTCAGGGTCCCCTGTGGGCCCCACCGCAACATCCGGAACCTCACCCCCAGCCTCCTCCTCCGAAGAGGAAATGTCGCGGAGGGCTCGGAACCGGTTGGAGAGACCAATCAGAGGGGGGTCAGTTGTACCTTCCTTTGGCATCTGGCGGGTGGGAGAAGATTTTAAATCTTTCTTTTTCTTATTCCTCCGAGTACCCCGCTTTGTTTCTGCCCATCTCCCTCTGTCCTCATCCGCGCTCTCACCATGGGAGGACAGCGAGGAGACAGTATCCTCCTCTTTGTGGATCCTTCCAGTCTCCTCATCCAGTTCACTATCCCCCAGGGCCTCAGCAGTAACACTGGTCGCAGGGACAGGATCAGAAGCCACCTCAGCTGGCTGATGCTCCTGTGACTCCCGAATCTCCCTATCCCTTTGACGCTTCTTGAGACGCCTCAGTTGGGCAGGCGTCTTCTGCTTACTTTTCTTCCCTGGCCCCTGCACCCCTTCATCCCCGCCAGCCATCCCCCCAGCAGAGTTCACCTCATGGCTTACCCCCACTGGGGCAACAACCGCGTTGACAAAGGAACGAGGGCAGCGACTGAATGGGTGACCTAAGTCACCACACAGGTGACACCTAATCTCTGCACAAGATGCAGCGAGATGGCCTATTTCCCCACACAGAGTGCACTTCTGCACAGTGCAATTGGCACTAAAATGTGTGGGGTCACCACATCTGTGACAGAGCTTCGGCTGACCCTGGTAGAAGATCTGGATACGATCCCTTCCGAGGAAGGTTGCAGATGGTATATGGGTAACGGTGTTTCCTGAAAGCTTAAGCTTGACCATAAACGTCCAGGCCCCTGACCAGATGCCATATTCATCCCTGTTCTTTTTTGGGACCTCCACCACCTCTCCATACCGACCTAGCCACGTCATGATGTCAATACAAGAAAGTGATTCGTTACGGGTTAAAACGGTCACCTTCTTGACATTGTTTTGGCGAGACACCGCCTGAATGGCAAAGTCTCGCCAGCCGGGCTCATTCTTTACCAGCTCATAATTCGACCAGAAGAGCTCAAGCCCCTCTGGGCGAACAAAGCTGATATCGAACTCAGGGGTACCATAAGGATGTATCAAGGCGTAGATGTCAGCTGCCTTAAAGCCCAACTTCAGCAGAAGCTCAACAACTTTAGATCTTGGAGGACATGTATCACTGCCTCTCCACCTCAGCCGGACCACATTCCTTCGGAGACCACCTGGCCCGGCTGTTGGGAGGGACCACACAGTATCCCCCCCTCTTTCCTCTCGGAAGGCTGAAAGACCATGTCTTTCTATCCAAAAGGATAGATCAACCTCCCTACCCTCTACATTGATTGATCTCTCCCCTCTCCTTAAGGCCCCCAGGAGACGCTGCTGCAAATTGCCCCCCCCAGAGCCAGAAGACGAGGAAGGTGCCCCCCTCCCCCCAGCGGTGACATTTGCGTAGCTGCGTACCGGTGCTGCCACCGCTGGGGGTGCAACTGGACCAGGCCCTACATCCCCACCACTAATCTGTGCCCCTTCACCACCCTCCTCCACATAATCCATACTCACACCATTATTGCCTGTTTTAGCTGATGTGCCCCCCATAACTCCACCCGTGCTACAGCCCATACTACAATTCATTCCAACATTAACCTCCTCATTCATACTGGCTGGACCGGTGCGTTCTGGTGCAGATGTTGTACCATCAGCATCACTGGGTACCAGAGCTGGAGCCACCACCACAGGACAGGTCACCAGTCCTTTATACAAGGACCGGGAAGCCTGCCTAGCCTGTTTATTAGCGGCCCCAGCCCTGTTTTTACTGGTACCCTCCGCCTCATCAGTACTGGAGTTTTCTGCTCCTGGGCGCCGCTGTTCTGGATTAGCGGCGCCAATACAAAATAAAGGTTTTAGTCCAGTCTTTCTGGGAGGCGAAGACATCTTGGCCCCAGCAGCTCTTTCACGACGACACCGCTGCTCCAAAGGAACAGCAGTGTCAACGTTCAGAGCCACCGGAGCTCCCGCAGCTGACTCTGGCACAAAGCCGCCCCCCCCTCCCGTTAGGGAGCAGCCCAATGTGCCAGAGCCATCCATGCCCATCGCTGGGCAAATATCACTGTCCGACCTCACAGCCGATACATTGTCTGCTCCACCACTGTTACTACAAACAGCGATGGAGCTCACCGCCACACTAGACTCCATACTCTCCCCACTCTCCTGCACTGAGTCCACAGCAGAACTCAGGCTGGGCTGAGAAATGGGGTTCACACAGTGAGCTGACCCTGCGGCCAGTCTGGGGGGCTCAGGGAGGGGGGTATATACAAATGTTACCTGCTCCTGGAGCTTGGTCTTCTTTAGCTTCTTTTTCCTTCCCCCAGGTGCCTCCTCCGGTAACTCATCCCCAAACGTGAAGTCCTGGAGGCGACCTGGGGACTCCAGGAGCTGGATCTGGGCCATCAGCGCCCCTCCCTGGTGACTGGTGCTGCTCTCATCCCCCGAACCGCCAGAGCCACGGCCAGATGACATCGCCACTTGCCCTGCAGGGAGCCCACTGTATGGGGTCAGATGTTGCAGACCCCCGGGTGGATTTGGCTCAACATTATCGGCCTCCGCAGCGTCTCCTTCCTCCTCCACCCGTGGCTGAAGCCCCCTCAGCCGTCTCTGCTTCTCTCTCTCCATTGTATGAAAGCGGTCTTCATTTAAAAGTTTTTCCCTAAATGGCCCGCTGTTCTCTAAAATAAAAGTTCTCTTCTTCTCCAGGATCCTTATTTCATTTTTCAGCTGTTTAATCCGGGCTGACAGCTCAGCTTTCTGTCGTTTCGCCGCAGTTTCCATCAGGGCTTTTGCTTCCCGTACCTCCTCCTGGAGCCTATACAAGCTGCCCCTTGCTTCCTCATATCCACGGATGTGTTCTGCCACACGAGAGTTATGGGGGACTCCAGACTCCCGGGCCCTAGGCATCCCCCAATCCTCCTCCACACATCCGTGGGCATTTAGCTTTGCTCCAGGAGGAGTATCACAGTCCACATTGTCAGGCCTTGTTGTCACAGTACCTGTGCTTCCGGAACTTCTTGCACTTGTAGTCCCACAACTTGCAGGGCCAGCCTTGCGGCTGCTCTTTGTCTCTACGGGTTCAGGGGTGGCTGGAGATGCATCGCTGCACCTCCTGGCAGAGCGCCTCAACCCGGAGACCTCTGATGCACTTCCTGACGCTGGTCCCTCCACACCTGGTCGCTGGCTCCCCCTGCCCCCCGCGGACCTGATTCGGGGGGCAGGTGTTGGGGTTCTCCTCTCCTCGCTCATGCCTGAACCCACGCTCTCCCTCTGGGGAAGGAAGAACGTTGTCCGGCACAGATGACACGGCAGAGCTCAGAGCGCACACACACCAAACAATCCAGCAAACGACTTCCTCCACACTCAGCAGACTCACAGGAAGATGCTCCCTCTAGTGGCCAGACTCCAGAGCTGTACTCACTATTCTGCTGGTGAGGTCACTGTGTACATACATTACTTATCCTGTACTGATCCTGAGTTATATCCTATATTATACTCCAGAGCTGTACTCACTATTCTGCTGGTGGGGTCACTGTGTATATACATTACATTACTTATCCTGTACTGATCCTGAGTTATATCCTGTATTATACTCCAGAGCTGCACTCACTATTCTGCTGGTGAGGTCACTGTGTACATACATTACTTATCCTGTACTGATCCTGAGTTATATCCTATATTATACTCCAGAGCTGTACTCACTATTCTGCTGGTGGGGTCACTGTGTATATACATTACATTACTTATCCTGTACTGATCCTGAGTTATATCCTGTATTATACTCCAGAGCTGCACTCACTATTCTGCTGGTGAGGTCACTGTGTACATACATTACATTACTTATCCTGTACTGATCCTGAGTTATATCCTGTATTATACTCCAGAGCTGCACTCACTATTCTGCTGGTGGGGTCACTGTGTACATACATTACATTACTTATCCTGTACTGATCCTGAGTTATATCCTGTATTATACTCCAGAGCTGCACTCACTATTCTGCTGGTGAGGTCACTGTGTACATACATTACATTACTTATCCTGTACTGATCCTGAGTTATATCCTGTATTATACTCCAGAGCTGCACTCACTATTCTGCTGGTGAGGTCACTGTGTACATACATTACTGATCCTGAGTTATATCCTGTATTAGATCTTCTAGTATCTACCTGTTTATTATCCGCACACAACTTGCTATGATGCTCTGCATTCTGGGAATTGCACAGCTCAGTCATATGATGTAGGAAAAACTAGCTGCATTATCTGGCTCCAGCTACATTAAGCAGGGGGTGTCTGTCGACAAGCTTGTATCCCATATTTGCCAACTGAGTTATGAATGCAGGGGAAGGCAACAATCCCAAATGCCTTTTGAGGCAATAAAGTGGTGCAGGAATTATAGTAGAGAAGCGCTGCAAAAACTCTTGGTGGGTTAATTGTAACCAGATTTCTGCTGCAGATCACTGGAGAACCTTGTGGGACAATCGTGATCAATCTGAGAGAAGACCTTTTTAAACCTTTGGAGAACCTCTTGGGACCATTATAAGTAACATTAGCAGAGAGCTTCTGCAATACTTCTGAGAAACTGGGATTTTAATAATATAATGCATTAGAAGTGAAAAGCTGCTGAAATGCTTAATTGGGCACTGTCATTAAAACTAATTTTTGCTATTGCACTCCTTATGGTAAATAAAAAATCTTTGATCGCCCGTAATCAGACCCGGAGCGAACAAGCGCCAGGGACTGATTACAAACGGGGTGCCGCGTGCAAGATCATGGGGGTCCCCAGTTGTGCGATCCCCGTGATCAGGCATCTTATCCCCTATCCTTTGGATAAGGGATAAGATGTCTAAGCACCGGAGTACCCCTTTAAAGAGCTCTTGACCACCTGGTGGATCCATCATGATGCTTTAGTACGGAGTGCTGCAGAAAGGCTCTGGAGACCCTGGTGGTGCCATTAGAATAAATGAGAACGGAGAGCTGTTCAAGAGCTCTTGACAACCTGGTGGATCCATCATGATGCTTTAGTACGGAGTGCTGCTGAAAAGCTCTGCAGACCCTGGTGGTGCCATTAGAATAAATAAAAGCGGAGAGCTGTTGAATAGTTCTTGACAACCTGGTGGATCCCTCATGATGCTTTAGTATGGAGTGCTGCTGAAAAGCACTGGAGACCTTGGTGGTGCCATTAGAATAAATGAGAGCGGAGAGCTGTTGTAGAGTGGAGAGCTGTTGAATGGCTCTTGACAACCTGGTGGATTCATCCTGATGCTTTAGTACGGAGTGCTGCTGAAAGGCTTTGGAGACCCTGGTGGTGCCATTAGAGTGGAGAGCTGTTGAATAGCTCTTGACAACCTGGTGGATCCATCATGATGCTTTAGTACGGAGTGCTGTTGAAAAGCACTGGAGACCCTGGTGGTGCCATTAGAATAAATGAGAGCGGAGAGCTGTTGGAGAGCTCTTGACAACCTGGTGGATCCGTCATGATGCTTTAGTACGGAGTGCTGCTGAAAAGCACTGGAGACCCTGGTGGTGCCATTAGAATAAATGAGAGCAGAGAGCTGTTGAATAGCTCTTGACAACCTGGTGGATCCATCCTGATGCTTTAGTACGGAGTGCTGCTGAAAAGCACTGGAGACCCTGGTGGTGCCATTAGAGCGGAGAGCTGTTGAATAGCTCTTGACAACCTGGTGGATCCATCATGATGCTTTAGTACGGAGTGCTGCTGAAAAGCACTGGAGACATTGGTGGTGCCATTAGAATAAATGAGAGCGGGGAGCTGTTGAAGAGCTCTTGACAACCTGGTGTCATGATGCTTTAGTACGGAGTGCTGCTGAAAAGCTCTGGAGAACCTGGTGGTGCCATTAGAACGGAGAGCTGTTGAATGGCTCTTGACAACCTGGTGGATCCATCATGATGCTTTAGTACGGAGTGCTGCTGAAAAGCTCTGGAGAACTTGGAGAACCCATTGTTATCCATTAAAAGGGTACTCCGGTGAAAACCTTTTTTCTTTTAAATCAACTGGTGGCAGAAAGTGAAACACATTTGTAAATTACTTCTATTAAAAAATCTCAATCCTTCCAGTACTTATTAGCTGCTGAATGCTACAGAGGAAATTCCTTTCTTTTTGAAACACTGATGACATCACGAACACAGTGCTCTCTGATGACATCTCTGTCCATTTTAGCAACCATTCATAGCAGATGCATAGCAGATGCATAGCAGATGTATGCTAAGGGCAGCATGGTGGCTGAGTGGTTAGCACTGCTTCCTTGCAGTGCTGGGGACTTGGGTTCAAATCCCACTAAGGACAACAATAAATAAAGTGTTATTATTTTTATAATAACGTCAGCAGAGAGAACTGTGGTCGTGCTGTTATCAGAGAGCATTCCAAAAAGAAAAGAATTTCCTCTGTAGTATTCAGCAGCTAATAAGTACAGGAAGGATTAAGATTTTTTAATAGAAGTAATTTACAAATATGTTTAACTTTCTGCCACCAGTTGATTTAAAAGAAAAAAAGTTTTCACCGGAGTACCCCTTTAAAGCAGAGAGCAGCTGGAAAGCTCTTGAGAACCTGTTGGGTCTTTTGTAATTTCTTATTACAGTGGATAGCTGCTGGAAAGCTCTGGAGAACCTTGTAGGTCCATTGTTGTCAGACAACTTTATTTGGACGCCTTTCTTGATTCTATTTGATGCCAATGGGGAGATAAGCATTGAGCAGCTGATGGACGAGGGAAGTAGTCCTCTCCAGTCAAGTGAAAGGACATGTCCATCTCCCGATAGTCTAATTAAAACTTAACGTTAATTCATCCAAGATAAAAATGTAAAAAAAAGCATGGCAGGGATGGGAAGTGACATGTCACTCTTAAAATCGGAGTGAAACGCGTTTCACTCCGATTTTAAGAGTGACATGTCACTTCCCATCCCTGCCATGCTTTTTTAACTTTTTATCCTGGATTCATTAACATTAAGTTTTAATTGGACTATCGGGAGCTGGACATGTCCTTTCACTGGCCTGCTGTCTATGGGGAAAAGCGGTTCCCTGCCTCCGCGCTTCCGAACCACCATCTACCTGTGCTCGTCTGTTCATTATCAAGGCGGTGAGCTGATCTATGTATTTTTTCCTCTCCAACCACATATAACCGATATAACCTAACCAATATGCGAGCTCTGCGGATCTTAATATGCAGGTTTCTCCATGTATGAACGTCTGGTAGGTGAACCCAACACGATCAAGAGGACAGACTCCTGCTTTGGGGCCTACATCTGCTGGAAAGAGCCGAGTGCAGATGAGCTAGATGTGTAGGGGTTATCTGACGATCAGAAATCCATGCGTTGCGTGACTGGTGACACTTTGTTTATACGAAACATTTTAACTAGGTTCATATGTATCTGGTCTTAAAGAGACGGCTTTATTAAAACACCCCATCTCTAACCCTCCAGCCGTCACAGATATCCACCAAGAGCAAATAAAGTCAAGTTTCCCCCCAACGTGCAGACAGAACCGTCCCCTCCCGGTGAACCCACGGGATGAAAAGACTTTGTGATACCATCATGTGATCTTTGACCTCCCCCCATGTTTTTGTTTCCAAATCATGTCCCTATTTCTGGATTTTTTTTTTTTTCTCGCCCACTTTGTTTCGCCTGGAGGTGAGGTGAATTTCTGTCTCAACCACAAATGAATTCTCTCTGCTCCGTGGTCTTCGTTCACCTCCTTTCTTCATCCTTCCTGATCAGGGTTGTGTTGTCATAGCTGTGACCTTTCAACCTTGTGCCTCTTCTTTAGCCTCCGCCCCAAAAATAGAAGTAAGAAAAAAAAAATTAATAATAATTTAAACTATAAAGAAAAGATCAGACCAGGAAAAATAAAACAAAGCGAGAGACTGGAGCAAAGAAACGTTCACAGCAAGTTGCTGAAATCTTGTAGTCAGGGACAATGATGTCTGCGATCAACCATTAAAGGGGCACTCCGGTGGAAACCCTTTTTTTTTTTTTTTTTTTATCAACTGGTGCCAGAAAGTTAAACTGATTTGTAAATTACTTCTATTAAAAAATCTTAATCCTTTCAGTACTTTTTAGGGGCTGTATAGTACAGAGGAAATGCTTTTCTTTTGGGATTTCTCTTCTGTCACGACCACAGTGCTCTCTGCTGATCTCTGCTGTCCATTTTAGGAACTGTCCAGAGAAGCATATGTTTGCTATGAGAATTTTCTCCTGCTCTGGACAGTTCCATGTATTTATGGAGGAACTGTGTGATGTCATCATGTATTTATGGAGGAACTGTGTGATGTCATCATGTATTTATGGAGGAACTGTGTGATGTCATCATGTCCATATGGAGGAACTGTGTGATGCCATCATGTCCATATGGAGGAACTGTGTGATGTCATCATGTCCATATGGAGGAACTGTGTGATGTCATCATGTCCATATGGAGGAACTGTGTGATGTCATCATGTCCATATGGAGGAACTGTGTGATGTCATCATGTCCTTATGGAGGAACTGTGTGATGTCATCATGTCTATATGGAGGAACTGTGTGATGTCATCATGTCCACATGGAGGAACTGTGTGATGTCATCATGTCTATATGGAGGAACTGTATGATGTCATCATGTCCATATGGAAGAACTGTGTGATGTCATCATGTCCATATGTAGGAACTGTGTGATGTCATCATGTCTATATGGAGGAACTGTGTGATGTCATCATGTCTATATGGAGGAACTGTGTGATGTCATCATGTCTATATGGAGGAACTGTGTGATGTCATCATGTCTATATGGAGGAACTGTGTGATGTCATTATGTCTATATGGAGAACTGTGTGATGTCATCGTGTCCTTATGGAGGAACTGTGTGATGTCATCATGTCCATATGGAGGAACTGTATGATGTCATGTCCATATGGAAGAACTGTGTGATGTCATCATGTCCATATGGAGGAACTGTGTGATGTCATCATGTCCATATGGAGGAACTGTATGATGTCATGTCCATATGGAGGAACTGTGTGATGTCATCATGTCTATATGGGGGAACTGTGTGATGTCATCATGTACATATCGAGGAACTGTGTGATGTCATCATGTCCATATGGAGGAACTGTGTGATGTCATGTCCATATGGAGGAACTGTGTGATGTCATCATGTACATATGGAGGAACTGTGTGATGTCATCATGTCTGTATGGAAGAACTGTGTGATGTCATCATGTCCATATGGAAGAACTGTGTGATGTCATCATGTCCATATGGAGGAACTGTGTGATGTCATCATGTCCATATGGAAGAACTGTGTGATGTCATCATGTCCATATGGAGGAACTGTGTGATGTCATCATGTCTGTATGGGGGAACTGTGTGATGTCATCATGTCCATATGGAGGAACTGTGTGATGTCATCATGTCCATATGGAGGAACTGTGTGATGTCATCATGTCTATATGGAGGAACTGTGTGATGTCATCATGTCCATATGGAGGAACTGTGTGATGTCATCATGTCCATATGAAGGAACTGTGTGATGTCATCATGTCTATATGGAGGAACTGTGTGATGTCATCATGTCCATATGGAGAAATTGTCTAACTTCTTCTTGTACAAACAAAGATAACATTAGTTTTGCTAAAACACAAATACTCCTTTAAAGGATGTCTAAATTCGTGCAGGGCTCCTTTAAAACAGTTTGGCCAGATGTAGGCTGTGATGTGTTTTTCAGAAGCCCAATGTTCAGAAACCAGGCCCCTATTCCACTGTTTTATGAGAGACGAAATATTCTGTTTACAACCAGCGACTATAATGTAATGTTCAGGATTCCGAGCTGAGATCCTGCGGGGACCTTGTACTGTACGAGCTCCGCTACCTTGGCCATAAGGGCCCTGGAATAGAAAGCAGCTACCTCATGTATTTACATGAACTGATCTCCTGTAAACACTCAATTAACCTCCCAGTACCTCCTGAGATGATGCAGACGAGGAAATCAAAGCCCTCGGACGACTTTGTTCTAAGCCGTTCCCCTTTAAACTTTATATGATGAACACAGTTACAAGCTGCTAATGCTCCATTGATGCTAATTGAGTCCATCTAGGAGACTGTGATTCGCTTTGGAAAAGACTGGTGTGTTTAGAATGGGTTCTCGGTGTCCATGGTGATCCTTGTACATGGAAGGTTGCCCTCTAACCTGTCCGACTGTATGATTTTAAGGGGTACTCCGGTGGAAAACTTTTTTTTTTTTATCTAAAGGGGTTATCCAGGGAAAAACTGGCTCCAGAAAGTTAAACAGATTTGTAAATTACTTCTATTAAAAAATCTTAATCCTTTCAGTACTTATGAGCTGCTGAAGTTGAGTTGTTCTTTTCTGTCTAAGTGCTCTCTGATGACACCTGTCTCGGGAACTGTCCAAGGTAGAAGCAAATCCCCATAGCAAACCTCTTCTGCTCTGTGCAGTTCCCGAGACAAGCAGAGATGTCAGCAGAGAGCACTGTTGCCAGACCGAAAAGAACAACTCAACTTCAGCAGCTGATAATTATTGGAAGGATTAAGATTATTTAATAGAACTAATTTAAAAATCTGACAAAAGCAAAGGTGGACTCGGCCCTGCCAGGTCTGTGTGCGGAGTGGTACAAGTGGGTGAGGGGATCACAGTCTCTGCTGAAGGAACTCGGGTGGTGCTCAGACTAAATCAAACAGTTCAGTATACAGGTGGGGGGTACAAGGGTGGGCAACGGAACCGTTTCACACGGTGAACGTGCTTCTTCGGGCCTCCAAGAAGAAGCACGTTCACCGTGTGAAACGGTTCCATTGCCCACCCTTGTACCCCCCACCTGTCTGTCTCTCCCCTGCATTTTGTACAGTGAGTATGTCACAATAAAGCAGGACCTCACATGAACCAGTGCTGGTGAGTTGCCGACTTTTTTCGCTATTTCTACTATCAAGTCATTTAAAAATCTGATTAACTTTCTGGAGCCAGTTGATGTATAAAAAATTTTTTTTTTTTCCCTGGATAACCCCTTTAAATCAACTGGTGCCAGAAAGTTAAACAGATTTGTAAATTACTTCCATAAAAAAATCTTAATCCTTCCAGTACTTATTAGCTGCTGAATACTACAGAGGAAATTCTTTTCTTTTTGAAACACAAAGCTCTCTGCTGACATCTCTGTCCATTTTAGGAACTGTCCAGAGCAGCATATGTTAGCTATGGGGATCTTCTCCTACTCTGGTCAGTTTTTAAAATGGACAGAGATGTCAGCAGAGAGCACTGTGTTTCAGAAAGAAAATAATTTCCTTTGTAGTATTCAACAGCTAAAAAGTACTGAAAGGATTAAGATTTTTTAATAGAAGTAATTTACAAATCTGTTTAACTTTCTGGCACCAGTTGATTTAAAAAAATAAAAATAAAATAAAAATAAAAAAGTTTTCCACCGGAGTACCCCTTTAAATGGGCACTGTTGTAGATACTCAAAAGGTTTCAAAAAGTTTTGATCGGTCATGGTCTGAGTGCTCAGACCCCAGCTGGTCACTGGAACAGTTTGAGAGGCCATCTTGTCCAGCCCTGTGCCAGGTGACCGAGGCAAACTTACAATGTAAGTCTATGGACTTGTCTCGGTCACCGACACCGAGAGCGGGAGAGAAGCCTTCAGCCGTGCGCTTCACTACCTGCTTATTCTAGGGACTGTTTGTGGTCGGAGTGTTCTAGGACATATCAAAAGATTTATAAAGCAACAGGTAAAAATTAAAGGGGCACTCCGCTGCCCAACAGTTCAGAACAACTAGCTCCGAACGCTGGGTGCGGGCTGCAGGGGTCGTGACGCCATGGCCAGGCCCTCGTGATGTCACACTATGCCCCCTCAATGCAAGTCTATGGGAGGGGGCGTGCCACGCCCCCTCCCATAGACTTGCATTGAGGGGGCGTGGTGTGACATTACAACCCCTGCAGCCCGCACCCAGCATTTGGAACTAAATGTTCCCAACGCTGGGGCAGTGGAGTGCCCCTTTATCGCCAATAATCCATAATTGGATTAAGGATTGGATCAATGGTTAGTGTTTTTTTTTTTGCATTGATCTCCCCCATGCTGATGGCAAAACTACAACCATTGTTGGTGTTCCTAATGCCATAAAGCCAGCAGCAGCTGACACTCACCGTTAAGGACCGCCATCAGGGATCACGCGGTTGTTGGTCATTAAACAATTTAGATGCCATGGTCAATAGCGATTGCGCCATTTAAAAGGACTATTATAATAATTATTATTATTATTATCTTCATTGTTGTTATTATTATTATTTTTATTACTTTTTATTTAATCTAAAAGTAGTAAAATAAAACAAAACCTCTATAAATTAGGTTTCATGGTGGTCACACTGACCTACATACTAAGGATGTCATTTTACCATAAAGTGTCCTGCGTAAAAAAAAAAATCATACACATTTTTTTTTTTCACTCATTGGACCCCCAGAAGCGTGATTGCGGGGGTCCAATGAGTGAAAATGGAGGACAGAAGTCTCCTTACCTGCTCTGTGCCGCTCTAAGGGGATCCCCTTGTATAGTCCGCTGTCAGGGTGGGCCTCCAGCTGTTGCAAAACTACAACTCTCAGCATGCCCGGACAGCCAGTGGCAAAACTACAACCATTGTTGGCATTCCTAATGCCATACCGTCAGCAGCATCCGGCACTCACCGCTAAGGACCGCCATCAGGGATCACGCTGATGTTGATGCCACGGTCAATAGCGATTGCGCCATGTGACAGCTGCCGGGGGCTTGGGATGACTGATCAGCATCCAACGCAACACAGTTGTGGGGTGCTGATTAACTAATATGGCTTCCATATTAACTCTACCGATACAGTTTGCCTCAGGCAGACTATACTAGCATACCACCGCTCTAACTGATCAGTGCTATGCAGTGTCAAAGCATTGACCAGTATAACATGCTATGCAGTAGACAAAGCAGCATGGCACAAGTCCGCTACGTCTTGCCAAACACGAATGAATGTGTTGAGGTAGCCAGATTTACAGGTGGTGGTGCTTAAATCTACAATGATAAAACAGTCCAGTATAATCCAAAAAAGGAAATTAATCGTTCCTTCTTAATCTTTATTCTATCCAAAAATGCAGATAGTGCGTGTACACTGACCTTCTTCTTATGCCGCGGGGACACTCAATGCTCCTGCAGTGTCGACAGGTGACAGCTGTCTCACACTTTGATTGTGCTTCTACAGACCTGGCCATTAATCAGTATAAGCAATCCATCTATTGCTTATAACAGTCCCCTATGAGCACTCTGGTGGAAAACTTTTTTTTTAAATCCAATTATTTTTTTTTTATCAACTGGTGCCAGAAAGTTAAACAGATTTGTAAATTACTTCTATTAAAAAATCTTAATCCTTCCAGTACTTATTAGCTGCTTAACACTACAGAGCACTCTGCTGACATCACGAGCACAGTGCCCTCTGCTGACATCTCTGTCCATTTTAATAACTCTCCAGAGTAGGAGAAAATCCCCATAGAAAACATATACTGCTCTGGACAGTTCCTAAAATGGACAGAGATGTCAGCAGAGAGCACTGTGTTCCAAAAAGAAAAGAATTTCCTCTGTAGCATTGGATCCCCAGAAGCGTGATTGCGGGGGTCCAATGAGTGAAGATGGAGGACAGAAGTCTCCTTACCTGCTCTGTGCCGCTCTGAGGGGATCCTCTTGTATAGTCTGCTATCAAAGATTAGAGCAGCCAACGGCTGTCTGGGCATGCTGGGAGTTGTAGTTTTGCAACAGCTGGAGGCACCCTGGTTGCATTCTTTTACTAAGTGCACTTGGCCCTGAATACAGGATGGAAAAAAAAAAAAAATTCCGATTTGAGGAAAAGTAAAACGAAAAAAAAATATATATTTTTTTTTATTAAATTGTCTGCGTTGTGAAGGGGTTAATATAAAAAAATAAAAGAAGAAGCTAAAGATTTATTAACATATCTTGAGGTTTTCCAGCCTTGAAGGCCATGACTTCAGAAAATATTCATTATCACTTATTTCGTAGCCAAGTAAAGCAAATTGGTTATTTCCTGGAATTTTTTTTTTTACCTTTAATTTCAGAACGAAATAAAAAGAACAGTGATTCATCTGTAATGTGAGAAGCAAGTGCTCAATTTCACCCACAGCGCCCCCACAGGGGGTATAAAGTATTGCGCAGTATGTATGTTTGCTTTTTATTATGCACACTTACCGTCACAAGACCTACGGCGCCATTTGTTTCATTCCAACAGCTGAATCCATGTGTTTCATTACTGCAACTGGGTCATGTACTCACCAGTCCTACAGAAAATCACAATATTTAACGTGTAAGAGGAAGTGGTTAATCCTAGTTCAGCTGACTCCCTGTGATCTACAGGATGACATTATCACTTATCAGATTCTCCTGGCAGCCCCTAGAACCCTCCCCTCCCACATCTGTATTCTGCTGCTATCGTTATGGGATCAGGATATATAGTAAATACACAACTTCCCTCCAGCTCTATCTGTATACTGCTGCAGCTATCTCTATGGGATCAGGATATATAGTAGGTATATGTCTCCCCCACCCAGCTATATCTGTATACTGATGCTGCTATCTCTATGGGATCAGGATATATATAGTAGTAATAGACCTCCCCTCCAGCTCTGTCTGTATACTGCTGCTATCTCTATGGGATCAGGATATATAGTAGTTCTACACCTCCCCTCCAGCAGTATTTGTATACTCCTGCTATTTCTATGGGATCAGGATATATAGTAGTTATACACCTCCCCTCCAGCTCTATCTGTATACTGCTGCTGCTATCTCTATGGGATCAGGATATATAGTAGTTATATACCTTCCCTCCAGCTCTAACTGTATACTGCTGCTATCTCTATGGGATTATGATATATAGTAGGTATACACCTCCCCTCCAGCTCTATCTGTATACTGCTGCTATCTCTATGGAATCCGTATATAGAGTAGTTATACACATCCCCTCCAGCTCTATCTGTATACTGCTGCTATCTCTATGGAATTAGGATATATATTAGTTCTACACCTCCCCTCCAGCTCTATCTGTATAATGGTGCTATCTCTATGGAATTAGGATATATATTAGTTCTACACCTCCCCTCCAGCTCTATCTGTATACCGCTGCTATCTCTATGGGATCCAAATATATAGTAGTTATATACCTCCCCTCTAGCTCTATCTGTATACTGCTGCTATCTCTATGGAAGCAGGATATATGGTAGTTGTACACTTCCCCTGAGGCTGTGTTCACACGTTATTTTTGCTGCATTTTTACTGTTCTTGCCGCTAGTGATTTTCCTGGAGCGAAAATGATGCTAATTGTGCAACTTGAGGTAAAAACATGGCCAGGCTTGGTGTCAAAAATGCTGTAATAATGCAACATGTGAACAGTGCCTGAAAACTTCAAATCTTTATAATACACCTCAGTTGTGATAATAGGTCAAATCACTTTCTCCTAAAAAAAACAACAACAAAAAAACATCAAAACTGCTCATAGTGTGAACTGACCCCAACCCATTTATAAATCTCAGCAGTTTAGGCTTCTGGTGGCTGACTTTAGGGTTCTACCTATTGGCAAAATAGGCAGCCGCCTAGAGACCCCCCCCCCCTCCTTTGATGGGGGGCGTAACTTGCATGCTGCAAGATGGGGGCGCTGCCCAGACAGCATCACCGTGTCACCCCAGTAGTAAGAAAATTACACGAGGAGGAGGTTTGTTACAGTGTGTCACCCCAGTAGTAAGGAGATTACATGAGGAGGAGGTTTTTTACAGTGTATCACCCCAGTAATAAGGAGATTACACGAGGAGGAGGTTTGTTACAGTGTGTCACCCCAGTAGTAAGGTGATTACATGAGGAGGAGGTTTGTTACAGTGTGTCACCCCAGTAGTAAGGAGATTACATGAGGAGGGGGTTTGTTACAGTGTGTCACCCCAGTAGTAAGGTGATTACATGAGGAGGAGGTTTATTACAGTGTGTCACCCCAGTAGTAAGGAGATTACAAGAGGAGGAGGTGTGTTACAGTGTGTCACCCCAGTAGTAAGAAGATTACATGAGGAGGAGGTTTATTACAGTGTGTCACCCCAGTAGTAAGGAGATTACATGAGGAGGAGGTTTATTACAGTGTGTCACCCCAGTAGTAAGGAGATTACATGAGGAGGTTGTTACAGTGTGTCACCCCAGTAGTAAGGAGATTACATGAGGAGGGGTTTGTTACAGTGTGTCACCCCAGTAGTAAGGAGATTACATGAGGAGGAGGTTTGTTACAGTGTGTCACCCCAGTAATAAGATTACATGAGGAGGAGGTTTGTTACAGTGTGTCACCCCAGTAGTAAGGTGATTACATGAGGAGGAGGTTTGTTACAGTGTGTCACCCCAGTAGTAAGGAGATTACATGAGGAGGGGGTTTGTTACAGTGTGTCACCCCAGTAGTAAGGTGATTACATGAGGAGGAGGTTTATTACAGTGTGTCACCCCAGTAGTAAGGAGATTACAAGAGGAGGAGGTGTGTTACAGTGTGTCACCCCAGTAGTAAGAAGATTACATGAGGAGGAGGTTTATTACAGTGTGTCACCCCAGTAGTAAGGAGATTACATGAGGAGGAGGTTTATTACAGTGTGTCACCCCAGTAGTAAGGAGATTACATGAGGAGGTTGTTACAGTGTGTCACCCCAGTAGTAAGGAGATTACATGAGGAGGGGTTTGTTACAGTGTGTCACCCCAGTAGTAAGGAGATTACATGAGGAGGAGGTTTGTTACAGTGTGTCACCCCAGTAATAAGATTACATGAGGAGGAGGTTTGTTACAGTGTGTCACCCCAGTAGTAAGGTGATTACATGAGGAGGAGGTTTGTTACAGTGTGTCACCCCAGTAGTAAGGAGATTACATGAGGAGGGGGTTTGTTACAGTGTGTCACCCCAGTAGTAAGGTGATTACATGAGGAGGAGGTTTATTACAGTGTGTCACCCCAGTAGTAAGGAGATTACAAGAGGAGGAGGTGTGTTACAGTGTGTCACCCCAGTAGTAAGAAGATTACATGAGGAGGAGGTTTATTATAGTGTGTCACCCCAGTAGTAAGGAGATTACATGAGGAGGGGTTTGTTACAGTGTGTCAACCCAGTAGTAAGGAGATTACATGAGGAGGAGGTTTGTTACAGTGTGTCACCCCAGTAATAAGATTACATGAGGAGGAGGTTTGTTACAGTGTGTCACCCCAGTAGTAAGGAGATTACATGAGAAGGAGGTTTGTTACAGTGTGTCACCCCAGTAGTAAGGAGATTACATGAGAAGGAGGTTTGTTACAGTGTGTCACCCCAGTAGTAAGGAGATTACATGAGGAGGGGGTGTGTTACAGTGTGTCACCCCAGTAGTAAGGTGATTACATGAGGAGGGGGTTTGTTACAGTGTGTCACCCCCACTAGTAAGGCGGGGCGTGTCAAAGGGGGGGGGGCAATGGGCAGGGTCAAGGGGTGGCAAAATTAGCTGTAGCCTAGGGTGACAAAAATCCTTGCACCAGCCCTGGCTGACATAAATGTACGTCATGGCGCCCTGGTACATAGCGCACCGTGAACATAAAGCCAACCCAGGAACAGATCGTGTCATCTATAGGCTTTGGGGTCACTCATCGGACCACCAGTGTGATTGCGGGGGTCCAATGAGTGAAGATGGCGGTCGAAGGTCCATGCCACTCTCAGGGGATCCCCCTGTATGGTCTGTTGTCAGGGATTAGAGCATTTTTTCCCAACCCGGGGGGCCTCCAGCTGTTGCAAAACTACAACTCTCAGCATGCCCAGACAGCCTTTGGCTGTCTGGGCATGCTGGGAGTTGTAGTTTTGCAACAGCTGGAGGCACCCTGGTTGGGAAACACTGGATTAGGGATTTGACCACCATAGCCACACATGTCAATACAAAAAGAAAAGTCAAATTACGACACATGTAATTCTTTTACCGAAAAGTCTTTATTCTCTTATTAAGTCCAAGGAATTTGTGGCTTTATTTGGACGCTCTCTCTTTTTATTATGGAATTATGCATTTCTCCAGCGACTTAATATGAGGGTTTTTTTGTTTTTTTTTAACTCAAATAATACTAACCATAAAAACCAGCTGAAATGTGTTTCAGATTGTTGCCACTTTTGTGCGTATTGGCAGATCATGAATCATCAAAAACTGGAACGTCCTATGCTCTATAGTCAGGGGTGGGGGGGGGGGGGGGACACCGAAAATGCTGGGATACAGCGAGCCGAGTGCGTGTAAAAATCCCATAGAGATGAGTCAGATCTGTCCATAGGAAGGAAGACAAAAAAAAAATAAGAATGGTTCAAAACTTATGCTCTCAAATCAAACTATTGTACGGAGTGTAATACCACATGTTACCATTAGTGGCCAGTGTTGAGCATTGAAAATGTGTATAAAACTGGTTATGGAAAATAGGGGGAACCCTATATATTTTTTTGTTTTTGTTTTTTTGTTTTATTTTTTAGGGAAAATTGAAACAAAACAGAATATATAGTAGTTATATGCCCCCACCCCCCTCCCAGGCTCTATCTATACACTGTTGCTGCTTTCCCAACATGGACCCATAGTGATGTAAATGGAGCTAATATAGTTTTGGCTATTATTCCGTTGTCTTTCTGTTTTAGCTTTCGTTGTGCCCGTGTGTCATTGTTTGAGGCTATTTGTATACTCGGAGGCCCTGTTATCTATTCCTGCCAATCTGCTTCTCATTCTAGTAATGAGATTACAATTCTAAGGTTTCGGATACGATAATGGCATCCTGCTAAATACACACAGATGACCTCAGATTACTACCACTCCTCTAAATTCGTAATTTGCCCCCCCATTATAAGTGCATGTCAGCCATAGCTCCACCCTCCCCGGTGTATTCTGGTTAAAGGGGTACTCCGGTGAAAAACTTTTTTTTTTTTAATCAACTGGCACCAGAAAGTTAAACAGATTTGTAAATTACTTCTATTAAAAAATCTTAATCCTTCCTGTACTTATTAGCTGCTGAATACTACAGTGGAAATTCTTTTCCGCTTGAAACACAGAGCTCTCTGCTGACATCATGAGCACAGTGCTCTCTGCTGACATCTCTGTCCATTTTATAAACTGTCCAGAACAGCATATGTTTGCTATGGGGGATTTCCTTTTACCCTGGACAGTTCCTAAACATGGACAGAGATGTCAGCAGAGTGCTCTGTGCTCATGATGTCAGCAGAGAGCTCTGTGTTTCAAACGGAAAAGAATTTCCACTGTAGTATTCAGCAGCTAATAAGTACAGGAAGGATTAAGAATTTTTTAATAGAAGTCATTTACAAATCTGTTAAACTTTCTGGCACCAGTTGATTTAAAAAAAAAAAAAAAAAGGTTTTCACCGGAGTACCCCTTTAAGGCTGGGTTCACATCACGTTTTTCAACTACGGTTCCCATCAAAAACGGTATGGGAAAAAAACGGATGGAACAGTATGGGAAAAAGTAAACCGTATGCGTTTTTAAACCGTATACTGTTTTTAAAAGTACATACAGTTCTGTCCGTTTTTATTTAAAAAAAACATACGTTTTTGAAAATTCTGTCCATTTTTAATGGGAGGGGACTTTAGGATGCAAATGCGCATGTGCAAAGAAAAAACGCATACGGTTTCGCCATATGGAACCGTATACATGTGCGTTTCCCATTAACGTCCATGTTAAAAAAAAAACAGGTATGCAGTTGCAAATGAGTCGAAGCCGTGGTTGAACATGGTTTGGATTACTGTTAAAACCGTATTGCAAGCAAACCGTACGCAACTGTATGGATCAGGATGCATACGGTTTGCAATGCTTTGCCTATGTATACCGTTTTCAATACCGTTCCATACGTTTTCACTAGAGATGAGCAAACTTACAGTAAATTCGATTCGTCACAAACTTCTCGGCTCGGCAGTTGATGTCTTTTCCTGCATCAATAAGTTCAGCCTTCAGGTGCTCCCGTGGGCTGGAAAAGGTGGATGCATTCCTAGGAAAGAGTCTCCTAGGACTGTATCCACCTTTTCCAGCCCATCTGAGCACCGGAAAGCTGAACTAATTTATGCAGGAAAAGTCATCAACTGCCGAGCCGAGAAGTTCGTGACAAATCAAATTTACTGTAAGTTCGCTCATCTCTAGTTTTCACGAATGAAAACGTATGCGGGAACTGTAGTTAAAAAACGTGATGGGAACCCAGCCTTATCCATGTATGGTTCTACTGAATTGAAAGATTTCTTTGGTGGGTTAAAGGGGTACTCTGATGGAAAGTATTTATTTTTTTTTTTTGTTTCATATCAATTGGCTCCAGAAAGTTAAACAGATTTGTAAATTACTTCTATATAAAAATCTTAAACCTTCCAGTACTTATCAGCTGCTGTATGCTCCACAGGAAGTTGTGTAGTTCTTTTCGGCCTGACCACAGTGCTCTCTGCTGACACCTCTGTCCATTTTAGGAGCTCTCCAGAGCAGGAGAAAACTCCCATAGAAAACATCTGCTGCTCTGGAAAGTTCCTAAAATGGACAGCAGAGGTCAGCAGAGATCACTGTGGTCTTGGCATCATTGAAATCCAAAAAGAAAATATTTTCCTCTGTATTATACAGCCCCTTAAAAGTACTGGAAGGATTAAGATTTTTTTAATAAAAGTAATAAGATTTTTATATAGAAATTATTTACAAATCTGTTTAACTTTCTGGCACCAGTTATTTAAAAAAAAAAAAAAAAGTTTTCCACTGGAGTACCCCTTTAAATATGAATATGTATGTTTATGGGTACTAGTGAGCTAAATTAATGGGGTACTCCAGCCCTAAGACATGTTTTTGAATTTCATTTCTGTCTGACCACAGTGCTCTCTGCTGACACATCTGTCCATGTCAGGAACTGTCCAGAGCAGAATAGGTTTGCTATGGGGATTTGCTCCTACTCTGGACAGTTCCTGATATGGACAGAGGTGTCAGCAGAGAGCACTGTGGTCAGAGAGAAAGGAAATTCAAAAAGAAAAGAACTTCATGTGGAGCATATAGCAGCTGATAAGTACTGGAAGGGTTAAGATTTTT
This sequence comes from Hyla sarda, assembly GCF_029499605.1. Lineage (NCBI taxonomy): Eukaryota > Metazoa > Chordata > Amphibia > Anura > Hylidae > Hyla > Hyla sarda. Next base: position 292,805,418 of record NC_079194.1, read on the forward strand.
AAATAGAAGTAATTTACAAATCTGTTAAACTTTCTGTCACTAATTGATTAAAAAAAATTCCACCGGAGTACCCCTTTATTGCACCAGTTGATTTAAAAAAATAAAAATGTTTTCCAGTGGAGTACCCCTTTAACTGGGACCTAGATATTTCTGACTGAGGCCCTGCTGGTGATATAGAGGGTTGTCTATGCTTGTCCTGATTGTAACTCTCTGGACTTAGTTAGTACAGGCTTTTCAGCCTCTAGATTAAAAAAAATTTAAGTGTACCCGTCAGATCCAACAACATTTTTTTTTTTTTAATATGTCACTCAGTACCTAATCCTGACCATGTACATCAAATTTTTATCTGTCTAGCACCTTTATTTATTTTTTTATTACACTTTTAATTTAGCTCACTAGTCTGAATTCCTCTCAAAGGGAGGGGGCGTGGCCTCACTGTGCAGGTCTCCGCCCCCTCCCTCAGTATGTTGTCTGCTCACATCTCCACTAGCATTAGCAAAACTACAACTCCCAGCTTGTCCTCAGTGACAGTAGCGGGACACAAGCTGACAGAGCCCTGCGCTCACAGCTGTCAATCAAGGAAGTGTGTCCATGACGTAGGTGATGACTCATGGACACAGCAGGACTATTATGTGTCCAAGCAGGCAGGGGGGGCAGTTGTTTGACTGGCTTTTTTAGTATGAAATACTGAAAATTTTCTAATTAAAGCAATTGCAAAACCTATTGGTTATAGATGCTTTACAACATATGAAGAGTTTTTGTATCTGACAGTGCCCATTTAAGGTTTTAATTTACAGTGACCCCCCGACCTACGATGGCCCCGACATACGATAATTCAACATGCGATGGCCTCTCAGAGGCAGCATTAACATACGATGCTTTTTTATGTCGGGGCCATCGCATAAACGGCTATCCGGCGGCGCAGACTGCTTCAGCTGCCACCGGATAGCCGTTTACGGTGCCCCGTGAGCTCCGCTGACGATCACTTACCTGTCCTCGAGGCTCCGGCTCGTCCTCTTCGGGATCCCCTGCATCGTCGGCGCTCTCCATCGTCGTCATCACGTCTCTGCGCACGCCGTCCCGTCATCCAATAGGAGCGGTGTGCGTAGCGACGTGATGGCGGCGACAGAGAGCGCGGATGCCGGGTAAGCAGATGCCTTACCGGAGCGTCGGGGACACCCCGGGGACGCGGTGACAGCGATGGACGGCGACATCCCGGGCAACGGTGACGAGCGGTGACGGTCTGTAGCGGCGGGGACAGGTGAGTACAACTTCCTCTAACAGTGGCCTTCAACCTGCGGACCTCCAGATGTTGCAAAACTACAACACCCAGCATGCCCGGACAGCCAACGGCTGTCCGGGCATGCTGGGTGTTGTCGTTTTGCAACATCTGGAGGTCCGCAGGTTGTAGACCACTGTCCTATACTTTACATTGCACAGATCCCTCAACATGCGATGATGGTCCGTTTGGAACGGATTACCATCGTGTGTTGAGGGACCACTGTACTGACAGCAAGCAGAGATCTTGATCCTGGCGATAAAGACAAAAACAGGAATTCAATTTGAAAGTTGCCGTCTTATATTTTTGCATAAAGTTATTAAAATGGTAAAAAAAAAAAACAGCCATCCAGTGCGTGCCATTGGAGCCACAACACTCAGCATACCGGATTCACTGATCTCACAATTTAATGGGTTTCCCTGACTTTCCCGGCCCTCTAAAGGAAAACACACACAGATTGACAGGGCAAATCTTTTCTTTGTTCCTGATCAGATTTTTGTTTAAACAAGTTTGACCTCCGACCCGGGGCACACTCTTACCCTGGGTCACTCCGTAGCCTGGGGCTACTTGGAGAATCCATTCCACTTAGTTACCATGGAAACGACTCCCTCCTATCCTCCTTACTTTTCACTCCCATCCCACCAAATCCCCTCCAGCCCATTCCCCACTTTGATATCTGTGGCTCCGAATTCCTTTCCTTGTTGAGTGAAAGTTTCTTGGATCTTGATGTCAGTAATCGCATTAAGAACGATGAAGACGGGAATTGGGGGACGGGAGGTGGGGACGAGGCCTGCGGAGGTCAGGGGCGGAGGGAGAAGTAATGTGCGCGTATATGGTAGACCGTATAAAATACGTGTACAGTGCGGCAGATTCCTTGGCATTTTCTTTCCTTCTAGTGTATTGTCCAGGTACCAGCTGCCATATATCAGTATAGGAAAGGGAACTGTGAGTTCATTTGGAGAAATGTTTTATATTGTACATTGCATTCGTTTCATACACTGAGGTAGAAATTAAAGGGGACCTCTCATCAAATAAACTTTTGATATATTTTAGATTAATGAATGTTGAATAACTTTCCAATAGCATGTTAATGAAAAATATGCTTCTTTCTATTGTATTTTTCCCGATCAGTCCCGTCAGCAAGCATTTCTGACTCATGCTGGAGTCCTAAACACTCAGAGCTGCCAGCCTGCTTTGTTCACAGCCAAACAGGCTGTGAACAAAGCAGGCTGGCAGCTCTGAGTGTTCTCCTTTCTGAACAAAGCAGACTGGCAGCTCGTAGTGTTTAGGACTCCAGCATGAGTCTGAAATGCTTGCTGCCAGGACTGGTAGGGAGACCCCTAGTGGTCATTTCTTCAAAGTGGAAAATTAAATAGAAAAAAGCATATTTTTTTAATAACATGCAATTGGAAAGTTATTCTGCATACATTAATCTATAATATATCAAAAGTTTTTTTTGATGAGAGGTACCCTTTAAGTGTAAGGTTAAAGGGCTACTCAGCCCCTAGACATCTTATCCCCCTATCTAAAGTGGGCTACTACAAGACAGTCAGTTAGTCTTGACGACCAAGTCTGGTATTTTTTTTTTAACTGTACACAAGTTAAAGGAGTACTCCACCCTTGGACATCTTATCCGCTATTCTAAGATGTCTGATCACGGGGGTGGGTCCCACCGCTGGGGACCCCCGCGATATAGCACGCAGCACCCACCTGTTACTGCTCCGGAAGCGCTGGAGGGTCTGGCTCCTGACCACGGGAGCGGAAGATCGTGACGTCACGACTACGCCCCCATGTGACGTCACGCTCCGCCCCCTCAATGCAAGTCTATGGGGGGGGGGGTGCATTGAGGGGGCGTGATGTCACACGGGGGCGGAGTCGTGACATCACGATCTTCCATTCCCGTGGTCAGGAGCCAGACCCTCCAGCGCTTCCATCGTGACATCGCGACTCAGCCCCCGTGTGACGTCACGCCCCGTCAATGCAAGTCTATGGGAGGGGGCGTGACAGCCGTCACGCCCCCTCCCATAGACTTGCATTGAGGGGGCGGGGTGTGACGTTACACGGGGCCGGAGTCGTGACGTCACGATCTTCCATTCCTGTGGTCGGGAGCCAGACCCTCCAGCGCTACCGGAGCAGTAACAGGTGGGTGCTATATTGCGGGGGTCCCCAGCGGTGAGACCCCCGCGATCAGACATCTTATCCCCTATCCTTTGGATAGGGGATAAGATGTCTAGGGGTGGAGTACCCCTTTAAACTGCCTTCTTTCTTTCCCAGTCTCGCCTATCAGGTGGGGTCCTAGGCTATGATATGAACCTAGGGTTGTTAAACTGGGCCCCTTGAATGGGGTCAACATAGGCACCCCAGGACACATGGGACAGGAGTCTGGAATTGGAGATTCAGAATATTTACTTCCATGCTGGCCATTGGAGTACCCCTTTAATAATATTTTCATGTTTTTTTTTTTTTAAGTTCATGCTCTTTTGTGGGTAAAGCAGATGCATGAAAATATTATCAATAATTGAACTAAGGTGCATGTGTGTTTTATTATTATTTGTATTATTATTATTACTAGTAGTAGTATTAATAATAATAATAAACATATGTGGTGTCCCACTACAGGTACATAGTCCAGTATTACCTGTAGGCCCTGTCAGGTTGAGTCCCTCAGTGACCTGGGGGCTCCCCTGCAGGGACTCCCTGTGTTATCTGTGTGGTATGTATTGCTTTAAGACCATAGATAGGATTCTAATATATAGATAGTATATAGGACCTTTGGAGGACTCCAGGACCTGTGAGATCCCTCCAGAAAGATCTGGCAGACGCTGGAGTTGTGGTACACTATTCCACTATAAAGAGATACTTGTACAAATATGGTCTTCATGGAAAAGTCATCAGAAGAAAACCTCTTCTACGTCCTCACCACAAAAATCAGCGTTTGAACTTTGCAAATGAACATATAGACAAGCCTGATGCATTTTGGAAACAAGTTCTGTGGACCGATGAGGTTAAAATTGAATGAGCCGGAATGAGTAAAGGTACGTTTGGAGAAGAAGAGGAACAGAATTTAATGAAAAGAACCTCTGTCCAACTGTTTAGCATGGGGGGGATCAATCGTGCTTTGGGGTTGTATTGCAGTCAGTGGCACAGGGAACATCTCACGAGTAGAAGGAAAAATTGATTCAATAAAATTCCAGCAAATTTTGCATGATAACTTGATGCCCTCTGTGAAAAAGCTGAAGTTAAAGAGAGGATGGCTTCTACAAATGGATAATGATCCTAAACACACCTCGAAATCCATAAGGGATTACATCAAGAGGCGTAAACTGAAGGTTTTGCCGTGGCCTTCACAATCTCCTGACCTCAACATAATTGAAAATCTATGGATAGACCTTAAAAGAGCAGTGTGTGACAGACAGTAGTGTTGCTCGCGAATATTCGCAATGCGAATTTTATCTGCGAATATCGCATATTCGCGAATTTGCGAATATTCGCCAATATAGCACTATATATTCGCAATTACGAATATTCGTTTTTTTTATTTTTTATTTTCATAGTACACATCACAGTGATCATCCCTCTCTGCTTCCAGCTTGTGTGGTGCAAAGAAGGCTCTAATGCTACTGTGTGAGACTGGCGTGCGAATGTTCGCATATGCAAAAATTTGCATATGCTAATTTTCGCATATGCGAAAATAAAACGTGAATATTACGAATATGCGAATTTTGCGAAGATATGGCGAATATTCGGCCATATATTCGCGAAATATCGCGAATTTCGAATATGGCCTATGCCGCTCAACACTAACAGACAGCCCAGAAATCTCAAAGAACTGGAAGACTTTTGTAAGGAAGAATGGGCAAAGATCCCTCAAATAAGAATGGAAAGACTCTTGGCTGGCTACAAAAAGCGTTTACAAGCTGTGATACTTGCTAAAGGGGACAGTACAAGATATTAACTCTGCGGGGGGCCCAAACTTTAGCAGACACCATTTTTTTGTTTTCTGTTATTTTGAAAGTGTAAATGATGTAAATAAAATCTCAGGACAAGTGATCAGCATCTGGAGACCACAAAGCTACAACTCTCCAGTAAGTCTACAAGTCTATGTCTGCTGTCACTGAATCTAGTCAAGTCAAGTCTGATAACAGTCAAGTCTAAATTACAAGTCAAAGTCAAGTTAATTACAAGTACAGTGACCCCCCGACATACGATGGCCCCGACATATGATCAAATCGACATACGATGGCCTCTCATGGCCATCGCATGTCGATGTCAGCATCGACATACGATGCTTTTTTATGTCGGGGCCATCGTATTAAGTGCTATCCGGCAGCGCAAAATGCTTAAGCTGCTGCCGGATAACAGCTTAATGTTCCCTGTGTGGTGCAGTAAGTATTACTTACCCCTCCACGATGCTCCGGGGTGCCCTTCGGGTCCAGCGCTGATCCTCCGGTGTCTTCTCGGCCCTCTCCGGTGATGTCAATACATTTGCTGCGCACGCCGTCCCATCATCCAATAGGAACGGCGTACTGACGTAATGACGTCGCTACGTAGGCCCAGTAAGGCCTTGTGGAAGAAAGAGGAGGACCGGAGAAGACAGCAGAGGACTGGAGAAGACCAGGAAAGCCCAGCAGAGGACCGGAGAAGACCAGGAGAGCACAGCGGAGGCCTGGGGACACCATCGGGAGTGGCGGGGACACCATCGGGAGTGGCGGGACGCTGTCTGGAGCGGCGGGGACAGGTGAGTATGACTTTACTTTTTTACATTGCACGAATCCCTCAACATACGATGGATTCGACAAATGATGGCTCGTTTGGAACGAATTACCATCGTATGTTAAGGGACCACTGTATTGGTCCAGCAAGCTGCGAGCCTTAGCTGTGAAGATAATTACACCTGTCTTCAGTTCAGTAAAGCCTCCGTTTACCTGCAACTGGTTGTGGACTCTTTATTCACTACTAGACTGTGGGATAGCGGAGAATCCGGGCGTGTGGTATTCCGGAACCCGAAAACCACACTGGCGTCACGAACACATAGGGGTTAATACCATACGACCCCCGGGGTTAATAACATCTGATCCCACTACTCACTGCAACACCCGTGGCCCTGCCACTACTCACTGTAATGGCGCACCACACATATATATATAGACATCAGTTCAATAAGTAATAATATTTTCATGTTTTCTGGATCAAGTTCATGATCTTCTGGAGATGAAGCAGAAACATGAAAATATCAATAACTGAACTGAGGTGCATATGTGTTTTTTTATTATTATTATTATTATTTCTATTGTTATTATTATTAGTAGTAGTATTAATAATTATAATAAACACATACATATAGACATCAGTTCAATAATTGATAACATTTTCATGTTTTTTTTTCATTTAAGTTCCTGATCTTCTGGGGATGAAGCAGACGCAAGAAGCGGACCATTCATCCCAGTCATAGGATAGTAATTACATAGAATATCGATTATAACACACCAATTATAAGCCATAAAAAGAGAAAAAGGGGTTTTGTAGTTCAGACTGGACTTTTACTGCCAACCCCTTGACCTCAAGTTGTACGTCATTACTGTCGTAATGGTCTCTATTTAGAAACCAACAAGGATTACAATGAAAACTGAACATTTTAAATTTGATTATTTTAAATTATTTTTATTATTAATAAACAAAAATAAAAAATTTGTTGGGGAGCTGGCCCAACGTTACAGGTTAGTACAAAAATTTAAGTTAGTGGTTAGTTCTGTTTTCAGAAATTTTAGTGGAACCAGGGCAACTTGGGCAAAGAGTTTACATGTTCTTTCTATGTTCATATGCCTATGGCCTCCTATCGCTGCTTTCTACGTGTTGGCTCCAGTGTGTGCATCTGCTATCAGATTGTGAACTCCAGTGTAGACAAGGAAATACCTGAGTGTATACATATAATAAAATGTAAGGAAATTAGGTCCCGCCATGGGTACTTACTACGCCCATCAACAGGCAACAGGTAATATTAGGCTCTTGAGAACTGTCAATTCCTTGTTTCAACCTCATGCATGGGTGCCTTATTTCTGAAGCTAAACCCTATGGTGTCAGGTAATTTACAAAATGAATTTAACCAATAGTAGATATTGTGATGTCCCAGTACGGGATATGCAGCTCCCAGTCCTGTCAGCTTGAGTTCCTGAACATCCCCAGGGCTCACCTGCACTGTGACCGTATAATCTGTATAATTGTATATTATGTGTAAAGGACCTTTGATATGGTCACATGGTTATTGATCACATGATAATTGTTGTCACATGTTAAAGTCACAAGTTTTGTTACCCAGAGAGCACCAGGTGACCAGACGACCTGCAACTAGCCTATGGGTTCCTTGCTCAGCCCCCCTTTATAAGGAAGGGAGGGGCTGCAATCTGTCTCTCATCATTCATTGCTCTTAGATCCTGAGGTCGAGTCCGGTCCAGACGTCTCAGAGCCAGTGTCAAGCATATCTGGAGGCCTCAAGCCTAAATTACAGGCACAAGTTTTTAAGTCTAGTCACCTATGTCTGCTGTCACTATCTTCCGCCAAGTCAAGTCTATTATAGTCAGCGTGGCTGTGCTAAAGTCTGTCAAATTCACTGCAAGTCCCAGCAAGCTGCAAGGTCCCTTGTGTTACTGGTCACCTCTCTGATATCCTGGCCTAGCTGTAAAGACTATTACCATCTGTCTACCTCAGTAAAGCTAACGTTAACCCTGACCTGACCTTGGACTATTATTTTCCCTGCCTACCTAAGACTAGCGGTGCTACCGTTTGGATGGTTCTCGGTTAAAACCACTCCCTGGCGTCACGAACATTTAGGGGTTAACACCATCTGCCCCTGGGCTACAACATCTGCCCCGTACACTTCACATTGCACCCCCGTGCCCACCACAATATTAAGCAAGAGCATCACACCGTGCCCCTGTTCTCATTAGACTAATCCGGAATAGGAGGGTCTTGAGCATTTCCCCTTTACCCCCATTACATCTCTTGTTGATAAAGAAGTATTGTCCTCCCCCTTTTGTTAATTCAGTTTCCAGTGCCTGCTGAGATGTCTAGTCTTGCCTATAAGATGATTGATGGAGTAGGTCCTACTTCGGAAAGATGTGTGAGTTTTCCTACTTCTTTCTGGATCAAACAATAGACAAGAGTCATATGTAAGGGTGCCCATAAGTTAGTTGAACCCGCAGAATTTGGCGTGAACAGCTGACCAGTCTCCAGTGACAGATGTTGCGGGGATAAACCAACCAGCATGGGCCAGGGGGGGTCTAGTGGTAGCTTATTCCTCCCTCTCCAGATTCCTCTTGGCCAAAGCACTGAAAGTGGAGAAAGACTCCAGTTACTGCAGATTTTCTCCCTGAAAGCAAAGGGTTAAGGCAGTGAAAATCCAACATGTGTTGTTGAGAGAGAGTCTCAACTTTAGATCAGTGGTCCCAAACTGTGACCCTCCAGAAGTTGCAAAACTTTAACTCCCAGCATGCCCAGACAGCCAAATGCCTTTCTGCCTCCTCCAGAGGATCCACACTGCCCCTGAAAGGTAAATTAAGGCTTCCCTCTCATCTCACTTCTTTGTGCAGTGGTCTCAAACTGTGGTCCTCCAGATGTTGCAAAACTTCAACTCCCAGCATACCCGGACAGCCGTTGGCTGTCCGGCCATGCTGGGAGTTGAAGTTTTGCAACATCTGGAGGGACACCGTTTGAAACCACTGCTTTAGATGGTTAAAGGGGTACTCCACTGGAAAACATTTTTCTTTTAAAATCAACTGGTGCCACAAAGTTAAACAGATTTGTAAATTACTTCCATGTAAAAAATCTTAATCCTTCCATTACTTATAAGCTGCTGTATGCTACAGAGGAAGTTCTTTTCTTTTTGAATATCCTTCTCTGCTGACACCTCTGTCCATTTTAGGAACTCCCCATAGTAGTAGCAAATCCCCATAGTAAACCTATTCTGCTCTGGACAGTTCCTGACATGGAGAGAGGTGTCAGCAGAGAGCACTGTGCTCAGACAGAAAGGAAATTCAAAAAGAAAATAATTTCCTCTGGAGTATACAGCAGCTGATAAGTACTGGAAGGATTAAGATTTTTTAATGGAAGTAATTTACAAATCTGTTTAACTTTCTGGCACCAGTTGGTTAAAAAAAAAAAAAAAAAGAGTACCCCTTTAACTGGTCTTGCCAGAATTGGGTTTGGCCAACACCTGTCTACTGTACATGACCTGCTGTAGTGTCACATTGACTCTCCAAAGTTCTCACTAGACATGACCGCCGCCTTAACCCTTGAGTGCTCAGCAGGAGCCGAGTGCAGTCATTACTGGAAGCATTTATTGCCGGGGCTCGCAGAGGTTACAATAACCAGTTAGGATCAGAGGCGCTTGGTGGGACCTCTGAAAGCCGATGCTGTTCCTCTCTGGTTTTCCTAAATGACTTGTCTTCGGAACACTTAGCTAATTCGCCGAGACGGGGAACAATTAGCTGTTACATAATAGCCCCTCGCAATGTCGGCCCGATGAATGGAATGAATTAAAGTTTTCACCTGTAGCTACGAAAGCGTTTCGGCAACACAAACCAGCCCCTCTGACGACGGGCAAGAGACCATTTCCTTTCCAGCTTGAGATTTCCCAAAGTACAGACACCGGCAGAGTCCGACGTGTCAACGATTTCATACACTGACAGCAAGCTGAGATCTTGGGGAAGAACTGAAACACAAACGTTGCAGAGCGTTTTATCGCGCGACGATTGAGCTCTATTTATATAGGATGAGTAATAGTCATCTGCATTTCACATATAATTCTGTGATGTGCACAAGAAGTGGGAATTCTATACTTTCTAGTATGATTTATTCTGCATTATGCAGGTGTTCAAGCAGAGATTGAAAAAGGCTACATAGCCGAAACGCGTCCGTCTTTGTTCTTATCTATTTTTGCCACCTTGATGTTTTTAAAGGGTACTTTTCATCACAAAAAAACTTTTGATATATTATAGATTAATGTATGCAGAATGACTTTCCAATTAATTTTCCACTTGGAAAAAATGACCACTAGAGGTCTCCTTACCAGTCCTGGCTGCAAGCCCTTTTTATAGATTTCAGACTCATGCTGGAGTCCTAAATCTCAGACTGCAGATGGGACACAGACAAGCTCAGCAGGCAGCTCTGAATCTTCTCCTCTCTGTTTACAACTGCATGTGCAGAGAGAAGAAAGATCGGAGCTCAGATAGTAAAATTAATGAGGGCATGCAGTAAGGCAGAGTCAGGAGTATGCCCTGAGCATAGTGCTGGCTCCTGCCTTTCTAATTGACAGGCAGGGAGCAGTGCTGAGCTTGTCTGTGTCCGGACTGCAGTCTGAGATTTAGGACTCCAGCATGAGTCTGAAATCTATAAAAAAAAAAGGGCTTGCGGCCAGGACTGGCAGGGAGACCTCTAGTGGTCATTTTTTCAAAGTGGAAAATGAAATAGAAAGAAGCATATTTTTTTTAATAACATGCAATTGGAAAGTTATTCTGCATACACTAATCTATAATATATCAAAAGTTTTTTTGATGAAATATGAAATATGCTTCTTTCTATTTAATTTTCCACTTTGAAAAAATGACCACTAGAGGTCTCCCTACCAGTCCTGGTCGCAAGCCCTTTTTATAGATTTCAGACTCATGCTAGAGTCCTAAATCTCAGACTGCAGCTGGGACACACACAAGCTCAGCTGGCAGCTCTGAATCTTCTCCTCTCTGTTTAAAACTGCATGTGCAGAGAGAAGAAAGATGGGAGCTCAGATAGTAAGGCATGCAGTAAGGCAGAGTCAGGAGTATGCCCTGAGCACAGTGCTGGCTACTGCCTTTCTGATTGACAGGCAGGGAGCAGTGCTGAGCTTGTCTGTGTCCCGGCTGCAGTCTGAGATTTAGGACTCCAGCATGAGTCTGAAATCTATAAAAAGGGCTTGCGGCCAGGACTGGTAGGGAGACCTCTAGTGGTCATTTTTTCAAAGTGGAAAAATGAAATAGAAAGAAGCATATTTTTTTAATAACATGCAATTGGAAAGTTATTCTGCATACACTAATCTATAATATATCAAAAGTTTTTTTGATGAAATATGAAATATGCTTCTTTCTATTTAATTTTCCACTTTGAAAAAATGACCACTAGAGGTCTCTCTACCAGTCCTGGCTGCAAGCCCTTTTTTATAGATTTCAGTTTCATGCTGGAGACCTAATTCTCAGACTGCAGCCGGGACACAGACAAGCTCAGCTGGCAGCTCTGAATCTTCTCCTCTCTGTTTAAAAATGCATGTGCAGAGAGAAGAAAGATGGAAGCTCAGATAGTAAGGCATGCAGTAAGGCAGAGTCAGGAGTATGCCCTGAGCACAGTGCTGGCTACTGCCTTTCTGATTGACAGGCAGGGAGCAGTGCTGAGCTTGTCTGTGTCCCGGCTGCAGTCTGAGATTTAGGACTCCAGCATGAGTCTGAAATCTATAAAAAAAATTTAAAAAAAGGCTTGCGGCCCGGACTGGTAGGGAGACCCCTAGTGGTCATTTTTTCAAAGTGAAAAATTAAATAGAAAGAAGCATATTTTTTAATAACATGCAATTGGAAAGTTATTCTGCATACATTAATCTATAATATATATATATATATAAAAAAAAATTATTATTATTTTTTTTTTTTCTAAGGAAAGGTACCCTTCTACAAGGAAGAAATAAAAGTTTGTGTTTTATGCATATTTGTGTCCGGAAGTGCCGGGGGACCATTGTGAGCAGCTTCTTTTTCTATAGAATTCTGTAGGTGCATGTGGCAGTAAATAGGGACCACTTACCGCTAATATTATATGCATTGTGATGACAGGACGCGTTGCGTCCTGTCATCACAATGCATATAATATTAGCGGTATTGTGAGCAGAGCCTCAATGTTATGAAACCAGCTGTGCAATGGTAACAATGTTCCGTCAACCATTACCCCCATACCCCGCTCCAGACCATCTCCTGCTGCGTAAATGCTGCCAATATGCTGAAGTGAATGTGAATGAGCAGATCCAGCGTCACAGGGCAGGGACATTAGGTCATACTCTGTACTCATATCTGGCAACACTGGAAAGCCAGTGACATATTGCAGTGCATCCCTCACACCGGAACCCGGAAAATCACCCTACCCCGGAAAATCTGCCTCGTGTACCACACCGATTCTGGAAAGTGTCCAAAGCTTTCTGTCTCATCCTAATGGCATGTACAGACATAGGGGACAAGAGAAGAACACCTAAATCTTATATATTTACTACAATGTATCAAAATTCTTGTACATAGGAGCAGTATTATAGTAGTTATATTCTTGTATATAGGAGCAGTATTATAGTAGTTATATTCTTGTACATAGGAGCAGTATTATAGTAGTTATATTCTTGTATATAGGAGCAGTATTATAGTAGTTATATTCTTGTATATAGGAGCAGTATTATAGTAGTTATATTCTTGTATATAGGAGCAGTATTATAGTAGTTATATTCCTGTATATAGGAGCAGTATTATAGTAGTTATATTCTTGTATATAGGAGCAGTATTATAGTAGTTATATTCTTGTATATAGGAGGCAGTATTATAGTAGTTATATTCTTGTATATAGGAGCAGTATTATAGTAGTTATATTCTTGTATATAGGAGCAGTATTATAGCAGTTATATTCTTGTATATAGGAGCAGTATTATAGTGGTTATATTCTTGTATATAGGAGGTAGTATTAGAGTAGTTATATTCTTGTATATAGGAGGCAGTATTATAGTAGTTATATTCTTGTATATAGGAGCAGTATTATAGTAGTTATATTCTTGTATATAGGAGCAGCATTATAGTAGTTATATTCCTGTATATAGGAGCAGTATTATAGTAGTTATATTCTTGTATATAGAGGCAGTATTATAGCAGTTATATTCTTGTATATAGGAGCAGTATTATAGTAGTTATATTCCTGTATATAGGAACAGTATTATAGTAGTTATATTCTTGTATATAGGAGCAGTATTATAGCAGTTATATTCTTGTATATAAGAGCAGTATTATAGTAGTTATATTCTTGTATATAGGAGCAGTATTATAGTAGTTATATTCTTGTATATAGGAGCAGTATTATAGTAGTTATATTCTTGTATATAGGAGCAGTATTATAGTAGTTACATTCTTGTATATAGGGCCAGTATTATAGTAGTTATATTCTTGTATATAGGAGCAGTATTATAGCAGTTATATTCTTGTATATAGGAGCAGTATTATAGTGGTTATATTCTTGTATATAGGAGGTAGTATTAGAGTAGTTATATTCTTGTATATAGGAGGCAGTATTATAGTAGTTATATTCTTGTATATAGGAGCAGTATTATAGTAGTTATATTCTTGTATATAGGAGCAGCATTATAGTAGTTATATTCCTGTATATAGGAGCAGTATTATAGTAGTTATATTCTTGTATATAGAGGCAGTATTATAGCAGTTATATTCTTGTATATAGGAGCAGTATTATAGTAGTTATATTCCTGTATATAGGAACAGTATTATAGTAGTTATATTCTTGTATATAGGAGCAGTATTATAGCAGTTATATTCTTGTATATAAGAGCAGTATTATAGTAGTTATATTCTTGTATATAGGAGCAGTATTATAGTAGTTATATTCTTGTATATAGGAGCAGTATTAGAGTAGTTATATTCTTGTATATAGGAGCAGTATTATAGTAGCTATATTCTTGTATATAGGAGACAGTATTATAGTAGTTATATTCTTGTATATAGGAGCAGTATTATAGTAGTTATATTCTTGTACATAGGAGCAGTATTATAGTTGTTATATTCTTGTATATAGGAGCAGTATTATAGTAGTTATATTCTTGTATATAGGAGCAGTATTATAGTAGTTATATTCTTGTATATAGGAGCAGTATTATAGTAGTTATATTCTTGTATATAGGAGGCAGTATTATAGTAGTTATATTCTTGTATATAGGAGCAGTATTATAGTAGTTATATTCTTGTATATAGCAGCAGTATTATAGTAGTTATATTCTTGTATATAGGAGCAGTATTATAGTATTATATTCTTGTATATAGGAGCAGTATTATAGTAGTTATATTCTTGTATATAGGAGCAGTATTATAGTATTATATTCTTGTATATAGGAGGCAGTATTATAGTAGTTATATTCTTGTATATAGGAGCAGTATTATAGTAGTTATATTCTTGTATATAGGAGCAGTATTATAGTATTATATTCTTGTATATAGGAGGCAGTATTATAGTAGTTATATTCTTGTATATAGGAGCAGTATTATAGTAGTTATATTCTTGTACACAGGAGCAGTATTATAGTAGTTATATTCTTGTATATAGGAGCAGTATTATAGTAGGTATATTCTTGTATATAGGAGCAGTATTATAGTAGTTATATTCTTGTACATAGGAGTATTATTATAGTAGTATATTCTTGTTAATGTATCTTTAAATTTGTTTTGTTTTTGTATTAAGAGGAATGGGTGCAAATCGAATTACTTGTAATTCGAATTACGTGTAACCATAGCACCAAATCTAAACACCCATCATCCCACTCCCATCACGTTGAGAGCGTGATTTTTAATTGACGCGCACTTTTCAATGGGTTCTATTTAATGTCGTAAAAAGAAGGAAAAAAAAAGGTTGTGAGAACTTGCAGTAACATTTCAGGTACTGTCGTAGCACCAGACACAGATAGTCGGGCCTTAGATTCTTGAAGCTTGCGGTGTCCCATTAAGGCTAATGAAATTAGTCTCCTCTTTATAGGCTTCCTTTATGTAGGGAGATCAAATATATCAGTCACATGGCTATTTGGCTTGTCGTTCCGCTCGTCTTCTCACCCGCGCTTAAGTATTTGATCTTTTAGGACACAAGAACATCTTTTTTTTTTTTTTTTGCCTCCTAATAGGTTGATTTAATATTGTGGCCTGCATCATATTTGTATGATTTCTGACTGAGCGTGAAGGAAGATAATGGCCGCGAACCAGAAGACCCCCAGATCTCATCCCCACAACAGACTTCATTTCTTACACAAACTTCTTTATCTAATTTATTTCTTCATCTTTAGGCAAATATCAGAGCTGACATGAGGGACAATGACATTGCCGGATAAAGATTATTAAAGGGTATTTTCCTTTAAATTTTATAATAAAAAAAATGATAATAATAATAATAAATAAAAAAATAATAAATAAATATATATGTATTAATTTTTATTTATTTATTCATTTTGAGATATATATATATATTTATATATATATATATATATATATATATATATATATATATATATGTATATATATATATATATACAGTGGTCCCTCAACATACGATGGTAATCCGCTCCAAATGGACCATCGTTTGTTAAAACCATCGCATGTTGAGGGATCCGTGCAATGTAAAGTAGAGGACAGTGGTCTACAACCTGCGGACCTCCAGATGTTGCAAAACTACAACACCCAGCATGCCCGGACAGCCGTTGGCTGTCCGGGCATGCTGGGAGTTGTAGTTTTGCAACATCTGGAGGTCCGCAGGTTGAAGACCACTGTTAGAGGAAGTTGTACTCACCTGTCCCCGCCGCTCCGGACCGTCACC
The DNA here is from genome assembly GCF_029499605.1 of Hyla sarda. Taxonomy (NCBI): domain Eukaryota; kingdom Metazoa; phylum Chordata; class Amphibia; order Anura; family Hylidae; genus Hyla; species Hyla sarda. The sequence goes on from NC_079194.1 coordinate 292,821,322, forward strand.
TCTCGTCACCGCTGCCCTGGATGTCGCCGTCCATCGCTGTCGCCGCGTCCCCGGGGTGTCCCCAACACTCCGGCAAGGCCTCTGCTTCCCCGGCATCCTCGCTCTCCGTTGCCACCATCACGTCGCTACGCACGCCACTCCTATTGGATGACGGGACGGCGTGCGCAGCGACGTGATGACGACGATGGAGAGCGCCGACGATGCAGGGGATCCCGAAGAGGACGCGCCGGAGCCCCGAGGACAGGTAAGTGATCGTCAGCGGACCACATGGGGCACCATAAACGGCTATCCGGTGGCAGCTGAAGCAGTCTGCGCTGCCGGATAGCCATATATGCGATGGCCCCGACATGCAAAAGCATCGTATGTTGAAATTATCGTATGTCGGGGCCATCGTAGGTCGGGGGGTCACTGTTTATATATATATATATATATATATATATATATATATATATTAATATAAGTCATCTCATTGTTCTAACAGGTGTCCGTTAAGAGGAGTTTTTATATAACAAGATTTCACGACTCCTCAAAGCAAATCTGATTTTAGTACTTATGAGCTTCTGAAGTTAAGGTTGTTCTTTTCTGTCTAAGTGCTCTCTGATGACACCTGTCTCGGGAACCGCCCAGTGTAGAAGAGGTTTGCTATGGGGATTTGCTTCTAAACTGGGCGTTTCCCGAGACACGTGTCCTCAGAGAGCACTTAGACAGAAAGAAACAACCTTAACTTCAGAAGCTCATAAGTACTGAAAGGATTAAGATTTTTTTTAATAGAAGTAATTTACAAATCTGTTTAACTTTCTGGAGCCAGTTGATATATAAAAAAAAGTTTTTTCCTGGATAACCCCTTTAACAGCGGAAGGCTGATGTGGTTTACCTGCACTGATACATTGTCCCACATTTACTATTGCAAACCCGACATGTTTTGTCAGGTTGTGCACCAGAAATTTGCGCCCGAATTGAAAAACTAACTGTTACTTACTCTCCATTTTACTAAGAAAATCCCCCCAAAAATGGGCGTGACCGTGTGGAAAAGGGGGCGTGGTCACCGAAAATGGGCGTGTTACCAACATTTTCACAAAAAAACTAATATTTACTAAAGTTTCCACAGAAAATGTGGTGGATTTCAGCTGAGGAAAACCCGACAGATCGGAGCATGTGTAAAAAAAAAAAGCAAAATGTAGGGAAAATGGAAAATATAAGGAAACCTTAGTAAATACCGCGGGAAAAAAATTGTAGGGAATTAAAACCTACACAACACTCCTAGTAAATAATGGCCAATGTAACAAACTATCAGGGCAGAAGACCGCTAAGGGCTTACACCTCCGCTTCTGATACTACGGGAACCGTGACGGCAATGTCAGTCCAAAATACATCAACTGTGCCTGATGGACCTTATTGACATAAATTGGGGTCTGTTATGATGACTTTCGTAAGGATGGGAAGAACAGCGCTGTGTCTTCCGGAAAAATCTTGTGGATCTATGGAACTACTGATGGAGCCTGATGTTGGACAGAACTTAAAGGGGTACTTTTTTTAAAAAAATTTTTAAACCAACTGGTGCCAAAAAGTTAAACAGATTTGTAAATGACTTCTATTAAAAAATCTTTACCCTTCCAGTACTTATCAGCTGCTGTATGCTCCACAAGAAGTTCTTTTCTTTTTGAATTTCCTTTCCGCCTGACCACAGTGCTCTCTGCTGACACCTCTGTCCCTTTTAGGAACTGTCCAGAGTGAGAGCAAATCCCCATAGCAAACCTACGCTGCTCTGGACGGTTCCTGATACGGGCAGCAGGTGTCAGCAGAGAGCACTGTGAACAAGACAAAAAATTTATAAAAAAATAAAAGAACTTCCTCTGTAGCATACAGCTGCTAAAAAGTACAGGAAGGGTCAAGATTCTTTAATAGAAGTCATTTACAAATCTGTTTAACTTTCTGGCATCAGTGGACTTATAAAGACCTAAAAAAAAAAAAAAAAAAAAAAAAAAAAAAATTTCCACCGGAGTACCCCTTTAACCAAATGATTTATTATACAGTTAAGATTTCCATAAAGACATTATATAGATTTTTTTCGCTACACGCAGACCATCCATTTTTGCAGCGGCATTGTAAGAGTTAAGTAAAAAAAAAAAAATAAGGAAATAAATAAAAAGCGGTGAATGGTGGTTTCTTCGTCCCTGCGCTCTATCATATCCTCGGCAGGACCAGAGCCTCAGATTTTTGGGGATTGTCAAAGAGAAATCCCCACGGATCACATGTCAGTTTGTGTAATGTATCCATAGCCCAGTGTACAAACCCAGGAATTGAAGAGCTCTGTTTTCCGTTACTGGAACAAACACCAGGCCTACACATCCGCTAACTGCGGCCCTGGTAATTGCCGGGACTGTTCCTGCCAGAAAAATGCTCTCTGAATTTTCCAAGCCTGGCCGCTTGATGTGCACGGCCTCATCTTCCATAGGAGGCTCTGCAGATGGAGGCATGTCCAGGATTTGCCGATCCCTCCACTGATTGGCCGTGACAGACGCCATCTCCATTTAAACCGGCCGGATTGGCAAATTTCCCAGAGTTCTTCACTCCCCCCCCCCTTCACCCCCGGCCCCCAATCACCTTAAGTGTGAGATTCTATACCTTGTTTACAGTAAGCGAGCGAGGCTCCGAACATAACGGTGTCCTTGAGGTTTACATCATGGTGGATGTGAACACAAGGGTGGCTTACAAGACCGCAGCTGAGACATTTTGCAGTCCTTGAAATGTCACTGACCTCACAGAAACGATTCGATATTGTTTGATTTTCGTGTAATTGGAAAAAAAGCAAAAAGTGTCAGATGCCTAGAACCCAGCGTAGGCCGACAAGTCGACTTGAGATCGCGAGCGGGTCCTGGTCTTCTGGAGAGGTTGTCGTAAAGCAACTAAAGACAAGGGTGTTTATGTAGAAAATAGGAGTTATTGGCCAAGGGTGGGGGTCAAGCGTTGGTGCCAACAAAGACACCATTGAGACCTTGGGGAGTGATGCCGAGGCTGAATGGGATCCATAGAACAGTTTGGTTTTTTACATGTTAAGTGTAGAAGATATTCAAACCCTATATATCTAGGATAGTGGTCTCAAACCTGTGACAGCTGCACAATTCTCACCCCCAGCATGTCATACGCCATTGGCACCATATTGGTAGTTGTAGTTTTGCAACAAATGGAGATCTACAGGTTAGAGACCCATGCTCTTGGATATGCAATCTCTTTATGATCATTAAGGATCCAACCTCTATGACCCCCCCCCCCCCCCATGATTCAAGTAGTCATATGGGCATGCAGCATCCTAAAGGGGCCACCAAGCTCCAGACTGTGGTCATGCCTACTTGTGGGGCATGATTAGGCATGAATGACAGCCCGGGCATGGCCCAACATCCCTGCTTTCCTCCCTGAAGTCTCACGCTAGCCCAAAAGCCACGTCATGCCCCTGGATATCACTGCTTAAGGGAACTGTTGTGTCAATCCCACCAGAGTAGACATGTTTACAGCTCGGGGAGTGATGAGTACCACGGGATGCCGCATGCCCCGATGACTACTTGAGCCTCATTAGCATACGAGGGCAAGACACTTCTCATTTTCAACACTATCATGGATGGGCAGGGGGACATCTGGACGTGGTGAGAAACCTAATTTTATCATATATAACGTACTGCTACCAATTATATAGGGTAAAACCTGGTGACTGTTTTCTTTTAGTTTTTTTTACTTTATGGCATTACACTTGTGGTGTCCCAGCACCAGTAGCTGTTCCGTGGTTTTTGATTATATCTGTAATATCAGAATAATATATTTTCCTAACTTAATTTCATTATTGTTATATGTATCAAATAACCTAATAGAGAAGAAAGGGAGGAGGCACAGCAATATATGGAAGACCACTAATGCTGTGTCGGCTTTTACGTAAATAAAACATGGGCGGCAATCCTCTGTATCATCAATGAAGTGAGACGCCTGCGGGTTGCAACGAAACTAGTGTATAGTAACCAATAAAAAAGTCACAGAGAAGCGAAATTGTGCACTCACCGCATAGTACGCGTAGTCAATTCTGGAGGCTCAGGGTCCGGGAGACGTCCATGGATGTATTAGACGCGCTCGGAGGCTACACCAGCCGTTTCACACGGTAATCCGTGCTTCTCCCGGCCTCGAGAGGCCGGAAGAAGCACGGATTACCGTGTGAAACGGCTGGCGTAGCCTCCGAGCGCGTCTAATACATCCATGGACGTCTCCCGGACCCTGAGCCTCCACGATTGAATACGCGTACTACACGGTGAGTGCACGATATCGCTTCTCTGTGATTTTACTATTGTTATATGACCCGGCAGTGAAGCCATGTGACCCTGCCTGCCAATGAGGCTCCAAAGTCTCCCCTGTATAGTGAGGTGCAGGGGAGGAGTTAGTTAGTCCACGGTTAGTTCACTCCAGTGTGACTCCTGAGCAACAGCTTAGCTCAGGTGTGCTGTGTGTCATGTGCTCCGAGGAGAGGCCTACTACAAGTCTAATCTCTCAACTGGTCATCCTGCAAGGATTACTCGCAGGGAGGAAATTCATGCCTCCGCGGAACGGTCTCCAGTACCGTGACCGGACCCTTGCAACCAGGATTTAATCTTCAGTTTCAAGTCAGTATAATTCTGTCAAGTTCACAAGTCTCAGCAAGGCAACTGTCACGATTCGGCAGGCTGGAGGTGGATCCTCTGTGCCAGAGAGGGATAGGCGTGGACCGTGCTAGTGGACCGGTTCTAAGCTGCTACTGGTTTTCACCAGAGCCCGCCGCAAAGCGGGATGGTCTTGCAGCGGCGGTAGCAACCAGGTCGTATCCACTAGCAACGGCTCAACCTCTCTGACTGCTGAAGATAGGCGCGGTACAAGGGAGTAGACAAGAGCAAGGTCGGACGTAGCAGAAGGTCGGGGCAGGCAGCAAGGATCGTAGTCAATATGGCGATAGCAGGAGGTCAAGTACACAGTATGGACAAACACAGTAAACGCTTTCACTAGGCACTAAGGCAACAAGATCCGGCAAGGGAGTGCAGGGGCAGTGAGCAGATATAGTCTGGGAGCAGGTGGGAGCCAATTAAGCTAATTGGGCCAGGCACCAATCATTGGTGCACTGGCCCTTTAAGTCTCAGAGAGCTGGCGCGCGCGCGCCCTAGAGAGCGGAGCCGCGCGCGCCAGCACAAGACAGCAGGGGACCGGGACGGGTAAGTGACCTGGGATGCGATTCGCGAGCGGGCGCGTCCCGCTGTGCGAATCGCATCCCCGACGGCCATGACAGTGCAGCGCTCCCGGTCAGCGGGACTGACCGGGGCGCTGCGGGGAGAGAGACGCCGTGAGCGCTCCGGGGAGGAGCGGGGACCCGGAGCGCTAGGCGTAACAGTACCCCCCCCTTAGGTCTCCCCTTTTCTTTGTCCGGTAACTGCCTCCCCTGGGATGAGGACACCGGGAAAGAATGGAGGGTTTCCTCAACGGCAGGCAGTACAGCAGGAGTGGGAATGGGGAGGGAGAGCAGAGGGCGAAGCCTGGCACGGGGCAGTGTGACACGAGGACGGGGGCCATGAGGAGGCACTGAGGCTTGCCTGACGGGACTGGGAGGGGGGGAGAGGCACTTCCTATGGCAGGAAGAGTCCCAGTTCTTGATCTCTCCTGTGGACCAATCAAGGGTTGGGGAATGGCGTTGAAGCCACGGTAGTCCAAGGAGAATTTCGGAAGTGCAATTGGAGAGGACCAAAAACTCAATTTTTTCGTGATGAGGTCCGATGCACATTAGGAGGGGTTCTGTGCGGTAACGCACGGTGCAATCCAACCTGACTCCGTTGACCGCGGAAATGTAGAGCGGCTTGACGAGACGGGTCACCGGGATGCGGAATTTATTCACCAAAGACTCCAGAATAAAATTCCCAGAGGCACCAGAGTCCAAGCAGGCCACGGCTGAGAGGGAGGAGTTGGCTGAAGGAGAAATCCGCACGGGCACCGTGAGACGTGGAGAAGCCGACTTAGAATCAAGAGACGCCACACCCACGAGAGCTGGGTGCGAGCGTGCGTTTCCCAGACGTGGAGGACGAATAGGGCAATCCACCAAGAAATGTTCGGTACTGGCACAGTACAGACAAAGATTTTCTTCCCTACGGCGATTCCTCTCTTCCTGGGTCAGGCGAGACCGATCCACTTGCATGGCCTCCTCGGCGGGAGGCCCAGGCGTAGAATGCAACGGAGACTGTGGGAGAGGTGCCCAGAGATCTAAGTCTTTTTCCTGGCGGAGCTCTTGATGTCTCTCAGAAAAACGCATGTCAATGCGGGTGGCCAAATGGATAAGTTCTTGCAGGTTGGCAGGAATCTCTCGTGCGGCCAGCACATCCTTGATGCGACTGGATAGACCTTTTTTAAAGGTCGCGCAGAGAGCCTCGTTATTCCATGATAATTCGGAAGCAAGAGTACGAAATTGGATGGCGTACTCGCCCACTGAAGAATTACCCTGGACCAGGTTCAGCAGGGCAGTCTCGGCAGAAGAAGCTCGGGCAGGTTCCTCAAAGACACTTCGAATTTCCGAGAAGAAGGAGTGTACAGAAGCAGTGACGGGGTCATTGCGGTCCCAGAGCGGTGTGGCCCATGACAGAGCCTTCCCAGACAGAAGACTGACTACGAAAGCCACCTTAGACCTTTCAGTAGGAAACTGGTCCGACATCATCTCCAAGTGCAGGGAACATTGCGAAAGAAAGCCACGGCAAAACTTAGAGTCCCCATCAAATTTGTCCGGCAGGGACAAGCGGAGGCTAGGAGCGGCCACTCGCTGCGGAAGAGGTGCAGGAGCTGGCGGAGGAGATGGTTGTTGCTGCTGTAGCTGAGACTGAAATTGCTGTAGCTGTGACTGAAGCTGCTGTAGCTGCGACTGAAGTTGCTGTGTCATGGTGGTCAAGTACGACAGCTGGTGATCTTGTTGGGCGATCTGTCGAGCTTGCTGGGCGACCAGCGTAGTGAGGTCAGAGACAACTGGCAGGGGAACCTCAGCGGGATCCATGGCCGGATCTACTGTCACGATTCGGCAGGCTGGAGGTGGATCCTCTGTGCCAGAGAGGGATTGGCGTGGACCGTGCTAGTGGACCGGTTCTAAGCTGCTACTGGTTTTCACCAGAGCCCGCCGCAAAGCGGGATGGTCTTGCAGCGGCGGTAGCAACCAGGTCGTATCCACTAGCAACGGCTCAACCTCTCTGACTGCTGAAGATAGGCGCGGTACAAGGGAGTAGACAAGAGCAAGGTCGGACGTAGCAGAAGGTCGGGGCAGGCAGCAAGAATCGTAGTCAATATGGCGATAGCAGGAGGTCAAGTACACAGTATGGACAAACACAGTAAACGCTTTCACTAGGCACTAAGGCAACAAGATCCGGCAAGGGAGTGCAGGGGCAGTGAGAAGATATAGTCTGGGAGCAGGTGGGAGCCAATTAAGCTAATTGGGCCAGGCACCAATCATTGGTGCACTGGCCCTTTAAGTCTCAGAGAGCTGGCGCGCGCGCGCCCTAGAGAGCGGAGCCGCGCGCGCCAGCACAAGACAGCAGGGGACCGGGACGGGTAAGTGACCTGGGATGCGATTCGCGAGCGGGCGCGTCCCGCTGTGCGAATCGCATCCCCGACGGCCATGACAGTGCAGCGCTCCCGGTCAGCGGGACTGACCGGGGCGCTGCGGGGAGAGAGACGCCGTGAGCGCTCCGGGGAGGAGCGGGGACCCGGAGCGCTAGGCGTAACAGCAACAGAGCTCCCAAGGGGTTACACTGCACTCTCACATCAAAGGCTATCTGTATGTGTAATATCATCTGCACCAGCTCAGTAAAGACAGTTATCTGTAACCTGACATCGGTGTGTTCATTTACTCAACGTGTCTGGTCCAGGAGATAGCTGCCTAAAACCTCGGACCGTGTATGGGATAACAGTGCCCTGGGTCACGAAGTGATCAATTATTCTTGCTAACACCCCGTGGCTACCACACAAATTCTTGTGCAAACGCCTCCAAAAAGTCGCAAAACTACACCAGCTCAAACATTGCTTAGCTTTTTGGTGTGTGCATGAAAGTTGTAAATTTTTGCCCAAATAAACCAGAGAAATTCCAGGAAATTTGTACCTTCACAAAGTTTATCAAATGCCCTGCAGCCACACCTACACCTACAATAAGGAATTCCCTCCCAATATTCTGTGATTTATTCCATTGCTCCCCATTACAATGATGGCTATTGATGTGAAAATAAGGATCCTACTGGTTATAAGAAGCGGAGGAGATAACTCCAGTCATGTAGGGTTGGACTGGCCGACCAGATGACTAATAGACTTTCCAGTAGACACCATGCTCTACCATGGTGCGAATATTCGCATATTCTTAATGACCTCGTTTTATTTTCGCATGTGCGAATATTCGCGCGTGCGATAATTAACATATGCGAAAATTTGCATATACAAAATTAACATAAGCTAAAATTCGCATATGCGAAAATTATCATATGCAAACTTTCGCATGTGCGAAAATTCGCACACCAGTCTCACACAGTAGTATTAGAGCCTTCTTTACACCACATAAGCTGGAAGCAGAGAGGGATGATCACTGTGATGTGTACTGTGAAAAAACAAAAAAACAACGAATATTCGTAATTACGAATATATAGCGCTATATTCGCGAATATTCGCGAATTCGCGAATATGCGATATTCGCGAATAAAATTCGAATTGCGAATATTCGCGAGCAACACTATTCCCATCTGTAGGTTGGATCACTTGGGTTCAGGACTCGAGTCCTGCAGGAATGTGTGAGAACTAAGTCCCATTACAGGAGTCCTGCAGGACCAGTCCTTGAGTGGAAATCTTGGGTGAGTTCCTACACTTTTTTCCCAGAACTTGACCCCTGCTTGGGTTCATGTAGATGGGTTTTTGTTCTGTATAGATGGATGCTTGGCCAATGATCCTTCCCAAGGTAATTCAACTCTATTCCAGTCTTGAAAGCCAGTGGTAGACAGTGGTGACATATCTTCTCAGACCCTCCTCACCTTGGATCGGTTACCTGTGGACATCTCAGGGGCTGTGCTCGGTAATATAGGACCATTGGAGGGGGCTACATTCACAGAACATTGAGGACCCTGGAAAAGCTTGAGACTGGGAGTTTCCATGTCTTCTCTTGCTTACTGTTCATTGTTCGTCTCCAAGCAATTTGTCCCCATTTCACAGTTAGGCACCATGACGGGGATATAATGGAGCAATGACCTGCTGCGATTAGGTACGGGGACAACAGTCGCCCAGTGTGTCCTGCAACCTCCATGCCTGCGGCTCAGAGGATGCACAAGTCTGATCGATTTTCACAGCTAATGTATTCGGATCCGCTCGCTCAGGCTCGGGGACAAGATTCAGACCATGGCACGTGGAGCATAGAAAAACCCCTTTGTCCTGTTGCGGTCCCACTTTCTTCTTTAAAAAAAAAAATGTTAAACAATTCTCCTTCAATGGCTGATTTATGTACAAAAGGGTTTATGAGGACATACAGGGTGGGGTTATCCAAAGGATAGGGGATAAGATGTCTGATCGAGGGGGTCCCGCTGCTGGGGACCCCCACGATCTTGGCTGCAGCACCCCAGACATCCGGTGCACGGAGCGAACTTTGCTCCGTGCCGGATGACTGGTGACGCGGGGCGGAGGCTCGTGACGTCACGGCCGCGCCCCACTCGTGACGTCACGGCCATGTCCCCTCAATGCAAGTCTATGGGAGGGGGCGTGACGGCAGTCACGCCCCCTCCCATAGACTTGCATTGAGGGGGCATGGCCGTGAAGTCACGGTCAGGGCGCAGCTGTGACATCACGAGCCTCTGGCGCTGCACCCAATGCTCTAAACGAACGCCGGGTGCAGCAGGAAGTTCGCGGGGGTCCCCAGTGGTGGGACCCCTACGATCAGACATCTTATCCCATATTCTTTGGATAGGGGATAAGAGTGTCTAGGGGCGGAGTGCCCCTTTAAAAACAACTCAGCTTTGTCCTGTGTCTGCAAGATAGGCAATACAAGTCTATGGAGGATATAGCTCTGCCTATTTTGGTGGGATCCGACAACTATTTCATATATATGAGGTTGTGCCTACTCTCCATTGATGGATGATTCTAGAGTGATTCATTTTAGTGCCTGATCTTCAGCCAAACTAAGTATGAATGTGCATGGGAAGAATGGAGGTAAAAGCAATTGGCCAACAGGTATAGAGGTTGTATGACAACTTTTGACAGTTTTTATTGTTTGGGGGTTGGAGCTTTTCTCCCCGTCCTGTGTCTATGTGAGCGAGACGGTCCTAGAGACTTGCATTATAAGACTGTCACAGGCACCCTAACAATGTTAAAGACTGGTACAAGCGGATCCTTAAAAGAGGCAGAACGAACCAAGAAAGTATGTACACAGCTCGTAACCACCACCCCACCCCACCCCACGTTACTAAGGCGTCATTGATGCCACAAGGTATCGCATTTACTCATATTACTAAAATTATGTCAGAATGGACGTGCTGGGGTCAAATACAACAGGGATGACGTCTGCATGGAAATTATTTGTTCTCTGGAGTTTGTGGGGGGTTTTCCACACCCCAAAATTGGCTTCCTATGAAATGTATTCCAGTGTATATGTGTGAGAGCAGGACGAGCTATGTACAATGTGTCAGTATGGAGTCGAGATTGGAGTCGGGGTGCAATGCAGGGTAAATGCAGGGCAGATGCTATGGCCCAAAGGGCAGATGGTATTAACGCCTTCTTGTCGTGACGCCAGGGTGTGGTTTAGCCTTAACCACCCAAAGGTGATCCTGGGTTAGTCGGGCCAATGAAGACACCAACGCCAGATTAAGGATAACGGCAGCTTTACTGAGGCAAGACAGGTGATATAGTCCTTGCAGTACAGCCAAATATCCCAGGGAGGGGACCAGTGACACAGGGGGACCTCGCAGGCTTGCTGGGACTCGCAGTAGTTAAACTAACTTTAGTGTAGGCCACGGTGACTACAGATGGACTTGACAGAGATAGTGACTGACATTAAGATGACTTGACTTACTGATGACCGACTTGTGGCTGCAGGACTTTAGGCTTGAGGCCTCCAATGCTCTGGACACAGACACTGAGACGACTGGACTGGACCTCAGCAGGAGTAGCAATGTGCTAATAGAGAGATTGCAGACCCTCCCTTGGTTACATAGGGGGGCTGTGCAAGGAGCCCATAGGTCACTTGAGCCCTCGGGGTAACACTTGAGCCCTCTGGGTAACAATCATGTGGTACAATCATTAAAGCAACAGTACATTAAATGAGGCAAACCTATATACATAATGCGGGTATTCTGCAGGGGAGCCCTGGGGACATGCAGGGACTCTGCCTGACAGGGCAGGAGGACAGTACGGGGTCACATCATCCCATACTGGGACACCACATATGTGCAATGTATTAGTCTGGAGTCCAGATTGTTTAGCTCACAGAGCATTGTCTAGACTGGATACAACTGTCTCCACCTTTCAGCTGAGAGCAGCACTAGCTGTGTACAATGTATCAGTCTGGAGTCCAGATTGTTTAGCTCACGGAGCATTGTCTATACAAGATACAACTGTCTTCATTTCTCAACTGAGAGTCGCACTAGCGATGTACAATGTAATAGTTTGTAGTACAGGCTGTTGAGCTCACAGAGAATTGTCTAGACTGGATAGAATTTTATCACTTCTCAGCAGAAAGCAGGACGAGCTATGTACAATGTATCAGTCTGGAGTCCAGGCTGTTGAGCTCACAGAGCATTGTCTAGACTGGATACAATTGTCTCCACCTTTTAGATGAGAGCAGGACGAGCTATGTACAATGTATCAGTTTGGAGTCCAAGCTGCTGAGCTCACAGAGCATTGTCTAGACTGGATACAATTGTCTCCACTTCTCCAGCTGAGAGCAGGACGAGCTATGTACAATGTATCAGTCTGGATTCTGGGCTGTTTAGCTCACAGAGCATTGTCTATATTTTATACAATTGCCTCCACTTCACAGCTGAGAGCAGGACGAGCTATGTACAATGTATCAGTCTGGAGTTCGGGCTGTTTAGCTCACAGAGCATTGTCTAGACTGGATATACAGTGTTCTTATTGAGCAAAGTAATATCTACAAAATGACAAACTGTAATACTAAATATATTCCGTATGATGGAATGATCAATAATGTTAAACTGTACCTAAACCTTCAGCAAACTTCTGACATGTCAGAGATTTGGATTAGTGGGGGGTCAGGTGAGGCTGAGACTCTCACGGATCATTAGCAGCAAAAGTTGGCGGCTCACCTCAGCCTGACTTTCCCATCCGCTTCCGGACTAACTGGCTGTGCCACCGGTCCAGTAGGCAGAACTAAAAGGAGGAATGTCCAGCGCAGGATAAGGTCAAACAGGAACTTTATTGGCGATCACATGGAGCACACAGAAACACCAACGCGTTTTGGATCAAACTGGGCCCTTACTCATGGCATGCCATGATTAAGGGTCCAGTTTGACCCGAAATGCGTTGGTGTTTCTGTGTGCTCCATGTGATCGCCAATAAAGTTCCTGTTTGACCTTATCCTGCGGTGGACATTCCTTCTCTTAGTACTCACGGATCATTAGGATGAAGGGGCAGAGAAACTCCAAACAATTATCTGTGTGTATATATATATATATATACATATATATATATATGTATATATATATATGACAGGGAACTCTATGTACTGCACTGCGACTATGTTGGTGCTATAGAAATGATATGTAATGATAGGTATCCCTGCTTCCCCACATAGAGAACACTGCAGTCCCATAATGTACTGCCAGGCGGTAATCTCATATAAACCTGGGACTGCCCAGACCATATGTGGAGGGCTCCCGCTGACAGCTCTGACAGGGGGATCCGCAGATGCAGTGTTACACAGTGAATCACGCACCAGCCACTAATCCAAGCACGGCCCCATGTTATAGCTGCGTGGAGATGGAGCAGAGCTGAGTTTGTTTCCAAAGGTAAACCGACAAACTACATTGGCTCTGCTACATCATGAATGTAGAATAACTCAACCCCTTCACTCCCTTGGACATAAAGCAATGTAATTCAAGCTGCTATTGAAATGTACATCTAGGGCAGATAGCCAACGGCTGTCCAGGCATGCTGGGAGTTGTAGTTTGGCAACAGCTGGAGGCACCCCTGGTTGGGAATCCCCAGCCTTTACTATATATTACTATATAGTCCAACATGTTAAGAGTTGTAGTTTTGCAACAGCTGGAGGCACCCCTGGTTGGGAAACACGACCTTTACTATATATTACCATATAGTCCAACATGTTAAGAGTTGTAGTTTTCGTTTGCGGCAGCTGCTGAGTCACAGGCTGTATCAGGGCATGCTGGGAGTTGTAGTTAGTAACTAACTGCAACTCCCGAATTTAATTTAAAAAAAAAAATAAAGCGATCAAAAAGTCACACAAAACAAAAATGGTACTGTGAAAATCTACAGATCGGGGCACAAAAAATGTATTTAAAAAATGTATTCCAACCAGGGTGCCTCCAGCTGTTGCAAAACTACAACTCCCAGGCTGGCCGGCCATGCTGGGAGTTGCAGTTTTGCAACTCCCAGCGTGCTGAGATGCACCCGAGATGCACCTGGCAGACTAGATCCTAGAGTTACAAAACTGAGGTGCAATACCGTAGACAACCTGTGAACAGGCGGGGGGCACTGTGTCTAAAAAAGAAAGCACAATTATGTTTTTTCTAATTCCATACAAACCCTAACGATTTTCTTGTTTCATCATAGAACATTTCCAGTTCCAGTCATATGAAAGAATGAAAAAACAAAGAGGCTGAGAGTTTTAGTTTTTTTGGGGGGGGGGGACACTGATCTAAATGAGTGGTTCCAAACCAGGGTGCCTCCAGCTGTTGCAAAACTTCAACTCCAACTTCAACTTTAAGCTTGGTGGTAGTTTTTTTGGAATTGTGGTGTTTTCTTCCCATAGATGTCTACAGGAAGAGAACAAAAAAAATAAAAATAAAATAACTGCATAAAAAACGCCAGGTCACATGATGAATGAATCACATGACTTATAATGAAAAAAATATATATTGGGGGAGATTCAGCAAAACCTGTCCAGAGGAAAAGTTGCTGAGTTGCCCATAGCAACCAATCAGATCGCTACTTTCATTTTTGAAAAGGCCTGTGAAAAATGAAAGAAGCGATCTGATTGGTTGCTATGGGCAACTCAGTAACTTTTCCTCTGGACAGGTTTTCATAAATCTCCCTTTGTGTAAAAGTACTCTAAGGGTAAGTTCACATGTACAGGATCTGCTGCATATTTTGTGCAGCTGATTTCGGTACCCATTAACTTCAAAGAGCAGCAAAATCAGCTGCAGAAAATATGCAGCAAAAATATGCATCAGATCCTGCACGTGTGAATGTACCCTAAGGCTGGGTTTCAACAATTTATTTTTTATTTTTTGCAAAAACGCTAAAAAGTTACGGACACCTCCATTGTTTTGAATTGTCGGACTGACAATTCATTAAAAGGGGTACTCCGGTGGAATTTTTTTTCCTTTTTAAATCAACTGGTGTCAGAAAGTTTAACAGATTTGTAAATTACTTCTATTAAAAAAATCTTTCCCCTTCCAGTACTTTTTAGCAGCTGTATGCTACAGAGGAAATTCTTTTCCTTTTGAATTTCTTTTTTGTCTTGTCCACAGTGCTCTCTGCTGACACCTCTGTCCGTGTCAAGGAACTGTCCAGAGCAGGAGAAAATCCCCATTGCAAACCTATGCTGCTCTGGACAGTTCCTGACACGGACAGAGGTGTCAGCAGAGAGCACTGTGGACAAGACAAAAAATAAATTAAAAAATAAAAGAATTTCCTCTGTAGCATGCAGCTGCTAAAAAGTACTGGAAGGGTAAAGATTTTTTAAATAGAAGTAATTTAAAAATCCGTTTAACTTTCTGGCACCAGTTGGTTTAAAAATAAATGTTTTCCACCGAAGTACCCCTTTAATGATGATGGCAATGCTATACCTGCTGAAGGGTCAAAGAGGGCCCACATTTTGGCTTTGCTATGGAGACATGACCCCCTAGTTTTGTTACGCATATGTATGGTGCAGTAGTGATGTGGATATTCAGGGTTAACAGAATCCTTCGCCAACCCCTGTGCTTCCACCCTGCCACCATTCTCCAGCAGTGTAAGGGACCACAGAGACACTGCCATGATTACGCAGACCCCCATCTCTTTGGAGGCGGCTGCGAAGGGGTCCTGGTACTGATGAGAAGCCTGTCTCCGAATCTGATCTTTCACAGATGGCGGGACGTAGGAAGTGCAATTATGGGGAAATTGCAGAGAGGCAAATGAGACGTTGCCAAGCGCTGCCACTGCCCATTACCCACCTGGGCCGACTGATTGTTGTAGACAACAGCTGCATCTGTATGTACTTTAAAGGGAAGAGATGTCTTCTACATGGGGAAGGGAGGAGCAAGTGGTCCTATGTGGACCGTGCGGAGGAGGACTAAGGGGCTCATACATATAACCCCTTAGTCCTGACGTAAAGGGGGAGGGACAGGCGAGGGCCACTGGAGGGCTAGAGGTAGGGTTGCCACCTGGCCGGTATTTTTATATAAAAAATACCGCCAGTGCAATGGCCGGTATTAATCCAACCAATCCTCCAACTCCTGGAATGTTGCACCATATACTATACTAGTGTTTCCCAACCAGAGCGCCTCCAGCGGTTGCAAAACTACAACTCCCAGCATGCCCGGACAGCCGTTGGCTGTCCGGGCATGCTGGGAGTTGTAGTTTTGCAACAGCTGGAGGCACCCCTGGTGGGGAAACACTGACCTATACTATATACTACTATATAGTCCAACATGCTGGGAGTTGTAGTTTTGCAACAGCTGGAGGCACCCCTGGTTGGGAAACACTGACCTATACTATATACTTCTATATAGTCCAACATGCTGGGAGTTGTAGTTTTGCAACAGCTGGAGGCACCCCTGGTGGGGAAACACTGACCTATACTATATACTACTATATAGTCCAACATGCTGGGAGTTGTAGTTTTGCAACAGCTGGAGGCACCCCTGGTTGGGAAACACTGACCTATACTATATACTTCTATATAGTCCAACATGCTGGGAGTTGTAGTTTTGCAACAGCTGGAGGCACCCCTGGTTGGGAAACACTGACCTATACTATATACTCCTATATAGTCCAACATTCTGGGAGTTGTAGTTTTGCAACAGCTGGAGGCACCCCTGGTTGGGAAACATTGACCTATACTATATACTCCTATATAGTCTAACATGCTGGGAGTTGTAGTTTTGCAACAGCTGGAGGCACCCCTGGTTGGGAAACACTGACCTATACTATATACTCCTATATCGTCCAACATGCTGGGAGTTGTAGTTTTGCAACAGCTGGAGGCACCCCTGGTTGGGAAACATTGACCTATACTATATACTCCTATATAGTCCAACATGCTGGGAGTTGTAGTTTTGCAACAGCTGGAGGCATCCCTGGTTGGGAAACACCGACCTATACTATATATTACTATACTATTACTATATAGTCCAACATGTTAAAGGGATACTCCTGTGGAAATGTTTTATTTTTTTTTAAATCAACTGGTGCTAGAAAGTTAAACAGATTTGTAAATTACTTCTATTATAAAATCTTTACCCTTCCAGTAGTTTTTAGCAGCTGTATGCTACAGAGGAAATTCTTTTCTTTTTGGATTTCCTTTTTTGTCTTGTCCACAGTGCTCTCTGCTGACACCTGATGCCCGTATCAGGAACTGTCCAGAGCAGGAGAAACTGTCCAGAGCAGGAGAGAATCCCAGTTTCTGATACGGGCATCGGGTGTCAGCAGAGAGCACTGTGGACAAGACAAAAAAGAAATTTAAGTAGAAAAGAATTTCCTCTGTAGCATACAGCTGCTAAAAAATACTGGAAGGCTAAAGATTTTTTTGTAGAAGTCATTTACAAATCTGTTTAACTTTCTGGCACCAGTTGATTTAAAAAAAAGTTTTCCACGGAGTACCCCTTTAAAGAAAAGTTTATTTTTCTAATCCTGGACAACCCATTTACCCATTTTTTTCCAACGTTATATATGTTTGCTATTCAGAACCTTCAGAAAGCTGGATAACAAGCCACATAGCCTATGATATATATTGTAATGGCAATGATCTCTATCCCGTGGGTCTCCAGCTGTTGCAAAACTACAACTCTAAGCATGCCCAGACAGCCTTTGGCAACTGCTTTTGCCTTTGACAATTGCTTATTAGCTCCGCCCTGATGACTTCCAGCTCCGCCCTGGTGGTTAATGTAGCACGAAGTTGATAAACAGCTGGTATCAGAGATCTGTTCCCCCATGGTGGCTGTGAGGGTGTGTTCACACGATCAACCTGCCATCACTTCCTGTGTTCTGTCTTGCCATAACTGTTACTAGAGACAGATTTTCCATGTCAACAGGAAGTGGACAGCAGATTGCAGGAAAGGGAGACACCTAGTGGCCAAGAATGTGGAGCTTTTTTTTCTGAGGAGTCATTTTTCCTAAACTGAGTACTGCTACGTGATCTGCAAAGATGTTAGGAATCACATAGACTACCAAATTAAAGGAAGGAGTTTAAAAGGACCTTTAAAATTTCACCATATATTGTAGATACCCAAAAAATAACAAAATTGTTACCTGTCCCGACAATAATAAGGCCTCGAATGGTTACGTAGGCGTAAAAAATAAACAAGTTGTGGCAGATGGAATGTAAGGAGCCAAAGAAAAGAAAATTTAATTAAAAAAAAAACCTTGTCTCGGGGGTTAAGGAGTTGTTCATCTGTCAAATTTGGATATATTGGAATCATTGAGGGGAAGCCCAAATTCGCCCCGTTTCTCTAACAGCGAGCGAAAGGTGTGGCTTGGTACAACTACGTACGACTTCCTGTCATGTGATCGTCCATTGGGTGGTCACCAGCGCAGCTACAGTGACACCATTTTCCGCCTTTACTCCAGTTTTCCTAAACCCGTGTGGAGGAAGAGTGGTGCAGTTGCCCATAGCAACCAATCAGATCACTTCTTTAATTTTTAAAGTCCTCTGAAAAAAAAGAGAAGTGATATGATTGGTTGCTATGGGCAACTGCACCAGTCTTCCTCTACACAGGTTTTGATAAATCTCTCCATATATCTGTGTACTCGAAGCAGTGTCCACCCCCCCCCAATCTGTGGTCCTCCAGCTGTTGCAAAACTGCAACCCCCATTATGACAGAAAACTAAAACAGTGAGATGGGACAATTTCTTTAAAGGGGTACTCCACTCACTGGAAAACATTTTTTTTTTTTTTTTTTATCAATTGGTGCCAGAAAGTTAAACAGATTTGTAAATTACTTCCATTAAAAAATCTTAATCCTTCCAGTACTTATAAGCTGCTGTATGCTCCACAGGAAGTTCTTTTCTTTTAGAATTTCCTTTCTATCTGACCACAGTTGTGGTGTCCCAGTACGGGATATGGTCCTTCTGTCTTGTCAGGCTGAGTCCCTGTCTGTTCCCGGGCTCTCCTGTAGTGTATACCCCTGTGTACATAGGTTTTACATAAAGAGTAAGGACCTTTATTGTTTGTCACATGATTATATTTGTACCACATGATTATGTTTAAGTCACATGTTTAAGTCATATGATTGTTACCCAGAGAACCCAGTGATCAGGTGACCTCCCAAGTGACCTATGGGCTCCTTGCACAGCCCCCCTATATAAGATGGGGAGGAGCTGCAATCTTTCTCTTTCATCTCTCTTGTTCCTGAGGTTCAGTGCAGACGTCTCAGTGTTTGTGTCCGGAGCATTGGAGGCCTCAAGCCTAAAGTCTGCAGCCACAAGTCAATTGCAACTAAGCCAAAGTCATCTAATCGTCAGTCATCGCATCAGTCAAGTCTACAGTCTATTCATCGTGGCCTGCATTATAGTCAGTCTACCTACTGCAAGTCCCAGCAAGCCTGCGAGGTCTCTCTGTGTCACTGGCCACCTCTCTGGGATACTGGCTGAACTGTATAGACTGTACCATCTGTCAGTAAAAGCTACCGTCTGTTACCCTTAACCTGGCCTTGGACTCTATTGCCCCTGCCTGACCTAGGACTAGCGGTACTACCTTTTGGTGGTTATATAGGAAAACCAAGCCCTGGCGTCACGAACACAAAGCTGTTAATACCATCTACCCCTAGGCAACACCATCTGCCCCTTACACCTCCCCTCACACCCCGTGGCTCACCACACAGTTCTCTCTGCTGACACCTCTGTCCAAATTAGGAACTGTCCAGAGTAGGAGCAAAGCCCAAGAGAAAACCTATCCTGCTCTGGACAGTTCCTGACATGGACAGATGTGTCAGCAGAGAGCACTGTGGTCAGACAGAAAGAAATTCAAAAAGAAAAGAACTTCCTGTGGATAATACAGCAGCTAATATGTACTGGAAGGATTAAGATTTTTTAATAGAAGTAATTTACAAATCTGTTAAACTTTCTGGCACCAGTTGATTTAAAAGAATATATTTTCCAGTGGAGTACCCCTTTAAAAGCAATTGCCTCCCAAAAAACATGGCTACTTTCATCCAAGAACAGTGCCACCCATATACTTAGGTTGTGTCTGTCACAACAGCTCAGCTCCACGCAGTCATAGGGCTGTTTCTTCAGCAGCCATGTTTTTTCGTAAGCCCTGTGTGGTCTCTTTAAGGAGCTTTCTCAGTGCCCGAATGACCCTCAGCATTTCGCTCATCGCCTGGCAGCGCCGTTGGGTTTTATTTCTTGTGTGGTTAAGTAGCATTAAAACATAATAGCCGTATTTCATTTACAAAGGGATGTCATAAAAGTCCAGTTCTACCACAACATACACGGCATAGAATGTTTGCGTGTCTGCGACACGTGAAAGAGAGGGTCATCGGCGTCGCCCTGTCCAGTATGGTGACGCCTGTGCCTTGGGACACACTATAATGTGAGGTTGCCATGGCTGGTGGGGAGCGCTAATGGTTAACCACCCAAACATTTTTCCATGTAACTCCAGTGTAATGAGGCTCTATAGCCAAGCGTTCCCACCTTATTAACTCGAGACAAAGGCCTGACACCCCTCACCTCCCCCGGACGGTTTTCCGCATACGGTTCTTTAAATACCCTTATTTAGAAGACTTTGCTTAACGGGATTTCTCAAGAGACATAAAAAGAGCTCGGAGGAGGCCATGATATTAGCCACACTCTGCGCCGCTTCTCATTGTCACTAGTTTAACCCTGGTGTGATGTGACAATGGCGACAATGGTTAACCCCGATATCCTACCCCCTCCCCAATACACACACACATCACTGTGGTCTGGGAAGCTAAGATAAAGGAAGCTGTTTGTTTCAGTGAGAAGCTAATTTAGCTGTTCTTGTGCAACCCGAAAAGATAGCGCCCCTCATCATCGTCGCATTCTTAGGCCGCGTTCACACGCACGGATCCGCATCATATTTTGCGCTGCAGATCTGCTGAACCCCTACATTGTGCCTCCATTTGTGTCTGCTCATAGCCGCAATCCAAAGCTAAGAGCAGACACGCTGCAATGTGCAAATCGCAGCACTCATTCGCAGTGTACTCGCACACATCGCAACCGTTCCCCCTGCTCCCTGCGCTAGGATGAGAGCAGCCGCGATGTGTGCGAGTATGCCGCGCATGCATGTAGAGACTTGCACATCATGGTGTGTCTGCTCATAGCGGCAGATTGCACAGGCACAGATGGAGGCTCAATGTAGGGGTCCATAATATGCTGCGGATCTGTCCATCTGAAGGCTACATGACAATTTTTACATCTGTTGAGTCCATACCATTCCGCCCTTCAAAGTCGTATACAATCTTATACCTAGACTTAACCATTGACTTCTATTGACAAATCGTATCCAACACATGCACCTGTTTTGGTCCGTTTACATTTCCGCACAATTTATTATTATTATTTTTTTTTTTTTTTGGAGACTGTAAAACGCCGGTTTTACGGTTTAAAAACTTGCAAAAAAGGCTGTGTTTTGTTTAAACTATTGACTTGTATAGTAAAACGCTTATTTGCTTTTACAGTCCAAAAGCTTAAACCTTAGTCCAGCCCCTGAGGAACATCAACTTCTCCACATTTCTAAACTGAGTCTGCGGAGAGAATCTGCTGAACAAGGGCTCCAGTGCCAATATCCTACGACCTATATGGAGGGGTACGGCCTCGGCCTTTGGACTGGTAGCTGCCAAATTAATTAATTAGTCTACATCACAGGACTATGTAACGGGAGTTAGGACTTTTCTGTGAGGCAACCAGGGACATTTACATGCCTCCTCAGGGCAGCAAAATCTAGTAAGACCCAGTAACGCACTCAGCAGAAAAAACCCTTTACCTGTGTCTGGTATCCCTGTACCTACACCATCTTGGGTGCCCCTGGGGAATGTGTGCTACCATTCTATCAGTGCAGGCCTCTCACATTTGGCAACTGTGTTAGGACTCTCCAGCCAACTGTGATATAACTGCGACAAGTTCCTGTGAACCCTTTCTCTACACTGTGTCATTGCCCAGATAAAAGGTGCCATTCTGTGTCCAGATAGCATCACATTGCATAAATAAATCATTCAGTACTCAAATAGTGTCTGCAGGCACATAATCCTGGTATCACGAAGCGAGGCACCAGATCCTAACACCCAATATAAGACGTTTTAGAGCAAACGACATATAAACAGCATTAAAATTGTCCTCCGAGATGTGTAGCGCTTGCGACTTAACACACAACAGGCGCTTACAGTAAATCTTTATAGACAATGTTTTATAGTATTTCACACTAATGGAACCATTACTACTATTTACGGGCTTGGCTCCTGTGCTAAAGTACTGCTTTTTTGTTTGATACTGAAGAACATGCTGGTGTGGTATTGGAAATTTCTCCTACGGATGGTTATCTGGGGGTGTCGTATATCTGGGTCAGCCAAGATGAAGCACCACCCTCCCAAGACAATAAATATTTACCAGCAATCCATGATCTGGCGGTCACGGCCATCGCTGCCTGCCAGGGCTGGTGGCCGCATCCCTTCAGCGTCTGCACCAAAATAGTCATAAATTCCATTTTAAGCAGTGATGGCGTAATGATCTACAATTTGTCAGGGTTCATTTAGAAGTGAAGAGCCTGGAATTTTTCACTCGGTGGTGGAGAACATCAGACATCCCTTTGGGGACGGCCTCTGAAGAGCTTCCAACAAGCTCCCATTTCCAGGGGTTACATTTTCCAGCTTTTTAACTGGATGTAAATCATCCAAGATGTCTGGACTGGTATCCAACCGATGCCAGATTGGGGAGTCGACCACATCAACCGGACCCCTGACACATACATTGGGGGTTGCTGGAATTTCATCCAAGAAAGCCAATTCATGAAGAAGAATGGATTGGTGGTTCATCGATCTTGAGGACCTAAGATACAGTACACACCATAAAGGGGCACTCCGCTGCTCAGCGTTTGGAACAAACTGTTCCAAATGCTGGAGCCGGGAGCTCGTGATGTCATAGCCCCGCCCCCTCATGTCATCACACCACGTCACCTCAATGCAAGTCTATAGGAGGCGGCGTGACGGCTGTCACGCCCCCTCCCATAGACTTGCATTGAGAGAGTGGAGCGTGACGTCTTGAGAGGAGGCTATGACGTCATGAGCTCCCGATGCCGGCTCCAGCATTCGGAACAGTTTGTTCCAAATGCTGAGCAGCGGAGTACCCCTTTAAAACGGAAATTGCAAAACCAAGAAGAAAAAGTCATGGGATTATGGAAATCACGGGATCGATAGACATATAAATTATATACAAATGATAAAATAATGGAAACAAAATATTTAAAACATTTAATCTTTGGCCCCTTTCACACTATCATTGCTCCCTGTCAAGAACGGCCGTTAAAGTCTCTTTTTTTTGTGTGACTTTAAAGGGGTACTCTACTGGCCAGCATTCAGAACTAAATGTTCCAAACGCTGTTTTCATGCTGCGGGGGTCAGCCATGCCCCCTCGTGACATCATGGCCACTCCCCCATAATGCAAGTCAATGTGAGGGGGCGTGTTGGTACCACTAACGGCCTTTCTCATGATGGGGCACAACGGACAACAACGGGTTCTGACAGCTCCCATTTACTATTATGGGGCCCAAGGGGTGCCATTGTCTTTTGATGGGGTATAACAGGAGGAAAAGACGGCACACGCAGTATTTTTCTCCCACTATTCTCCCCGGCTCCCCCGACCCCCGACACTGTGAAAGAAGGTTTATTCAGTATGGAGTATGAGAACCACGCACAAAAGTACACACACACGTACAGGACTTGACATGTTATCCACGAGGTTATTAATGGTTGTCTGAGGAATGTTCTACCACGCTGAAAGCCCTATTTATCAAGATGACCCATTAACCAAAGACAGTGAAATTATCAAGATGACCCATTAACCAATGACAGCCCAGATATGCTTGATGGTTAACAAGTCTGGAGGCACTGCAGGCCATGGTAGCACGTATAGGCCACACAGGCTGCTCACAGTAGCACCATGCAGCCTGGCGTTGTGTTGAAAAATTGCTTCTGGGACACTTGGGTCCATGGCCAAATCAATGTAACGCTGAGCTGTTGGTCTACCTGAAATGAAGACTAGAGGGGTCCGGCTACCATACATTATGCCACCATACTCAATAATCCTGGAAATTGGACCAGTATGAGTTTAACTCATGAAGGCCTCTTCATGATGTGGCCCCCTTAGTCTCCAAAATTTCTGGCTATCATTGCATCCCAAATGAAAAGGGGGATTCATTGATGAAGAGGATAGACCTCCATTCCAGCCTCCATTGCGGTCTTGCTTTGCACCATGAGAGTGGTGGCGTGAGGTCAATGGAACATCTGTATCTGGGTCTGGCTCATAGCCCAATATCATTCAAACACCTTCTGAGGGTTTGTGTAGACTCTGTACGATGCCCTAGGCTTGGTAGATTATGTCCAATTTCACTATGTGATGGTGCTGTATGTGGTCACCCAGAAGAAAAGGGCCTGTTATTTGGTTCCAACTATACTCCCTTTCCATGATCATTGGGGGAAAGTCTCACTCCCTTGTTGGCCAAGGCTAGGTTCACATTGGGGATACTCTGGCTCGAAATATTCCTTCCAGGAGAATCCAAGGGCTCTCTACGGCAATTGAATTAGTCAGCGCTTGGATCACGCTTCTAAGCGGAATGAACCCTTCCTAAACGTTGTAGTCACATTCGGGCCTTGCTGCCTAAAGGAGACCCTGGACCTCCCAGCCACATTAGAAGACACCATGGACCATAGTTTGGGGGGGGATGGGGGTTATAGGATTTGCATTGTGCTATGTTGAGGGGTCACAGCTTGGCACCCTGAGCCCCATAACTTCTGCATGGTCTATCTCTATGACGTGCATTCCGTTAACCACACCTACTACTTTGCATAACCCCACCCATCATCTTGCACCACAACCTGATCTTCTTTCATGTGCATTTTTATTAATTTTTTATGATCCATCCCCCAGTTTGCTCCTATAGAAGGTCCCGCCGAGTACGCCAATTTGCTATTGCAGGGAATAAAATCTGATCTGGAAGTCCCGGCGAGGAGCTGCCCGGTGCACAACACATAAAGCCCCTTTCCTGATTTCCAGTAAACCTGTCATGACGGCCATCAACCCTGATCAAACCATAACTGCGGAATATTTTGTGAGCCCTGGCGTCTTCCCGACAGATGTTGCACTTTCATGGTTGTTGAAAGAATGATACTTTCCACATGTTAGAGTATCCCCCGGCCCCTCCGCTGAACATCCCCACCTCTCCCACCGGCTCTGTGCTGCTGCGGCCCCTCCGTCTCTGCCTCTTTGGACTCCAACCTTATACCTTTTTTGTAATCGAAACAGGAGCAACAAAAGAAAAGTTGTGAGCACTAAATATGTGCGCAGGGCAGGGGGGGTCCCCCCCCCCTGCCCTGTGCACATATTTAGTGCTCATAACTTTGGCAGGGAAGTGTGATTGGGGGGGAATTGGGCGGCCGAGCCTCTGACTTACCAAAAGTTCATAACAGCTCATAAAAAACAAGCCCTGAATGTTATTGGGGTCTGGATTCTGATCTCCATAAAGCAGAAGATTTGACTCGGAGCCCCACATGTGAACAATAACCATCGAAATAGGCCGCAGTCATGTGGTATTTTCAATTTCAAAACACTTTGCATTTAACCCCTGTGCGGGGGGATTCAGGAAGGGGGGAGGGGCGGAGGTGTGACTGCCAGCAAAGAGGTTCACAGCATCTTGGGCTCTGTCCTTACACAACTATAATTAGATTATTGCTAAAGGGGCAATGGCCATTGGCCTCCCCCTCTCTTTAAAGGGGTAGTCCAGTGGTGAAAAACTTATCCCCTATCCTAAGGATAGGGGATAAGTTTGAGATCTCGGGGGGTCCGACCACTGGGGCCCCCTGCGATCTCTCTGTACGGGGCCCCGGCTCTCGGCCCAGATAGCGGGTGTCGACCCCCGCACGAAGCGGCGGCCGACACGCCCCCTCAATACATCTCTATGGCAGAGCCGGAGATTGCCGAAGGCAGCGCTTCGGCTCTGCCATAGAGTTGTATTGAGGGGGCGTGTCGGCTGCCGCCTCGTGCGGAGGTCGACACGCCCTCTTCCTGCGGGCTGTCGGGGCTCCGTACAGGAGATCGCAGGGGGCCCCAGCGGTCGGACCCCCCGCGATCTGAATCTTATCCCCTATCCTTAGGATAGGGGATAAGTTGCTCACCACTGAGTCACCACTGGACTACTCCTTTAAGGGCCTTCTCCATCCTGTCACCACCGCGTTCCAACAAACTTACAGCATTGCTTCGGCTTTGGTTTTCTTACACAATGGGGGGGGGGAGAGATTTATCAAAACCTGTCCAGAGGAAAAGTTACTGAGTTTCCCATAGCAACCAATCAGATTGCTTCTTTCATTTTTCAGAGACCTTTTCAAAAATGAAAGTGAAAGTGATCTGATTGGTTGCTATGGGCAACTCAGTAACTTTTCCTCTGGACAGGTTTTGATAAATCTCCCCCCTATGAGAGGCTGTGTAGCAGTAACACCATCACTTGGGCACTATGTGGCGCTGTATGCTATGTGAACTATAGGGTTGTTATGTAGGTAATGTATTGTGGGCACTATGTGGCGCTGTATGCTATGTGAAAACTATAAGGTTGTTATGTAAGTAATGTATTATGGGCACTATGTGGCGCTGTATGCTATGTGAACTATAGGGTTGTTATGTAAGTAATGTATTGTGGGCACTATGTGGCGCTGTATGCTATGTGAACTATAGGGTTGTTATGTAAGTAATGTATTGTGGGCACTATGTGGCGCTGTATGCTATGTGAACTATAGGGTTGTTATGTAGGTAATGTATTGTGGGCACTATGTGGCGCTGTATGCTATGTGAACTATAGGGTTGTTATGTAAGTTATGTCTTGTGGGCACTATGTGGCGCTGTATGCTATGTGAACTATAGGGTTGTTATGTAAGTTATGTCTTGTGGGCCCTATACTGAACTTTTGTTTGAGCAGTATACAGAATTGTTATGTGCGCACTATATTGCAGTATTATTTTGGCACCATATTTCATTATTATTATTATTTGGGCAGTATATTGCATTATTTGTATTTGGGCAGTATATTGCATAATTAGTTGGACACTATATAGCAATGTTACTTGGGCCAATGTGTTGCATTATTATTTGGACACCATTTTACCCTGTTATTTTGGAACCAATTATTATTGTTATTATTAGGGGGTAATACACACCACGTTTTCACTGTACAGGTGCCGGATCCGGCTGGGGGAGGGGAAAACCGCGCGCTCCCGTACCCCAGCCGGACCGGCGCTGAAATCCTTTGACTTCAATGAGCCGACCGGAGTCACCGTTTTACTCCGGTCGGCTCATTTTTTACCCGGATCTGGTTTTCTGACTGGACCAAAAACCGTAGTGTACGGTCAGAAAACCGTATACGTGTCAAAAATGAGCCGACCGGAGTAAAACAGTGACTCCGGTCGGCTCATTGAAGTCAATGGATTTCAGCAACGATCCAGGTGGGGTACGGGAGTGCACGGTTTTCCCCTCCCCCAGCCGGATCTGGCACCCGTACAGTGGAAACGTGGTGTGCATGCACCCTAAGGCGCAGTTTTTAGCTTCCGGGCCCCGATGCAAAATTTGCAACAGGGCCCCATATGACAATTATAATAATGGTATCTTAAGGGGTAGATGTGCTTTGGGGCCCCCTTAGGCATCAGGGCCCCGGTGCGACTGCTACCTCTGCTACCTCTATAGCTATGCCCTTGCTGTTGTATTTGGGCACAATATTGTACTGCTATGTGGGG
Organism: Hyla sarda; assembly: GCF_029499605.1. Classification (NCBI taxonomy): domain Eukaryota; kingdom Metazoa; phylum Chordata; class Amphibia; order Anura; family Hylidae; genus Hyla; species Hyla sarda. Next base: position 292,848,723 of record NC_079194.1, read on the forward strand.
ACAACATAGCATTTTTATTTTTGGCACTATATTGCACCGTTATTTGATCTTGATATGGCATTGTTATTTCTGAACTATACCATTGTTATTTGGGCACAATATTAAACGATTATATGGGTGCTCTATAGCACTGTTATTTTGCCAGTATATTGTACTATTAATTGGGAACTGTATGGTACAGCATAATATAGTTATTGTTTCATATTGCCCTGTTATTTTTGCACCATTTAGCATTGTTATTTGGTCTCTATATAGCATTGTTTGGTCACCATATAGAAATATTTATGTCATGTAGTCATTTTACAGCTTTGTTGTTTGGGACCTATATGCATTATTAATTGGGCACCATAGCATTATTATTTAGACAATTCGGCATAATTTTTTTGGCACTATATTGCGCTGTGGTTTGGTCACCATATAGAATTGTTGTTTTGGGCATTATATAACATTATTCTTTTGGGCACTATATTGGATTGTTATTTGAGCACCATAGCATTGTTTTTTGGGCACTATATTGCACTGTTGCTTGGTCACCATACAGCATTGTTGTTTCGGCACTACATAGCATTATTATTTAGACCATATACAGCATTATTATTTGGGCACCATATTGTGCTGTGGTTTGGTCACCATATAGAATAGTTTTTTGGGCACCATACAGCATCATTAATATTTAAACAATATACAGCATATTATTATTTTGCCCTTATATTGCCCTATTGTTTGGTTGCCATACAGAGCTGCTATTTGGGCACTACAAAGCATTATTATTTGGGCACCATAGTATTTGGTATTCGGCAGCTATATGGCACTTTTATGTGTTCACTGTATGGCACACTCTTTAAAGGGGTATTCCGGGATTATTAATTTTTATTTTATTTGACTATGCTACAGGTGCTGTAAAGTTAGTGTAGTTCATAAAATAATGTCTGTACCTGTGTTTCATGGTGATCTTGCAATCCTTCTGTGATTTTTGCCCCAGAGTTTATTTTTAGCGGCATGCAAAATGAGTGTTGTCTCAGGTTTCCCCAGGTTGTAGTGTGGCTCGAGACATTACATCACAAGTCAGGTGGTCAGAGGAGCCTGTCTGTGCTTTAATGGGTGGAGCAACTGCTGGGTGGGAGATCATTCTCCAATAATTTGCAACAGCTGGAGGCACCCTGGTCAGAAAACACTGGTCTATTTCATTGAAGGCAGCACAGGTGTGTTTCAAAGGGTGGGGTGGCTGATGTGTGGGAGGAAGAAAAATGACCTCACACTTACAAATAAGGAATCATGGGATTGGTAGTTTGAGAGAACAAACTCCAACAGGAAATAGCTAGTTTACAAAAGCGCAGTGATAGCCACAGTATTATGGTAATCTCACAACATAGCCATTTAGACAAGCGCAGATCCTTCCTAAGCATGTCCATTACTGTCTGCCAGGTACGTACTAAAATCACCTTATGGGGGAGAACCCCTTTATTAGGCACTGCGTGGCGCAGCTATATCTGACAGTATCACCTTGCCACTTTCCTCTACTCCTCTTTTTCAGTGAAAGACAATCAACTAAAACCAATCTTTAGGCCAGTGTTTCTCAATCAGTGTGCCTCCAGCTGTTGCAAAACTACAACTCCCAGCATGCTGAGATGCACCTGCCAGATCCTAAGGTTTTAAAATTGGGGTGCAATACCCCACACAACAACAGATAGGGGGCACTGTTTCTAAAAAAAAAGAAAAAAGCATCCATGTATTTTTTTTTTTATACAATTTTACAGATTTTTGCTTTTCATCATAAAACATTTCCAGTTCCAGTCATACGAAAGAAAAAAAAAAAGACTTTTATTGAGTTCATATGAACATTTGACATATTGGTGCCTGCAAGATCTATGTTTGACAGTGCACACACCTCCGAAACACGAGCGTCAGACTACAAAGCCACGTCTGGTGCGGCCATTGTCAGCGATATTCCCCCCACACATCGGTCGGAATGTTCCGAATGAGGACGGAAGCCGATGATCAGAACGCGAGTGAATGGTGCCGACAGGCGGTGAGTGTCTGACACATGATGCAGACTCATCAGGCCCCGCGGTGGAACAGATGAACCTTCAACGGAGCAAAAGGCTTCCAGCGCAACATGCGCGGCCGAGGAACGGAGACCACGGAGAGGAGAGTAACATACATCAGTGTGAACATCAGTCACCACTTGGGGCGCTGAAATGATTTTGGCCTTTAGGGTCCCAAGAATATTGTTGTTTTTTTAAAAATTTTTCCTGAGATCAGGGCTGCCATCAGAAATTTTGGGGATCCTTACACAGCGTGTAGTCTGCCCCCACCCCCCCACCCTCAACACCCCTCCCCTCCCTGGGGTACACGCTAGATTTTATCTTAGTATCAGGCTTAGAAACATAAAATAATATCGCCACTCCATATTAATTCTGCAGTGACTAAATAATACCACCATACTGTAAGGAAATAAAAACCACTATACTCAAACCAGTATCACTAATAACACCACAATACAAGGGACATATAATTCTGCCACACCATGACCACTACCATTACCGATGACTAGGGATCGACCGATTATCGGTATGGCTGATATTATCGGCCGATAATCACGATTTTGGGCATTATCGGTATCGGCAATTACCTTGCCGATAAGCCGATAATGCCCCGCCCCCTGCAACGCCCCCACCGCCCCCCCCCCCCGACCCACCGCACCGCGTCGCACCCCCCACCGTAGTGCTGGGTGGTATACCGGTATGGATGGCCCCTCCCCCACCCTCCGAGTCAATAGAAGAAAATTAAACTTACCCGTAATGGGGGTGGTCCGGGCCATCCATCCTTCCTGTAGTGTCCGGTGCCATTCCGGGTGGAGGGTGAACCGGTCCGGGCTGTCCTTCTTCCCCGGGGGTGCTCTTCTCCACTCCGGGCAGGCTCCGGCCTAGTACGCTGCATAGACGCCGCTACGCCAGGTGCGTTGCTGCGCACGGGCGTCACTGCGCAGCGGCATCTATGCTGCGTTACTAGGCCGGAGCCTGCCCGGAGTGGAGAAGAGGACCCCCGGAGAAGAAGAAGAAGAACAGCCCGGACCGGTTCACCTTCCACCTGGAATGCCGCCGGACACTACAGGAAGGAAGGATGGCCCGGACCACCCTGACAGGTAGGGGGAGAGAAGCGGGTGGCGGCAGCGGTCTATGGCACCGCAAAAGCCACTGCAGTGCATTGATTTAAAGCGCCCGCTTTAAATCAATGATCTGCAGCGGTGTCGCGGGGGGATAAATAGCCGATAACTTATACCGGAATATCGGTATAAGTTATCGGCTATCGGCCCTAACCTCCCCCGATTATCGGTATCGGCCCTAAAAAAACGATATCGGTCGATCCCCACCACTGACTAACACTGCTATATTGTTATTGAATAAAAACCACTATACAAAAGATCAATGACCCCTATATAGAAGTAGGGGCTGCAGACCATATAAGTCATTATAGTTACATACTCACGGGGGCGTCTTCTCTCATCGGAGTCGTTCACTTTTCTCTTTCTTCTCCATCTCTCCTGGGTCATCATGAAGATTTCTCCCGATCACAACTCGTCTTCACCGAATCTGCCAGACAAACATTTTAGGCTTCTCGCTACAGCAAAGTCCTCACCTCTATACAAACCCCCTATATGTATTACACTGCCCCATATAGTAGTCCCTTCTGTGCCCTGTAAAGTACAGTGGTCCCTCAAGTTACAATATTAATTGGTTCCAGGACGACCATTGTATGTTGAAACCATAACTCTATGGAAACCTGAAGCCCAAAAATATCATCCAAAAATAGGAAAAAGTGAAGATTAAACAAAAATAAGTAGATAACTAATACAGATAAAGCCCTTAGATAAGTCATTACTTATAAAGGTAAGAAAGAGCTGCTGGGAGCTGTAAATCACTGTCTATTTCAGTGTTTCCCAACCAGAGTGCCTCCAGCTGTTGCAAAACTACAACTCCCAGCATGCCCGGACAGCCTTCGGCTGTCCGGGCATGCTGGGATTTGTAGTTTTGCAAAAGCTGGAGGCACCCTGGTCTATGTAGAGGAAAGAAGCTTCTTCGGGGTCCTGTACAGTATACACAGTGTCCTAAAAAAAAAAGTAAAATGGAGCCGCCCTCACCTGGTGTCCAAAGGAGCAGCTAACCCTGGCCCAGGTAAAGAGAACAGAACATGTAATACATCCCTGTAACGTAGGGGGCGCTACCAGACACCAGTCAATGCATGCACTTTAGGAATACAGGTAGAGTACAGAACATGTAATACCTCCCTGTACTTTAGGGGGCACTACCAGACACCAGTCAGTGCATGCACTTCAGTAATACAGGTAAAGAGTACAGAACATGTAATACCTCCCTGTACTGTAGGGGGAGCTACCAGACACCAGTCAATGCATGCACTTTAGGAATACAGGTAGAGTACAGAACATGTAATACCTCCCTGTACTGTAGGGGGAGCTACCAGACACCAGTCAGTGCATGCACTTTAGTAATACAGGTAAAGTGTACAGAACATGTAATACCTCCCTGTACTGTAGGGGGAGCTACCAGACACCAGTCAGTGCATACGCTTCAGTAATACAGGTAAAGAGTACAGAACATGTAAAACCTCCCTGTACTGTAGGGGGCGCTACCAGACACCAGTCAGTGCATACGCTTCAGTAATACAGGTAAAGAGTACAGAACATGTAATACCTCCCTGTACTATAGGGGGCGCTACCAGACACCAGTCAGTGCATGCACTTCAGTAATACAGGTAAAGAGTAGTACAGAACATGTAATACCTCCCTGTACTGTAGGGGGCGCTACCAGACACCAGTCAGTGCATACACTTCAGTAATACAGGTAAAGAGTACAGAACATGTAATACCTCCTGTACTGTAGGGGGCGCTACCAGACACCAGTCAGTGCATGCACTTCAGTAATACAGGTAAAGAGTACAGAACATGTAATACCTCCTGTACTGTAGGGGGCGCTACCAGACACCAGTCAGTGCATGCACTTCAGTAATACAGGTAGAGTACAGAACATGTAATACCTCCCTGTACTGTAGGGGGCGCTACCAGACACCAGTCAATGCATGCACTTTAGGAATACAGGGGTTTTACCAGTGAAATGTCCATTCTGATTGGTCGGTTCTTCCAGCCCTTGACACGTTTCGCAGATTCCATAGCATTGTATGTTAAGTCTGGTTTCAAGTTACAGTGGTCCAGAAAAGACCATTGTATGTTGAAACTATTGTATGTTGAGGCCATTGTAAGTTGAGCGGTCCCCTGTATTAGGCCCCGACATTGTCCTCATACATTATAATGCCCCCTCACATTGCCCCCCATATATAATTATGTCCCTGTACACATCCCCTATTCATAATAATGCCCCCTCACATTGCCCCATATATAGTAATGCCCTGTCACATAATATATATATATATATATATATATATATATATATATTTAAAAAAAATGTCCTCAAATGTATGACTCCAGTTTTCAGGTCAGGCTCGTTTGCTGCTGCCACCACTCACCTGTTTGGTAGACAGCCAGCGACGCCGCACAGCAGCAGAGCGACTTTCCCCTATATATATATATATATATATATATATATATATATATAATAGTTTGTATCAATATACTATTGTACAGACAAGTGTGTGTATATATATATATATATATATTGATACAAACCCTTATACAAAACTATACAAGACTATACATCAGTTGTGTACAGAAGCTCTAAGATGGTGGACCTAGGGGCCTTTACTAGGCCCTTGGCTGTCATGACAACCCTTCCCCACCTTATGGGAGCGCTCTTTCTCTAACCACTCAGATGCCACTGATTCCCATCTACCGTATTTTTCGCCGTATAAGACGCACTTTTTCCTCCCCAAAACTGGGGGGGAAAAGTCGGTGCGTCTTATACGGCGAATACACGAATACACCCCTATCGCGGCGGTCCCTGCGGCCATCAACGGCCGGGACCCGCGGCTAATACAGGACATCACCGATCGCGGTGATGCCCTGTATTATCCCTTCAGACGCGGCGATCAAAGCTGACCGCCGCGTCTGAAGGGAAAGTGACACTAACCCGGCTGTTCAGTCGGGCTGTTCGGGACCGCCGCGGTGAAATCGCGGCGGTCCCGAACAGCCCGACTGAATAGCCGGGTTAGTGCTTGCAGGACACCGGGAGGGACCTTACCTGCCTCCTCGGTGTCTTCACTGTTCAGGGATCCCCTGTATGGCCAGCGCTCTCCTTCCTCGTCCTCACGTTGTCGCGTACGTGCGTAACGACGTGATGACGGCGACGGAGAGCGAGGATACCCGGCCGGCAGCAGAGACGTTCCAGAGCGACGGGGACGCGGCGACAGTGATGGAGCGACATCCAGGGCAGCGGTGACGGGTCCGGAGCGGCGGGGACACGTGAGTATTACCTCCTATGCAGTGGTCTTCAATCTGCGGACCTCCAGATGTTGCAAAACTACAACTCCCAGCATGCCCGGACAGCCAACGGCATGCTGGGAGTTGTAGTTTTGCAACATCTGGAGGTCCGCAGGTTGAAGACCACTATTGGGTTCAAAATCTAAAATTTTTTAGATTTTGCACCTAAAAATAGGGTGCGTCTTATACGCCGGTGCGTCCTATAGGGCGAAAAATACGGTAAGTGAAAAATGGGCGTTATCTCTGATCCCGGCCACTGCAGCAAAGTGTCAATGGGGGACATGTATCAAAGATTTTACCCGTGTTTTGTGCTAACATTTTTGCACAAAATTTGGCGCAAGCTGTTTTTTTTTTTTTTGCGTACATTCTGGTGGAGCATTTCGGTGTACCTTGGAGTGACATATTTAGTATGCACTAATTTATTAGCTGCGTACATTTCATTTACCCACAGAAATGCGTAATGACCATGGGGGAGATTTATCAAAACCTGCCCAGAGGAAAAGTTGCTGAGTTGCCCATAGCAACCAATCAGATCGCTGCTTTCATTTTTAACAAGGCCTCTGCAAAATGAAAGAAGCGATCTGATTGGTTGCTATCGGCAACTGGGCAACTTTTCCTTTGCACAGGTTTTGATAAATCTCCCCCCCCCATATCTTTAACGCAAATATAAGCCATCTTGGACTGCACGTAGCAAGATGCTCTAAATCAGTGGTCTTCAACCTACGGACCTCCAGATGTTGCAAAACTACAACTCCCAGCATTTTTTTTTTTTAATTAACTGATGCCAGAAAGTTAAACAGATTTGTAAATTACTTCTATTAAAAAAAATCTTAATCCTTCTAGTACTTATTAGATGCTGAATACTACAGAGGAAATTCTTTTCTTTTTGGAACACAGAGCTCTCTGCTGACATCATGAGCGCAGTGCTCTCTGCTGACATCTCTGTCCATTTTAAAGGGGTACTCCTGTGGAAAACTTTTTTTTTTATTTATTTTTTTAAATCAACTGGTGACTGAAAGTTAAACAGATTTGTAAATTACTTCTATTAAAAAATCTTAATCCTTCCAGTACTTTTTATGGGCTGTATACTACAGAGGAAATGCTTTTCTTTTTGGATTTCTCTGATGTCACGACCACAGTGCTCTCTGCTGACCCCTGCTATCTATTTTTGGAACTGTCCAGAGCAGGAGAAAATCCCCATAGCAAACATATGCTGCTCTGGACAGTTCCTAAAATGGACAGCAGAGGCCAGCAGAGAGCACTGTGGTCATGACATCAGAGAAATCCAAAAAGAAAAGCATTTCCTCTGTAGTATACAGCCCATAAAAAGTACTGGAAGGATTAAGATTTTTTAATAGAAGTAATTTACAAATCTGTTTAACTTTCAGTCACCAGTTGATTTAAAAAAATAAATAAAAAAAAAAGTTTTCCACAGGAGTACCCCTTTAAAATGGACAGAGATGTCAGCAGAGAGCACTGCGCTCATGATGTCAGCAGAGAGCTCTGTGTTCCAAAAGAAAATAATTTCCTCTGTAGTATTCAGCATCTAATAAGTACTAGAAGGATTAAGAAATAAAATGTATTGGAAGGATTAAGATTTTTTATAATTTCCACGGGAGTACCCCTTTAAGAACTGTCCAGAGTAGGAGAAAATCCCCATAGCAAACATATGCTGCTCTGGACAGTTCCTAAAATGGACAGAGATGTCAGCAGAGAGCACTGTGCTCGTGATGTCAGGAGAGAGCACTGGGTTCCAATAAGAAAATAATTTCCTCTGTAGTATTCAGCAGCTAATAAGTACTGGAAGGATTAAGATTTTTTTAATAGAAGTAATCAACAAATCTGTTCAACTTTCTGGCACCAGTTAATTTAAAAAAAAAAAAAAGTTTTCCACCGGAGTACCCCTTTAACCTAGCAACCACAGAGGAAGCAACACAACAACCAGAGGCCCTGTTGCCAGGATAAGGCCTCATGGACCACAAAATCTGAGGGATCCACCAGTAACGTGACCCATCAATGGAGATCTCGGTAACGATCCCCCGGTCAGAAAATTCCGTAGTATGTTTCGGAAATGGATGCGCGTGTTTCTGCAATGGCTGAATACCTGGGAAACATTTCACGTAGACCCTTAGTCCTCCCCCCTATCTGTTCTGTATCCCCCTTCCTCGTGATCTATATAGCAGCATGGCGTCTCTTCTATGTAATTTCTATTATACCGTCCTGTAATGGATGGGGGGGGGGTCGGATCTGGAGAGCTTTTCGTTACACTTTCACCCGGCTGACATAATAAAAAAAAGCATAAACCACCATAAAAAGCATTAAAAGTCGTCCGCCCTTTCTACAGAACAAAGCTCGATGATGTGGGGGTATGAGATGTACAGCGCAGATCCACAGTGACAGATCCGGGGGCATCATGAGGTGATAGGCCGACCACCATATTGGAAACAGCAGCGCCGGGGGGGCTTACTTCAGGATTATCTTACACATGAAAAGTAACATCTCATAAAACCCTTACATGTTCTGGAGATAGAAAGTAAAGCCTGCAATGGTGAGACTACTACTATAAACCCCAGGAACTGCTGCCCGTACCCCCATATCTGATCTTGGGAAAGCTGGGTGTGACCACCAATATGTCCATCATTATTATTATTATTATGGCTCCCATAGAGGTGATGACCCAGCCCTGAAATGCCTAGTTGTGATACAGGACATACGGTAAAGTCAAAGTGACAAAGCAGCTAATATTAAGAAACATGTATATAACGTAAAGCAGCAGAAAGAATACAAGACTTTAAAATAAATAAATTAATGAATTAATATGTATGATTGTTGACACCCAAGTGCCAAACATTCAATCAGAGTTTTGGGAAAGTTTTTAAACCTTTTAAAAAATGTTTTTTTTTTATTTTTATTATTAATATGTGTTTGAGCTCCCTCTAGTGGTCACTAAACTGTTATATTCTGAAATCCTGCACAAGGGTAGGGTCACATGCGACGTATTTCATGCTGCACGAAATCGCTGCACAGCGGGAAGTACGTTGCGTATTCTCCTATGAGCAGACAGACAGTGTGTGCGCAGTAAAGGTTTGGAGGCGTCTCAAAGATCACTGCACACACAGGGCTGCCATCAGGTGGTTGTCAGCCTTTGGCTGTCTGGGCATGCTGGGAGTTGTAGTTTTGCAACAGCTGGAGGCACAATGGTTGGGAAAACACTGCCCTAAGAGGGGACTAATAAAGGGTAAAAATTGTATATACAGTTTTTACATACATAAATTAACGCCTTTCGTCCTAATAATTTAAAAGAGATCTGCAGCCCTAGACACTTATCTCCTAGTGTCTGATTGCGGGGGGTCCGAACGCTGGGACCCCCCCCCCCCCCCCCGTGATCTCCTCTGATGCGGTTCTCCCGTGCAGGAGGTTGTCAGCCGCAGCATGACGTCGCGGCCGACACGCCTTCTCCATGTAGTTCTAGGGGAGAGGCCCTTTCCCATAGAGCTGTGTGTCGTCGACCTCATAGAGGGGGGGTGTTGTCGACCGCAGTGAGGTCGACAACACATGTATTAGTCGCACATTGGCGGGTCCCTGTATGGCATATAGCGGGAAGTCCCAGCGGTCAACCCCCCGCGATCAGACACTAGATAGAGAATAAGTGTCTACCACTGCAGATCTCCTTTAAATGGGCACTTGTCACCAACTTTTTTTTTTTTATATGTTGTAGTACATGTGTACTACAAAATATCTCTAATATAGTTTCATTTTTTTTTATTTTTTATTAACATGGTGTAATTTACATTTGAAAACCGGCCACTAGGGGTCTCCCTCCTAGTGGCCGGCTGCAGCCTGGCGTGACGTCACGCCTGAAAAAGGACTGATTTTGGCCTGGCAATCAGTCCTTTTTCATTTAGGCTGCTCTCGCTCCCTGCCTGTCAATCAGACAGGCGGGAGCGAGCGCATTGGCTCCCCGGCCACTGGCTGGGAGGCCACTCCTCCCGGACGTGTCGTTGCCGCCACCGCCCCTGCACGCCCGCTGCCGGACTCTGCAGTATCTGTAAGTAAGAGGGAACGGGGTATGTGGGCGGGGGGTTTGTGATGGAGGGAACAGGGTATGCGGGCAGGGGGGGGGTTGTGATGGAGGGAACGGGGTATGGGGGGCTTTGACGGAGGGAACGGGCTAGCGCCATAGCGCCGCATGGCACTAACTTATAGTTTATCTACACAGGGTGCCTCCAGCTGTTTCACTACTACAACTCCCAGCATGCCCTGACAGCCTATAGATGTCAGGGCAAGCTGGGAGTTGAAGTGGTGAAACAGCTGGAGGCACCCTGTATAGATAAACTAAGGGCGAAAGTGTTGTCCCCAGCAGGCATCAGTGACGTGGTGCCTGCTGGGGAAGTCTGCCTGGTAGTGAGCACACTGCCAGACAAACAAAAAGTTATTTTTAATATAGTAAAAAGAAAAATTAAAAGCAGGGAGGGGGTTAGGGATAGATTGGCAATAGGCAGGGACAGAAAAAAAAATAGGATGGTGGGAGCTACCCTGTAAATCCCCCCCCCCTTTTCCCATTTCCCAAACAAAGATAAAAAAAATTAACATGTGGTATCACCGCGTGCAGAATCGCCCAAACCATTAAAAGATAACATTATTTATTCCGCATAGTAAATGACGTCAATAAAAAAAAAAAAAAACAGAAACGTCAGAATTGTGTTTTTTTTATTTTATTTTTTTATTGCTTCACCACCAAGAAAAACATGAAGTAAAAATGAATCAAAAAGTTTGAAGTTTTTTTTTTTTAAGTTGTAAACCATGACGGAAAGTAGACAAATAGGTTATTGCTGCAACCGTGCCAACCTACAGAATCAAAATTACATGTCAGTTTGACAGAGCGGTGAACGGCGTTAAAAAAGAAGCGCCTCCCCGCGAAAAAAGAAAATTTGGCAGCATTTTATTTCCTTTTTTTTTAACCAATTTTACCGCACAATTAAATTTTCTTTTGTGTGTCAGAGAATATGTTATAGAGAAAAAAAAAAAGGAACAATTGGTCCCACAAATACAAAACAAAAAAACAACAAGCCCTAAATAGCAAACAGTAGTGCTATTAAAAAGGGAGGTGCAAGAACAAAACAAAAAAATCAGCAAAATTGCATTTTTTTTTATTTATTTATTAAATAGTTTTTTTTTGCAATTTCACACAATTATTCTTTTTTTTTTTTTGTTTCGGAGCATATGTTATAAAAATTATAATAATAATAATTAAAAATAAGAGTTATGGCTATTAAAAGGCGAGGACGGAAAAAAACGTAAGAACAAAGAAAAAAAAATTGGCCCAGGGGGTTAAATTACAAAATGTTGTAAACAAGCTCAGGCGCTTACTATATTGTGTTCTCCAAACTGTGTCAGCTATTGCAGAACTACAGCCTTCAGCTGTCCGGGCATGATGGGAGTTGTAGTTTTTCAAAAGCTGGAGGGCCACAGTATGGCGGAACACAGAAAATTGATTAATGAAATCAATAATGTAGTAAGTTTATATAATACACAATATAATATATAAAATAATATATAAATAAAATGACATATATATAAAAATAAGTTAAATAATAAAATATTTTATTAATTTTAATATATATATATATATATAATTTATTATATATTTTATTATATCACTTATTTTTTTTTATCATTTTTTTTTTTGACACGTGGACATTCACTCTCATTTTCTCAATGCTGGAAGAAAAACCCATCGTTTTTCATCCCTTCACGTCTCTTCGCCTTGGCGTTCTGCATGGCACGAGATTCCTGCGATCGATCAGCCGCACCTCCGTCCCGCGGACAGAGACATGTTCGGCGCGTATCTTCTACCTTTACGGAATTAGCAGTGGAGCAGAGGAGCGTCTGACTTGATGCTAAGTCCGTCCACCAGGAAAGGAAGAAAAGAAGCCAAGATGGATGGTCTATGCACCGAGACTTCATCCGAAAACCATTAGCCATATGGACCTGGTTACCCGCGAGCTCGAAGCCCAGTGCTGGAGAAGTGTGCGTAACATGCTTACTGAATGACATGCTTCATAATAAACGCTCTACCTGCTGAGTGTTCACTTCACTACATCAACCCGACCTGGTGCGGAGGAAGAAATAACATCCATGTGACTAACTACAGAAACACATTGTGGTATTAAAGGGGGCGCAAGACATTACTCACCAATGTGGTAACAGCCAGAAGACTGCGGACACCAAACTCTGCTTCTCCTAATAAAAGGGAATGTCCACCATCTAACACCATTTTATAATATATGTATTTATTCTCCATAAATAAGTTCAGTCACTGTGTATATAACATTACTTATCCTGTACTGATCCTGAGTTATATCCTGTATTATACTCCAGAGCTGTACTCACTATTCTGCTGGTGAGGTCACTGTGTACATACATTACATTACTTATCCTGTACTGATCCTGAGTTATATCCTGTATTATACTCCAGAGCTGTACTCACTATTCTGCTGGTGGGGTCACTGTGTACATACATTACATTACTTATCCTGTACTGATCCTGAGTTATATCCTGTATTATACCCCAGAGCTGTACTCACTATTCTGCTGGTGAGGTCACTGTGTACATACATTACATTACTTATCCTGTTCTGATCCTGTATTATATCCTGTATTATACTCCAGAGCTGTACTCACTATTCTGCTGGTGAGGTCACTGTGTACATACATTACATTACTTATCCTGTTCTGATCCTGTATTATATCCTGTATTATACTCCAGAGCTGCACTCACTATTCTGCTGGTGAGATCACTGTGTTCATACATTACATTACTTATCCTGTACTGATCCTGAGTTATATCCTGTATTATACTCCAGAGCTGTACTCACTATTCTGCTGGTGGGGTCACTGTGTACATACATTCCATTACTTATCCTGTACTGATCCTGAGTTATATCCTGTATTATACCCCAGAGCTGTACTCACTATTCTGCTGGTGAGGTCACTGTGTACATACATTACATTACTTATCCTGTACTGATCCTGAGTTATATCCTGTATTATACTCCAGAGCTGTACTCACTATTCTGCTGGTGGAATCACTGTGTACATACATTACATTACTTATCCTGTACTGATCCTGAGTTATATCCTGTATTATACTCCAGAGCTGAACTCACTATTCTGCTGGTGAGGTCACTGTGTACATACATTACATTACTTATCCTGTACTGATCCTGACTTATACCCTGTATTATACTCCAGAGCTGTACTCACTATTCTGCTGGTGAGGTCACTGTGTACATACATTACATTACTTATCCTGTACTGATCCTGAGTTATATCCTGTATTATACTCCAGAGCTGTACTCACTATTCTGCTGGTGAGGTCACTGTGTACATACATTACATTACTTATCCTGTACTGATCCTGAGTTATATCCTGTATTATACTCCAGAGCTGTACTCACTATTCTGCTGGTGAGGTCACTGTGTACATACATTACATTACTTATACTGTACTGATCCTGAGTTATATCCTGTATTATATTCCAGAGCTGTACTCACTATTCTGCTGGTGAGGTCACTGTGTACATACATTACATTACTTATCCTGTACTGATCCTGAGTTATATCCTGTATTATACTCCAGAGCTGTACTCACTATTCTGCTGGTGAGGTCACTGTGTACATACATTACATTACTTATCCTGTACTGATCCTGAGTTATATCCTGTATTATACTCCAGAGCTGTACTCACTATTCTGCTGGTGAGGTCACTGTGTACATACATTACATTACTTATCCTGTACTGATCCTGAGTTATATCCTGTATTATACTCCAGAGCTGTACTCATTCTCTCTTAAATGGGCACTGTCAGATACAAAAATGTTTCATATGTTGTAAAGCATGTATAACCTATAGGTTTTTCAATTGTTTTCATTAGAAATTTTTCAGTATTTCATATTAAAAAAGCCAGTCAAACAACTGCCCCCCCTGCCTGCTTGGATACATACTAGTCCTGCTGTGTCCATGAGTCATCACCTATGTCATGGACACACTTCCTTGATTGACAGCTGTGAGCGCAGGGCTCTGTCAGCTTGTGTCCCGCTACTGTCAGTGAGGACAAGCTGGGAGTTGTAGTTTTGCTAATGCTAGGGGAGATGTGAGCAGACAACATACTGAGGAAGGGGGCGGAGACCTGCAAAGTGAGGCCACGCCCCCTCCCTTTGAGAGGAATTCAGACTAGTGAGCTAAATTAAAAGTGTAATAAAAAATAAATAAAGGTGCTAGACACATAAAAGTTAGATGTACATGGTCAGAATTAGGTACTGAGTGATATATTTAAAAAAAAAACATTTTTTTTGTGGGATCTGACGGGTACACTTTAAGTCCTTTCTTTTTGATTCGCCCTCAAAAATCCTCCCGATATCATCTCTGGCTCCTCCGTCTATACTTTTCTCATGCACATGCTGTTTCCATTGAATTGTTTCCATTTTTACTTCAATTACAAACCCAAAGCGGCTGAAAAGACTAAGGAATAAAAATAAATCTGCCTCTAAAATCTAAGGCAATGTTTCCCTACCAGGGTGCCTCCAGCTGTTGCAAATCTACAACTCCCAGCATGCCCGGACAGCCAAAGGCTGTCCGGGCATGCTGGGAGTTGTAGTTTTGCAAAAGCTAAAGAGCAGCAGGTTGGGGGACACCGTTTTACACCAGTGGGATGTCCCAGTATGGGATATGCATCTCACAGTCCTGTCAGGTTGAGTCCCCGCACGTCCCCAGGGCTCCCCCTGCATTGTACCCCTATAATCTGTATAGTTGTATATTATGTGTAAAGGACCTTTTTATATGGTCACATGGTTATTGATCACATGATAATAGTTGTCACATGTTAAAGTCATATGTTTTGTTACCCAGAGAGCACCAGGTGACCAGGTGACCTGCAGCCAGCCTATGGGCTCCTTGCTCCGCCCCCTTTATAAAAGGGGGAGGTGCTACAATCTCTCTCTTGTGTTTCACTTTCTGCTGAGGTCAAGTCCAGTCCCGACGTCTCAGAACCAGTGTCCATCACATCTGGAGGCCTCAAGCCTAAATTACAGCCACAAGTCAGTAAGTCATCTCTGTCTGCTGTCACTATCTTTAGTCCAGTCAAGTCTATTATAGTCAGCGTGGCTGTCCTAAAGTCTGTCAAATTCACTGCAAGTCCCAGCAAGCTGCGAGGTCCCTGGTGTTACTGGTCACCTCTCTGGGAACCTTACTAAAGACTCTTAGACCTGTTCAACATCAGTAAAGCTACCGTTAACCTTAACCTGGCCTTGGACTATTACTTACCCCTGCCTAACCTAGGAGTAACGAGATTACCTTTGTGTGGTTACATAGGCAAACCACGCCCTGGCATGACGAACACTAAGGGGTTAACACCATCTACCCCCTGGGTAACACACCTCACATCGTACCCCCGACACCACACCAGTGTTTCCCAACCTGTTTGCCAACATGCTGGGAGTTGTAGTTTCGCAACAGCTGACGGCACTCTCGTTGAAAAACACTGCTCTAGTACACTGCCCTAGAGTAGCTTGGCAACAGCAGACTGCACCCTCGTTGCGAAACACTGCTTTAGGACACTGTCCTAGAGTAGTGTTTCCCAACGAGGGTGCCCCCAGCTGTTACAAAACTACAACTCCCAACATGTTTGGAGTTGTAGGTTTGCAACAGCCGACGGCACTCTTGTTGCGAAACACTACTCTGGGACATGTCAAAAGTTTTTTTTTTAAAGAGACAGAAACACTTTGAAAATTGACTTACTTTACGAAATTCTACGCCAATGTTTTGGTGCATTTTACGACATGTTTGTGAGCGCGGGTGCATATTAAATCGTTGCGCGCTAAATATACTGATGCCGCCCGAGCTAAAAAATTTCGCCGCAGCAGCCATAGTCAATCCTACTGCTCCTCCTGACGCTCGCGTGAATCGTGCTCGCACCCGTAAGCCATTAACACCATCATCGCACCCCTTTCCCCAACCTCCCCGAAGGGGCCTTGAAGCATCTCAGCAGCGGTAACACAAGATAAATACGTCCTTGAGTCATCACTTTGCTTAAATGGACGCTATCATTAAAACAAATTTTTGCTATTGCACTCCTTATGGTAAATACAAAATCTTTCTAATGTACTTTGTTTTTTTTTTTTAATGAAGTTTTTTATGTTTTATTTGTGTTTAAAAAGCTGCCACTAGGTGTCTCCCTACTTGTCCAGAGCACATTTCCCCCATCTCTTGCACAGACTTTGGACTCCTGCTGGCCTGGCAGAAGTCCAAAATCAGGAAATGCTGGGGGGGGGGGGGGGGCTGTGCAGCCTTTGCCAATCATAGCTCATCTCACACTGAACTGCTCTGGGCTGTGTGTAGCAGAGTGAGGGAGGAAGTTCTTCCCTCTATGGCTTCAGATGATGTCACGCCTGCTGGGGAACGCCCCTTCCCAGTCTGTCAATCTGACTTAGACTGAGCAGAAAATACAGAGCAATATCAAGGTAGAAAACTAAAAAATAATGAAAATAGAGGCAGGGGGTGGTTTATCATGAGGGGGCAGTGAATTGGGAGGATTATAAAATTTAACAAGATCATGAGAGGTACTTTTTAACAATAACCCGCACGGTGTACAGCCGTCGCCTGGGAAGGGTCCGTCGTGCACATAGCAGGGTGACGTGTTCTTTTCGCTCCGCACTCCCTAGAGTTCGTCTGGGCTCCGAGCACTCTCTCCTGGAAGCCAGAAAAAAAAAACCGCCAGCCTGAGCCAAGACATCTTTTCAGAGTCGTCTGCCTGCTCCCTGCCTCCATGTGCGGAGGAAGCGCAGCAATTCCTCATATTGTTCTGCATTTTTTTTTCTTTCTCGCTCTCTCTCTGGAGCCACCAAAGTTTTGCTTCTCATTAAGTTAGAGGCGTGAGAGAATAATGGCTGGAACGCGGGGCCTGCCGCAAAAACTCCAACGCCCGTGTCCATGTGTGTGTATGTATACACCGCAGCCAACGATCTCTCTCCTTCCTTCTGGACCATTGCAAACCATCAAAGGGACCGGTGCTCGGAAGATGACGAATAACCTGATGTCAGACATCCGTGGCCAGCGGTACACCGAGAAAGCAAATCCACCCTAAAAAAAACAAAAAAACACATCGGATTTCATCAGGACAATGTGAAGGTGATTCATACCATAGTGAACTGATTTTAGCTTAGATATCTTTGAGTACTAGTTCGGGAGACTTTTTTTTATTGAAAATAACTTTATTAACAATCAAACGTAATTACAAATGGTGTCTCTACACATACATCATACCGCATGCTACATTTACATCTCTGCAAACATTAAATACATGACAGTACAACATACAGTACAGGTTTCCTGACAATGTACATCATACCACATGCTACACTTACATCCCTGCAAACATTATATATACATGACAGTACAACATACAGCACAGGTGTCCTGACAATGTACATCATACCACATGCTACACTTACATCCCTGCAAACATTATATATACATGACAGTACAACATACAGCACAGGTTTCCTGACAATTTACATCATACCACATGCTACACTTACAACCCTGCAAACATTATATACATGACAGTGCAACATACAGTAAAGGTGTCCTGACAATGTACATCATACCACATGCTACACTTACATCCCTGGAAACATTATATATACATGACAGTACAACATACAGCAAAGGAGTCCTGACAATGTACATCATACCACATGCTACACTTACATCCATGCAAACATTATATACATGACAGTACAACATACAGCGCAGGTGTCCTGACAATTTACATCATACCACATGCTACAATCCCTGCAAACATTATATATACATGACAGTACAACATACAGCACAGGTGTCCTGACAATTTACATCATACCACATACTACACTTACATCCCTGCAAACATTATATACATGACAGTACAACATACAGCACAGGTGTCCTGACAATGTACATCATACCACATGCTACACTTACATCCATGCAAACATTATATACATGACAGTACAACATACAGCGCAGGTGTCCTGACAATTTACATCATACCACATGCTACAATCCCTGCAAACATTATATATACATGACAGTACAACATACAGCACAGGTGTCCTGACAATTTACATCATACCACATGCTACACTTACATCCCTGCAAACATTATATACATGACAGTACAACATACAGCACAGGTGTCCTGACAATTTACATCATACCACATGCTACACTTACATCCCTGCAAACATTATATACATGACAGTACAAAATACAGCACAGGTGTCCTGACAATGTACATCATACCACAGGCTACACTTACATCCCTGCACACATGAAACAAAGTCAAACAATAAAGCATTATAGATAGTGATAGGGCATGGGAACTGGTAAGCACTGTCAGAAGGAGTTGAATGGAGAAATAAATACTGTGTGTTCTGTTTTTTTTATCCCCTCAACTCCTGTAAAATACCTGACACCTGGTGGACCGCATTTATGTCAATGGAATCCGTTAGGACCCGGCGGCGTCAGTTGTGCTCTGACCCACTCAGGGTCCATTTGGCCCAAAAGAAAAGAGGCAAAGTCTATGCCTGCCACATCGGTTAAGACAGGTGAGCACTAGGCAGACGCAAGAACCTCTGTTATTCTCTGATAATAGCCTATACTGCACTGTATAAGCAATTTTTTTTTTTTTTTATTACAAAATTCCCGGAGTCCTTCTTTAACAGCAGACTATTCCATTATTAAAGACAACTACTGTCCCAGCCAGAATGGGCAATAAATCACAAAGTATGGTTACAAAGCCAAGGATAAGAGTAAAGAGGAAATTGGAAAAACCACTAGACTACCAGGGCCAAGAATTGACTTGACCAAATGAACACCATGTTACCCAACCATGCTACTCCAACTGTTGCAAAACTACAACTCCCAGCATGCCCAGACAATTTTTGGCTCTCTAGGCATGTTGCGAGTTGTAGTTTGGCAAAAGTTGAAGAGCCGCAGGTTGGGGACACAGCTTTAGACCAGTGTTTCCCAATCAGTGTGCCTCCAGCTGTTGCAAAACTACACTTACCAGCATGCCTGGACAGCTTTTAGCAGTCCGGGCATGCTGGGAGTTGTAGTCCATGAATTCTAGAAATTGTTTGCACCATATTGTAAGGTGTAAAGAGCATCATAATATGTACCGGTGGTGCTAAATACTAGAATCTGTGTCTGTATGAACGCACTCGCTGACAGTTTTCGTTCCTTTTCAGTCACTGACAACAAGCAGAGATCTTAGAAATGGTGAAGAATTGAAATGCCCCATTTCTAATAAGCAATATAAAAAAAATTGGGGATGTGACTGTGTCCATCGTGCTCATATGTGTGTACAGTATGATTCCAGCGAGCACTGGGCCAGTACCGGGATGGGGGGTGGTGACAGCCCCTCATAATTCATCCGAAAAAATTCTCTGCAGCCCTGCAATGAGGGATCATGTAAAGAACCCCAACACGTCCCAAAGGGGCCACAAAACCTCAACAGGCGTCATTCCACCGAAATTCTGCATTGCTGGAGAATCACAAAACAGCACGTCACAAAAATGCTAAAGATTGATGTCAACCCTACTGGCACAGTACGAGGGGAGCTGGGATTCATTATGGCCGACGATTTAGATGGAAAATGTACCCTGCTTAAAAATAGTACTCCAGCTGTTACAAAACTACAACTCCCAGCATGCCCGGACAGCCAACGGCTGTCCGGGCATGCTGGGAGTTGTAGTTTTGCAACAGCTGGAGGTTTGTGGTTTGGAGACCACTGATCACTACAACCTAGCAGAGCAGTAGCCACAATTTATACGCAGGTATCTAAAAAGATACAATGTAGTCACAATTTATAGGCACGTATCTAAACAGATACAATGTTGCCACAATTTATAGGCACGTATCTAAACAGATACAATGTAGCCACAATTTATAGGCACGTATCTAAACAGATACAATGTAGCCACAATTTATAGACACGTATCTAAACAGATACAATGTAGTCGCAATTTATAGACACGTATCTAAACAGATACAATGTAGTCGCAATTTATAGACACGTATCTAAACAGATACAATGTAGCCACAATTTATAGGCATGTATCTAAACAGATACAATGTAGCCACAATTTATAGGCATGTATCTAAACAGATACAATGTAGCCACAATTTATACGCAGGTATCTAAACAGATACAATGTAGCCGCAATTTATAGGCATGTATCTAAACAAATACATTGTAGCCACAATTTATAGGCACGTATCTAAACAGATACAATGTAGCCACAATTTATAGGCATGTATCTGAACATATACAATGTAGCCACAATTTATACGCCTGTATCTAAACAGATACAATGTAGCCACAATTTATACGCATATATCTAAACAGATACAATGTAGCCACAATTTATAGGCACGTATCTAAACAGATACAATGTAGCCACAATTTATAGGCACGTATCTGAACATATACAATGTAGCCACAATTTATACGCCTGTATCTAAACAGATACAATGTAGCCACAATTTATACGCATGTATCTAAACAGATACAAAGTACATTTTATGACGCTTTTTATACCTTAAAGGGGTAGTCCAGTGGTGAAAAACTTATCCCCTATCCTAAGGATAGGGGATAAGTTTGAGATCGCGGGGGGTCCGACCGCTGGGGCCCCCTGCGATCTCTCTGTACGGGGCCCCGGCTCTCCGCTGAGATAGCGGGTGTCGACCCCCGCACGAGGCGGCGGCCGACACGCCCCCTCAATACATCTCTATGGCAGAGCCGGAGATTGCCGAAGGCAGCGCTTCGGCTCTGCCATAGAGTTGTATTGAGGGGGCGTGTCGGCCGCCGCCTCGTGCGGAGGTCGACACGCCCCCTTCCAGCGGGCTGTCGGGGCTCCGTACAGGAGATCGCGGGGGGCCCCAGGGGTCGGACCCCCCGCGATCTGCAACTTATCCCCTATCCTTAGGATAGGGGATAAGTTGCTCACCACTGAATCACCACTGGACTACTCCTTTAAAATATGGTGCAAACATTGTTAGAATCTATGGACTACACCTCCCAGCATGCCTGGACAGATGTTGGCTGTTGTATTTTTAAACAGCTGGAGAAACACTGGTTAGGAAACTTTCTTCCAGCGTGAAATCCCCCAAAACCTGTGGCACTTTAGCTTTTGCAAAACTACAACTCCCAGCATGCCCTAACAGCCAAAGTTAGATATTATGATGCTCTTCATACCATATAATATGGTGCAAACATGTTTAGAATCTATGGTCTACACCTCCCAGTATTCCAGAATCCGGGCATGCTGGGAGTTGTAGATTTGCAACAGCTGGAGGCACACTAGCAGGGAAACACTTGTCCAGACCGGACAACTTACCCATAGATGGCACTGTTCTGCAGCTTCAACCATCACCACTGTACAGACCAGTGTTTCCCGATCAGGGTGCCTCCAGCTGTTGCAAAACTACAACTCCCAGCATGCCCGGACAGCCGAAGGCTGTCCGGGCATGCTGGGAATTGTAGATTTGCAACAGCTGGAAGCACACTGGTTAAGAAACACAGTGATCTGGAAACATTTTCCACCTGCAATCACCTCTAGGGGGAGCTCACTGCATACAGACGAATACATGAAACTTCTGTCATGTTCTTAGACCAAATGCTGTACCATCGGGCATGCTGGGAGTTTTGCAAAAGCTGAAGAGCCACAGGTTGGGGGACTCTGCTATAGATCAGTGTTTCCCAACCAGTGGCTCTTCAGCTTTTGCAAGACTACAACTCCCAGCATGCACCAACAGCCTTCGGCTGTCGGGGCATGCTGGGGGTTGTAGTTTTGCAACAGCTGGAGACACACTGGTTGTGAAACACTGATCTATAGCCGAGTTCCCCAACCTGCGGCTCTTTTACTTCTTCAAAACAACAATTCCCAGCATGCCCAGACAGCAAAAGGTCGGATCCGGGCATGCTGGGAGTTGTAGATTTGCAACAGCTGGAGGCATTCTAGCAGGGAAACACTCATCCAGATTGGTGTCCTCCAACCTGCGGCTTTTGAGCTTTTGCAAAACTACAACTCCCAGCATGCCCGATGGTACAGCATTTGGACATGGAACATGACAGAAGTTTCATGTATTCGTCTGTATGCAGTGAGCTCCCCCTAGAGGTGATTGCAAGCGGAAAATATTTCAAAATCACTGTTGTCATGAATGTTTTCCTTGTTCTTACTGCTGTGTTTCTCAACCAGAGTGCTTCCAGCTGTTGCAAAGCTACAACTCCCAGCATGCTCGGACAACCACTGGAGGAACCCTGCCGGGGAAACACTGGTCTGTACAGTGGTCATGGTGGAAGCTGCACCTATGGGTAAGTTGTTACATATTCAAAGATAAAGAGGAGAGCTAAAGAACAACCCCACCCCTGTAAATAATCTCCCTTCCAAACACAATGATACCCCCATGTTTTGGATATTTTGCTATTTGCCTTCCTCCTATTTTCTTTGCAGTGCATGCACAGTGCAGTACCACCCAGGGGGCGACAAAGAGCGCAAGACAAAGCTCCTCCCTCTTTAAAAACAATATAGAATTTATACATGAAGTCAGCGTTATTTAGAATGAAATAGATTGCTATGGGATCAGGATATATAGTAGTTATACACCTCCCCTCCAGCTCTATCTGTATACTGCTGCTATTTCTATGGGATCAGGATATATAGTAGTTATACACCTCCCCTCCAGCTCTATCTGTATACTGCTGCTGCTATCTCTATGGGTTCAGAATATATAGTAGTTAAACACCTCCCCTCCAGCTCTATCTGTATACTGCTGCTATTTCTATGGGATCAGGATATATAGTAGTTATACACCTCCCCTCCAGCTCTATCTGTATACTGCTGCTGCTATCTCTATGGGATCAGGATATATAGTAGTTATACATCTCCCCTCCAGCTCTATCTGTATACTGCTGCTGCTATCTCTATGGGATCAGGATATATAGTAGTTATACACCTCCCCTCCAGCTCTATCTGTATACTGCTGCTATCTCTATGGGATCAGGATATATAGTAGTTATACACCTCCCCTCCAGCTCTATCTGTATACTGCTGCTGCTATCTCTATGGGATCAGGATATATAGTAGTTATACACCTCTCCTCCAGCTCTATCTGTATACTGCTCCTGCTATCTCTATGGGATCAGGATATATAGTAGTTATACACCTCTCCTCCAGCTCTATCTGTATACTGCTGCTGCTATCTCTATAGTATCAAGATATATAGTAGATATACACCTCCCCTCCAGCTCTATCTCTATACTGCTGCTGCTGCTATCTCTGTGAGATCAGGATATAAAGTACTTATACACCTCCCCTCCAGCTCTTTCTGTATACTGCTGCTGCTATCTCTACGGGATCAGCATATATAGTAGTTATACACCTCCCTCCTGCTCTGTCTATATACTGTTGCTAATATCTCTATGGCATCATGATATATAGTAGTTATACACCTCCCCTCCAGCTCTATCTGTATACTGCTGCTGCTATCTCTAATTTATACATGAAGTCAGCGTTATTTAGAATGAAATAGAGATCTGGCCCAATCTTTTTGCTGGTAAATTTACACACTACTTACCTTAGAAAGGTCTACAGGATCATAGGTGATCAGATCAGTTTTGGGCAGAGTTGTCCTTTAAGTTTCGTCTCTTCACTTATTTAGGGCTATTTTAGCCATTTGCGCAATATTATTAAATAAAAACCTCCTAGTGTTGAGTAAAAGGTCACATTGTCATCTGGAGGAGGTCTGTCTGACTTGCGGTGATGGGTGGATGAGGAGGATGTCCTGGTATTCCCCAGTCGCTTACGTTATGTGGGGTCTCCGCCTGGAGTGCGCATTCATTCCAAAAAAATAACCCGCAGAAACAGATGTTAAACACTTGTACTCAGGTTGCACAATGATGACGTTAACCCTGCAGTGACAGCCTATAGGGGACCTCATGGGCATATGTACCATAGAGATAGGCCATGCGGCTGCCATGGGCCTATGGGAGGGGGGGGGGGGGGGGGGGGCGGTCCTGGTTGTTGTTCAGTAGAGGCCTGTTTAGTACTTTCTCCCTTGCCAATAAACAAGAGGGTGGTAGATCGCCCCCAAGGGTCATGAGAAGGGGACAGAGGGGGAAGCATATATAGTAGTTATATACCTCCTCTCCAACTCTATCTGTATACTGCTGCTGCTATCTCTATGGGATCAGGATATATAGCAGTTATACACCTCCTCTCCAACTCTATCTGTATACTGCTGCTATCTTTATGGGATCAGGATATATAGTAGTTATACCCCTCCCATCCAGCTCTATCTGTATACTGCTGCTGCTATCTTTATGGGATCAGGATATATAGTAGTTATACCCCTCCCGTCCAGCTCTATCTCTATGGGATCCGGATATATAGTAGTTATACACCTCCCCTCCAGCTCTATCTGTATACTGCTGTTATCTCTATGGGATCAGGATATATAGTAGCTATACACCTCCCCTCCAGCTCTATCTGTATACTGCTGCTATCTCTATGGGATCAGGATATATTGTAGTTATACACCTCCCCTCCAGCTCTATCTGCATACTGCTGCTGCTATCTCTATGGGATCAGGATATACTGTAATTATACACCTCCCCTCCAGCTCTATCTGTATACTGCTGCTGCTATCTCTATGGGATCTGGATATATTGTAGTTATACACCTCCCCTCCAGCTCTATCTGTATACTGCTGTTATTTCTGTGGGATCAGGATATAAAGTAGCTATACACCTCCCCTCCAGCTCTATCTGTATACTGCTGTTGCAATCTCTATGGGATCAGGATATATTGTAGTTATACACCTCCCCTCCAGCTCTATCTGCATACTGCTGCTGCTATCTCTATGGGATCAGGATATATTGTAGTAATTCACCTCCCCTCCAGCTCTATCTGTATACTGCTGCTGCTATCTGTGTGAGATCAGGATATAAAGTTGCTTTACACTTCCCCTCCAGCTCTATCTGTATACTGCTGTTGCAATCTCTATGGGATCAGGATATTTAGTAGTTATACACCTCCCCTGAGGCTTTGCCCACTTTGATCTCTCCAAAATCATAGGGAAATGGAACTACTGTGATTGTACACATTTATGGTGTGAACACAGCCTAAAGACTTCAAATTTTCATGAAGACCTCGGGGGAGATTTATCAAAACCTGTCCAGAGAAAAAGTTGCCACGTTGCCCATAGCAATCAATTAGATCGCTGCTTTCATTTTTCAGAGGCCTTTTCAAAAATTAAAGAAGCGATCTGATTGGTTGCTATGGGCAACTGGGCACCTTTTTCTCTGGACAGGTTTTGATACATCTCCCCCCTCAGTTGTGATTATCACACCAAACAGGCCCAGTTGGCATTGGTTTGGTAAAGACAGTCTTGTAGGTAGTGGAGTGAAAGTTAGCTGGATAGTGGATGGGGGGGTAAAGTGGGGTCCATATACACTAAGCTACTGGTGACCAGTGACACAGAGACCTTAAGGGCTTGCTGGGACTTGTAGTAGGACTGGACAATTGAATACAGACCACGTTGACTTGACAGATGACAGGGACTGACTTGACTCATAAAGCTGTGACTTTGTCTTACTTGACTTGATGGCGGCTGCAGGACTGGACTTTGAGGTCTCCAACACTCTGGATACACACACTAGGCGACTGCACTGGACCTCAGCCGAAGCAAGAGAGAGAAGCTCCACCCAGGGCTTATATGGGGGAGACTAGCAGGGAGCCCATAGGTCACTCTTAAGATCACCTGGTCACTGGTACCTCCTGGGTAACAATCCCATGACATAACTCTTAAAGATACAACACATTTTATAATACAGTACACTGCAGAACATATGTATGGGGGGGGGGGGGGGACTGAAGGAGGCTGTCCGACAAGGAAGCAAGGGTACAGGGTAACATCTCCCTTACTGGGCCACCACAAACTCCCCCTCTTAAATACAGTCATCCTCGATGCCAAGTCCTGGAGGGTGGAAGACTGAAGTGGCCACTGGGGCCTAGTGACAGTTCCTGGGGCATTATGCAAAATGTCCTTCACAGGTCTGGTTATGGAACAAGGTAGAAATGAGTCCATGTAGATGTCCATACATGCTCTTTGGTTTGGTAAACATGTGGGATTAACAAGCTTTGTAACTGCTCTAGGAACACATTTTAGACCATAATACACACAAGTTTGCAGATTGGGCTGCCGAAGGCTATCTACCCATTGCTTTGGCTGCTGGGGCCCCTTCGGTTCTTAACACTTCTCCCTAGAACTCAACAAGTAGTGTGATAATATATAACCATTTTACCTCTGCATAATGTTCTCTGCCTCCACACGTGTCTTACTTTTAGGTTCAGGGGAACCTTCTAAACTCCCGGAAGAAGGACGTAGTCCGAAACGATCGTAGGGGTGACGCCTCCTGGCCGCGCCACTCTTTGCTCTGTTACATGTGGGTATTGTTCAGTGTGCACCTTCGTTTGTTTACTATGTATAGTGTCTGCAGATATTAATGATGTTACTTTGCTGCTATTATACTTGTCTTATTGTACTATGTACTTATGTGACATAGACGGTGCACATTGTGTTTAGGCAACACCCACCATATGTACTATATACTACATGTAGGATATGGCATGCTGCCATTATAGTATTTTTTATGTATTTTTTGCCAGGAGTCATCTTTGTCAGAAGTCATTCCTTTGTGTCTTGTATGTATTTAAAATTTTGTGTTTTAACAATAAAGAAATCTTTTGCCATTATTTCAGTCTGCTACAGCGCTCTTTTCTATATATATATATATATATTTTTTTTTTTAACCCTCTGGCCAGTAGAGTACCCAGTACACGAGGACAGAAAATGTTAGACAGATATATATTCATTGGACCTTTGTGCACTAGGACTACAAGTAATATTACAGTCCTAAGTTAAGTATTTACATATGCAACTGGTTATGTGTGGTACATAATATGTACACTATATTGTGAGCTAATCTTTGTATCTTGCGGGAATATGTCCTTGAGGGAGTGGCTACGCTTTTCCTGACCGGATTAGGATACCTCCTATATAAATTGCCATGCACAACAGACACTGTGCACCTTGACATTTTGTACAAAAACATTATATATATTTTATTACAATACACAATAACCATTATAGTACACCAAATAAGTATTTTCTTGTGCAAAGAGAATGACCAAAAATATATTACTCTAACGGTATATACATATTTTCATTGTACCGCTCCACAGTCCCGGTACGCTTTGGGAGTTCTTAGTAAGGAATCACAGCTAAAAGCCGGGCACATACACTTACGCAAATGGTTACAAATAAACTTCTTGACAAGTTTGTCAGGCACTTCTTCTTAAACGTTGCATAACCTGTGGAGAACAAAAGTACTTCACAAGGAAAGTTAGTGATATACAGTAGAATTATCACGGATAGACTACTTTAACTTGGGAACTTGCCATCCCAGCCTCGCCGGTCGGACTGCTTCCGAGGCTGGCACATGTAATGGGGTCCACGGGAATGTGCCCCCTCTAATTGACCACTTGGGTGTTCCAGTTCACCCGGGACAACATGGACTCTGTAATGGTGGGGCTGATGGTGACCACCATTTGCACTGCAGCAGCTTGCACCACTGGGGGAACAGCAGTTGGTGCCTGTTGGGCTTGCCACCCTCCTCTACGGGAGTAGGCCAAGGCACTTCAGTTGGGGCCCGCTGGTTAGGCCAAACCTCCTCGACCACAGGAGTAGGCCTGCGCACATTCACAGACGACTGTGGTAGATACTTTGGTGCCATGACAGGCACTTCGGGCATGCAGACCTCCTCCTCAACGGTACCTCTGACTTTAGGCGGCAGCAACCCAAAGGGATTGGCATCCCAGTCGTCCGATGGGATGTAGGCAAACGGAATCTGGGTTAAATTAACTGCAGCCGCCCTCTCCCCTCTCATGTTCTGTACAGGAGTATACTCCCCGCTCTCTAGAGAATGCAATGATGGGGGGAGATAGTCTCTCTGCACTGCCCAACAATTAACCAAGATGGTCCCACCATGACGACAGTCCATGAGGGTGCCAAACCCCCGCACTTTGTCAAATGGCTCTGTTGCTCCTCTGACTGACCTCAAACAACAAGGGGCAGATCTTCACAGTTCCACTCCGGCATGGATACAACAACATGGTTTCCACGCCCAGGGGTGGGACGCTGACCAGCGCGGGACATTTTCACGCTCTTCTGCATCACATCTTTAACACTTGCAGGTACAGGCAATACATGGCAACGTACCATAGCTTCAGACCTAATCTTGCACATTGTTGACACTTTTCTTCACCTCCCCCTCTATTTCACAAGCACCACGAGTAAACCACTTTTCATTTGCACAGTCCCATACGCTTACTGGCGCAGACTTAAAGCGCATCAGCATGCGGTTTTTGAAGACAATATTGGACACAGCTCAGACTAGGGGAGGACTTGTGGCATAAGGCGCACACCAGTATCCTGTTCGTGATGATAAAAGTTGTGGTAGTGGGGTGGGATGAGGGCAGATGGGGCAGATAGCATTAACCCCTTGTATTTGTGATGCCAGGGCGTGGTTTAGCCTAAAACCACCCGAAGGTATACCACTGGATCATGGACAAGGCACGGGGGCAATAAAGACTCCGACACCAAGGGTAGACAGTTGGTAAAGTCTATACAGTTCAGCCAGGGCCCAAGGAGGTGACCAGTGATCCAGAGATCTTAAGGGCTTGCTGGGACTTGTAGTAGGACTGGGCAACTGAATGCAGACCACGCTGACTTGACAGATGACAGGGACTGACTTGACTTGACTCATAAAGCTGTGACTTTATCTTACTTGAATTGATGGTGGCTGCAGGACTGGACTTTGAGGTCTCCAACACTCTGTACACACACACTAGACAAGACTGCACTGGACCTCAGCCGGAAGAGAAAGAGAAGCTGCACCCAGGGGTTATATGGGGGAGACCAGCAGGGAGCCCATAGGTCACTCTTGGGATCACCTGATCACTGATACCTCCTCGGTAACAATCACATGACATAACTCTTAAAGATACAACACATTTTATAATACAATACACTGCAGAACATATGTACAGGGGGGGAACAGGTGCAATGGGCCCTGGGGACACTGAAGGAGGCTGCCTGACAGGACAGCAAGGGTACAGGGCAACATCTCTCATACTGGGCCATGACAGAAGATCACAACAGGTAGGGAACAAGGCAGGCCTTGTGATTAGCTGAGCTGGTGCTGTTAAAACAACAAAGCTGAGTAGCTTTGTGCAACTGAATGGAACAAGCTTGCTGGCAGAGAGAGGCCTAGTCATCAGTCCAGGTCAAACACTGGAGAGGCAAAACAGAATCAAAAGGGTTCAGGCAGAGACAAAGTCAGGAACAGGTCAGGAAGCTGGTATACAGTAACACAGAAGACAGATACCTTTGCTTGTAGAAACTACAAAATTGCTCAGGCACAGCAGGGACAGAGGAGCACCCTTATATAGGTGGTGCCTGGCAGGGATTGAAGGGGGAGCGGAATCAGGGGAGTACACAAACCCTTATAGAAACAGTAGGCATGCGGTACCTTCGAGGTGCGCCTGGAGCTGTCGTTGCTTGCAATAGCTCAGTAGAACAAGTCCGGAGCCTGCATCGAAAAGGAGGAGCCATGCATCCAGTTCGGCCGAGGTACGCAGCAAGTTGCACTGCATGCTGTCGGCTGCCCACCGCTAGTGGTACACACTGCCTGAAGTGGTGAGATGTAGTATAGCCTTATCAAAAGCTGACCTGTCAGCAAAAAAAATATTGGTGTGTGGTGAGCAATAAAGAGTCCAAGGCCAGGTTAAAGGGGTAGTCCAGTGGTGAAAAACTTATCCCCTATCCTAAGGATAGGGGATAAGTTTCAGATCGTCTGGGGTCTGACCGCTGGGGCCCTCCGGGACCTCCTGTACGGGGCCCTGGCAGTCCTTGGGAAGGGGGCGTGTTGACCACCACACGAAGCAGTGGCTGACACGCCCCCTCAATACAACTCTATGCTCTGCCATAGACTTGTATTGAGGGTGTGTGTCCGCACTATCTGGCCAGCGAGCCGGGGCCCCGTACAGGAGATCGCGGGGGGCCCCAGCGATCGGACCCTCCGCAATCTCAAACTTATCCCCTATCCTTAGGATAGGGGATACGTTTTTCACCACTGGACTACCCCTTTAAGGGTAACGGTAGCTGTTATTGAAGTTAGACAGATGTTACAGTCTATACAGTTCAGCCAGTATCCCAGAGAGGTGACCAGTGACACAGAGAGACCTCGCAGGCTTGTTGGGACATGCTGTAGGTAGACTGACTATAATGCAGGCCATGGTGACTAGACAGTAGACTTGACTCACTTGATGACTGACTATTAGAAGACTTGAACTTACTTGCAATTGACAGGGGGCTGCAGACTTTAGGCTTGAGGCCTCCAATGGCTGGACACAGGGACTGGGACAGATGACTGGACTTGACCTCAGCAGGAAATGAAGTGGGATCAAAGAGAGAGATTGTAGCTCCTCCCTTCCTTATAAAGGAGGGCTGTGAAAGGAGCCCATAGGTTACTAGCGAGGTCACCTGGTCATTGGTGTTCTCTGGGTAACAATACAATCATATGACTTAAACATGTGACATAATCATGTGACTAACAATACAGGTCCTTTACTTTTCATGTGAAAACTTATATACACAGGGGGAGACACTGCAGGGGAGTCCCGGGGACATATAGGTACTCAGCCTGACGGGACTGTAGGACCATATCCCATACTGGGACACCAGAGGTGTACCTAAGCCAATGACTAGATAAAGTCGGGGCTCGTGACATCACGAACATGTCCCTTGTGACGTGCAACCACGCCCCCTCCCATCGACTTGCTTTTAGGGGGTGTGGTGTGGCGTGACGTCACAAGGGGCGATGTCGTGATGTCACAATCCCGCTGCCCGCACCCAGCATTCTCTGCTGCGGCACCCCAGACATCAGGTGCACGGAGCCAACTAGATGACTGACGATGGGGGGCGGAGGCTTGTGACATCACAACTGCGCTCTGCTTGTGACGTCATGGCCACACCCCACAATGCAAGTCTATAGGAGGGGGCGTAACGGCCGTCACGCCCCCTCTCATAGACTTGCATTGAAGGGGCATGGCCATGATGTCACGAGCGCGGCGCTGCTGTGACGTCACAAGCCTCCACCGCGCATCGGTCATCCAGCACGGACCGACGTTCGCTCCGTGCCTCGGATGTCTGGGGTGCCGCAGCAGAGATCGCGGGGGACCCCTGTGATTAGACATCTTATCTTCTATCCTTTAGATAAGGGTCAAGTTGTCTAGGGGTGGAGTACCCCTTTAAAGCGGGACCCCACAGGAGAACTGAACCCCACACTATAGCTGTCCTATGGCAGGTCCTGCTCCAGCAGAATTCAGAGCTCCATGTAACCCCGGGGATAGAAAGGGTTCACTAAAGGGATCTTCTGCTGGAGGCCACCCTGTCACTGTCCATGTAGACAATGGAGGAGATGAAGGCTTCGGATGTGCTCGGCCATAAAACTCTCACTGGCAGCGAACGTTCTCCTGGGATCCAGCTGTGACTTTCTGAGCTGCCTCCCATCTTGGCTTCCTGAACAGCACTTTATGGATCTTCATAAATAATCTGCTTTCTGGTAATCCCACACTGACAGGCCTCCTTTGTTTTGCAATTCCTGCATGGAACCAGAGCGGGTGGCCAAACCTCACGGCCATGTCTACTGCCATGTCCTTACTTCTGAGTCCCATCCAGCGTCACGTTGTAAAGCAGATAAGTGTCTTCTCGGAGGCTGCTCCCTTCCTGTGCACATAATTATTTGCAGTAATCCTCATCCATTTCCCAAACTGGAAGGTCATCCTCCCCCTATAGTGTAGCTCTGCATGTAAACACAAAGGAAAAGTTGACCAGTTGCCCATAGCAGCCAATCAGATCGCTTATTTTATTTTGCAGAGGTCTTTTCCAAAATGAAAGAAGACATCTGATTGGTTGCTATGGGAAACTGGTCAACTTTCCCTCTGAACAGATTTTGATAAATCTCCCCCAAAGTCTTCTTAGAATCTAGCTGGTTTTTTTAAAGGGGTACTCCACCCTTAGACATCTTATCCCCCCCCCCCATCTCTTCTTGTCACGACTCCGCCCGCGTGTGACGTCAGGCCCCGTCCCCTCAATGCAAGTCTATGGGAGGGGGCGTGACGCCCCCTCCCATAGACTTGCATTGAGGGGACGGGGCCTGATGTCACACGGGGGAGGAGTCAAGACATCACAAACTTCTGTTCCCGTGGTTGGGACCCAGACCCTCCGGCGCTTCCGGACCAGAAACAGGTGGGACCCCTGCGATCAGACATCTTATCCCCTATCCTTTGGATAGGGGATAAGATGTCTAGGGATGGAGTACCCCTTGAAAGTTATTTTGGAGTTATAGCCATTTGCCCACCATTATGTTTTAGTAGGGCACCCCCTCTCTCTCCAATATATTGTGTTGTCCCTTTGCTTCCACCTTCAGTCTGTTTATGCATCTCCAGTCCGTATTTGCTTTCCTGGTTTCTTTTCGTGTCTTCTTGGTTATTCGCCTTTGTGTATTTGTGCTGCGTATGGCGCCAGTGCGGAGGGAGGAGACAGATATCGGACTCGGCTGTTAACTTTACTTTAACTTCTGGTGTTAATCGAAATAAATGGAGTTGCTTTGGTATAACTTGGAATGCTAAAGCTTCTCAGACGAAAGGATATTTGGTCACTGTCCCTTCATTTAATTGACTGTGTAACAGGGGGCTGTAAAGTTTGTGTAGTCCATAATATAGTGACCGTACCTGTGTTTGATGGTGGTCTCACAATTCTAATGTGATCTTTGCCCCAGATGTCTATTTTTATCAGCATACAAAATGAGTGTTGTCTCAGGCCTTTTCTAGGTTGCAGTGCGGCCTGAGACAATGGATTACTAGGTGTTGAAAGGGAGCCTGTCTGTGCTTCAATGGGTGGAGCGACCGGTGGGTGGAAGGGAGATCATTCTCCATAGGGCTGCAGGGAATTGTTGTTTCTTACTCACATGGAAGAGAGTCTAGCTGTGTTGCAATGGGTGGCGTTACTGATATGTGGGAGGGAGACGAGTCACCTCCCACCTAGAAACAAGGGATCCTGGGGATTGTAGTTGGAAGGAAGGCACAGAAACAGGAAATAGCCAGTTCACACAAAGAAGCCAGCAGCGTGATGGAGGACACAGGACGTGGCCATTTACCACCAACACAAGCACAGATCCCTGGTAAGCATGTTCATTGCTGGCTGACAGGTAATTAGTAAAGTCACCTTATGTTGGATAACCCCTTTAATTCTTGCCTCTATAGCAGCATTACTGAATTTAGCAATCTGTAGGTGCTTTACTATGTGTACATGTAATGACTAATGCAGATGTACGTGCGTTCTGGTTCTCAAGTTCCGAGTCCAAAGTTACTAAAACTTCTGATGAGGATCTTCAAAGGTTGGTTCACTGTGGTCCGAGGCACAAAATGTAGACATCTTATTGCTCACTCAGCGGTGGTCCTGCCTTACACTTGAAAAGGCCCTTCCAGGACATACGATCATTTCAGCATACGATCACTCTCAGAGACCATCCCATGTTGAAGGCAGCATCAACATACGATGCTTTTGTATGTCGGGGCCATCGCATAAACAGCTATCCGGCAGCGCAGACTGCTTCACCTACCACCGGATAGCCGTTTACGGTGCCCCGTGTGGTCCGCTGACGATCACTTACCTGTCCTCGGGGCTCCGGCGCGTCCTCTTCGGGATCCCCTGCATCGTTGGCGCTCTCCATCGTCGTCATCACGTCGCTGCGCACGCCGTCCCGTCATCCAATAGGAGCGGCGTGCGTAGCGACGTGATGGTGGCGACGGAGAGCGAGGATACCGGGGAAGCAGAGGCCTTGCTGGAGCGTCGGAGACACCTCGGGGACGCGGTGACAGCGATGGACGGCGACATCCAGGGCAGCGGTGACGAGCGGTGATGGTCCTGAGCGGAGGGGACAGGTGAGTACAACTTCCTCTACCAGTGGTCTTCAACCTGCGGGCCTCCAGATGTTGCAAAACTACAACTCCCAGCATGCCCGGACAGCCGTTGGCTGTCCGGGCATGCTGGGTGTTGTAGTTTTGCAACATCTGGAGGTCCACAGGTTGTAGACCACTGTCCTATACTTTACATTGCACGGATCCCTCAACATACGATGGTTTCAACAAACGATGGTCCATTTGGAACGGATTACCATCGTATGTTGAGGGACCACTGTACGTTTTTTTTTAACATGGGAACTGTATGTGCGTACTGTTCCATCAGGTTTTCACCATACGGTTTTTGACTTTGCACAGTTTTTTTTTCTAGGAATTTCAATCAAACAAGTGAAACTTTATTCAAAATGGAGTGAAAAGTTAAAAACGTATACGTTTTTTTCTTAAAAAAGCGGATGCAACCGGACATCATTTTTCAAACAGTATACAGTTTTCAACCGCATATGGGTTAACATTTATACACACGTTTTGATACAGTTTAGTCAGGTTTTGAGGAATCCGTTTTTCATCAAAAACCTGAGACAGGAACTGTATTGCAAAAACGTGGTGTGAATGCCGCCTAAGAGATGTTCACATGGCCCTTTTCCTGGGAGACAGAGGTTGGAATACAGACTTTGTCATGCAATCATTGGCTAGAAGTATCATGTGACCAAAACACCTTTCTTCTGTGTATCTTCTTGTACCTGATATGCATATTATGCATAAAGCAAACTTTTTTTTACCGACAACTTTCATAGGAAGGTAGCTGGAACAAGTCATTGGGACACTATATATATTCCAATAAAGTTTTTTTTTTAATGTGGTACAGCCACAAAGGATGAATCTGTTGCAGATTTTCTGCAGAAAATACACAACGCAACCATATGTAGATCTGCAGCACTATATCTGCACCAAATCATTCAATTTCTGGTGAAGATTTGTTGTGGATTTTCTGCAGCCGATATAGGTGAAGATATGTAAATAGAAAAAAATCTATGTATTTTTAAATTTTTTTTAATTGATAAAGTCAATATGGGCAACATGTATCCGCAGTATAGGGATGAGATCCCTAAAAATCTCTCTCACAATGCTGGTACTGTAACCTGCTGTGGGTTTTCCGCAAGTAAATCTGTTGCAGAAAATCCACTGCAGATCCGACCCATGTAAATAAGCCTAAGGATACGTTGTTACAACCCACCTAAGGGGGAGATCACTTACACCTCTCCATTGAAGTCTATGGGAAGTCATAAAAAAAAGCTGAAAAATGGCACCTATGCATAAAAAAATAAATAAAAGCATTTATGGCCTGTCTTGTAGATCTGCCTTAAATGACAATAAACCTTAAAAGTCTTTACATTTTTCAAAAAATAAACATTTCTTAAATTCTGTTGCAGTATAATAACTTTTTGGGTTGCCTTAGGGTGCGTTCACACGCTCTTTGTTTTTGCGGATTTTCCACTGCGTATTTGAAAGGGGGCGGGCTCTTCTTGGCTGTCCATAGCAGATTTTACGTGGCGGAATTTACGGTGCGGAAAATCTGCCGCAGTCCCTACTGACTTCAATGGGGCTTGCGGCGTATTTTCCGCAGTGTAAATTCCTCCGTGGAAAATCTGCTGCGGAGAGCCGAGAAGAGCCCGCCCCCTTTCAAATATGCAGCGTAAAACCCGCAAAAACAAAGAGCCTGTGAACGCACCCTTACACTGCCTCTAGTGGTGAGATGGTAAATAGCACTTTGTAATCACCTTTCCCCCTTAGTCATCAAAGCTAAGCTAAAAAATGTGAATAGCAAAACAACAAACAAAACAAACAAACCCCAACCTTCATTATCAACAGCTGCAACAATCTGCGGCTTGGCCCCCGTCGTAGAACTACAACTCCCAGCGTGCGCTGAGAGCCATGGCATGATGGGAGATGTTGTTTTGCAAGAGCTGGAGAGTCACAAGTTGGAGATTACTGAGCTACATCGTGACGCCTCTTTTTGTCTAGATTTTCTAGATTACAACTAAAGTAAAAAAAAAATTTGTGGGGAGCAACACCGCCATCTAGTGGAGATAAGATATGTGGACAAATGTGATCCAAATTTCTAGTTGTATTTAAAAAAAAAACACACACAAAAAAAAAGGGGGTTTTGAGGGGTCCCAGGGGTCGTGTCAGGATCCTGTGGATAGGGGATAATTGTCTGTGGGGGATCTGACCCCTGGGGCCCCTAGCAATCAGAAATGTATC
Organism: Hyla sarda; assembly: GCF_029499605.1. Classification (NCBI taxonomy): domain Eukaryota; kingdom Metazoa; phylum Chordata; class Amphibia; order Anura; family Hylidae; genus Hyla; species Hyla sarda. Next base: position 292,885,589 of record NC_079194.1, read on the forward strand.
CCCTATTCACAAGATAGGGGTGAAGTGTCTGATAAGTCCAGCTCCTTATAGTACTTCTTTAAGATGAAAAAATGTCCCACCTTAGTGATAGGGGATAAGTGTCTGAGTGCAGGGGGTCCCAGGGGTGTGACCCATCCCCCGCATTCAGATATTTATCCTCTCACCACAGGTCAGTTCCCAGGAGTACTCCTTTAAGTTTACAAAATGTCCTGTCTTAGCTGGTGATAGGGGATAAGTGTCTGATTGCAGGGGGTCCCTCCATAATCAGACACTTATCCCCTATCCACAGGACCGAAGATAAGTGTCTGATAAGTTCAGTTCCCAGGAGTACTCCTTAAAATTTACAAAATGTCCCACTTTAGCTAGTGAAAGGGGAGAAGTGTCTGATCGCAGGTGGTTCCAGGATTCAGACCCCCCAAATCAGACACTTATCTCCTATCCACAGGATAAAGGCCTGATAAGTTCAGCTCCCCGGAGAAGTACTTTAAATTTACAAAATGTCCCACTTAGCCGGTGATTGGCTGAGCGAGCTGTCACTTGCGCTCGTCCAGGCAGTTGGGGGCCGGAGAGCACCGAGGACAGGTAAGTAGCCGGGGACCCACCCCATGCGATCAGACACTTATCCCCTATCCTGTTTGTGTATCCTAAGTGTCTGATAAGTTCAGTTCCCCGGAGTACCCCTTTAACTCCTTGACGACCCAGGATGTACCGGTACGTCCTGAGCCCCCTCCCTTTCCATATCGTCATAGCGGGTCGGGCCCGGCACCTAGCAACAGCCGGGACCCGTGGCTAATAGCGCGGCACTGATCGCGGTGCCGCGCGCTATTAACCCTTTAGACACGGCGTTCAAAGTTGATCTCCGCATCTAAAGTGAAAGCTAATCAGTGCTGGTTAGCTCAGTGGGCTGTTCGCGGCATCCCAAACAGCTGGAGGACACGAGGAGGGTCCCCTACCTTCCTCCTGGTGTCCGATCGCCGAATGACTGCTCCGTGCCGGAGATCCAGGGATGAGTAGTCAAGCGGCAGAATCATTGATCAATGCTATCCTATGGGATAACAATGATCAATGTAAAAGATCAGTGTGTGCAGTGTTATAGCCCCCTATGAGAATTTTAAATGTATAGATTTTTCTGCATGAAGTTATGATTTTTTTCCAGAAGTACGACAAAATCAAACCTACATAAGTAGGGGATCATTTTAATAGAATAATAATAGAATAATAGAAGGTGTCACTTTTACCGAAAAATGTACTGCGTAGAAACGGAAGCCCCCAAAAGTTACAAAATTGTGTTTTTTTATTCAATTTTGTCGCACAATTATTATTTTTTTCCGTTTTGCCGTAGATTTTTGGGTAAAATGACTGACATCATTACAAAGTAGAATTGGTAGCGCAAAAAATAAGGCATCATATGGCTTTTTAGGTGCAAAATTGAAAGAGTTATGATTTTTTAAAGGTAAGGAGGAAAAAACGAAAGTGCAAAAACGGAAAAAAAAAACGGGTCGTTAAGGGGTTAAGAATTCATTATTGCAGATTTCTCGGTGGATCTACAGCAATTTCATAGAAAAATCCCCAATGACAAGACTTTACTTTGAATTTGTTGCAGATTTTGCGTCCCCCTTAATAATCTATGGAAAATTAGAAGGTTTATGGCTCGAGGAAAAGGTGAGAAGAAAAAAACCAAAATGCAAAAAATGAAAATTGAGTCCTCAAGGGGTTAAATATAAGAACCTGAAATAATGAATGAAGGAATTTCAGAGAGCGAGGAGCCTATATCAATGTTCTTGCTTTGGGGCTCTTTCTTATCTTATATGGACTCTGACAGAAGTGACCCCTTATATATGTGATGTCCCAGTACAGGACATGGTCCTGTACAACCCTTAGGCCCTGTCAGGTTGAGACCCTCAGTGACCTGGGGGCTCCCCTGCAAGGTCTCCCCTGTTGTTCCAGAATGTTGTGTATATCACTTTAATGCCTAGACAGGATCCCTATGTACAGGTAGTATAGAGGACCTGTGGGAGGTCTCAAGGACCTGTGTAATTCTGTCACATGTTATGTTATGCAGTCACATGATTTGTAGTCACATGTTCTCCCAGAGAGTACCAGCTTAACCTATGACCCGCAGCTTGACCAATGGGCTATGGTCCAGCCCCCCCACTATATAAAGGGGCGGCCATTACAATTCCCTCTCTTAGCTCTTATGCTACCTTACTGAGCACAGCAACCACCAGAGATCTCAGGACAAGTGATCAGCATCTGGAAGACCCCAAAAGCTACAGTCATTCCAGTAAGTCTCAAGTCTATGTCTGCTGTCACTGAAACTAGTCAAGTCCTGCACATAGTCAAGTCAAATCTAATTTCAAGTTAACTACAAGTATATTGGTCCAGGAAGCTGCGAGGTCCTCTGGGTCCTGGCCACCTCTCTGGGAATTCTGGTCTTAGCTGTGAAGATAATTCCATCTGTCTTATACTCAGTAAAGCCTCCGTGTGACCCGAACTGGTTGTGGACTCTCATTTCACTACTAGCAACTGGGATAGCGGAAGAACCAGGCTTGTGGTGTTCCGGAACCCGAAAACCACACTGGCATCACGAACACTAGGTGCTAACAACATCTTGCCCCCAGGGTTAATACCATCTGATCCCACCACTCACTTCCGCTACACCCGTGGTCCCACCATACACCACATATAACCCTGTGTGATGTAATTTGGGTGAGGATGAATACATTTGTTAATAAAATGGCCTATAAAATGATAATACATTTCTGTATGTGCAATTCCAAGACTATCCAGCAGAGGTCGCCAGTGACTGAGAACTGCAAAGAAGATTTAGGGTTATACAGTGTAAGTAGGTGACTGGTCCCATGTATATACTCCGTATGGACAAAAGTATTAGCCCCCTCCACATTACACCTGCAGGAGCTTTTAGGACGTCCCATTGTAAATCCATAGACCAATGTTTTCCAACCAGGGTGCCTCCAGCTGTTGCAAAACTACAACTTCCAGCATGCCCCGACCGCTTTTGGCTGTGGGAGTTGTAGGTTTGCAACAGCTGGAGGCACACTATTTGGAAAGCACCGGGTTAGGGAGTGTAAATAATTACAGTGTTTCATTACTCCCCTGGCTGCTCTTTATCGCCCCCAAGTGGTATACTGTATTGGGTACTCTAATTAATATAGTTTCTCTCGTTTATAGTGCATAGAATTGCCAACAGGGTTTGTCATTTTAATCTTATTTTTCAAATATTCAATGTTTCCAATTCTCACTTTTATAAGTAAAATAATTCAAAGTTACATTATAATTGAGATCACTGTAGCACCAGTACTAAGACAGAACCTTTAATTTATATTTAATATATATATATATATATATATATATATATATATATATATCATTGCGCATAGATGTGACCTGAGTGCTCAATATATTTGGATACTAAATGTAAAGTTGTAGCATTTGAACCCATAGGCTTGTAGATATTTTAATCAATATATATATATATATATATATATATATATATATATATATATATATATATAAATAACTCAATGGGGGAGATTAATTAAAATCTCTGTGGCCCAGGTGCACATAGCAACCAATCAGATCACTTCTTTCATTTTTTAGAAGCCTTTTTAAAACCTTAAGAAGCGATCTGATTGGTCTGATTGATCTCTACATCACAACTCAGCCCCACTTGAGGACGGGATATGAAGTCGGGATATAATGACGGGATATGAGGATGGGATATGAGGATCAGATGAGGATGGGATATGAGGATGAAATATGAGGTCGGGATATGAGGTCGGGATATGAGGTCGGGATATGAGTTCAGGATATGAGGTCTGGAGATGAGATTAGGATATGAGGACAGGATATGAGGTCGGGACATGAGGACGAGATATAAGGTTGGGATATAAGGACGGGATATGAGGACGTCATATGAAGATGGGATGTGAGGTCGGGAGATGAGGATGGGATATGAGGACGGGATATGAGGACGAGATATAAGGTTGGGATATAAGGACGGGATATGAGGTCGGGATATGAAGATGGGATGTGAGGTCGGGAGATGAGGACGGGATATGAGGACGGGATATGAGTACGAGATATAAGGTTGGGATATAAGGACGGGATATGAGGATGGGATATGAGGATGAGATATAAGGACGGGATATGAGGTCGGGATATGAGGATGGGATGTGAGGTCGGGATATGAGGACGGGATATGAGGATGAGATATAAGGTTGGGATATAAGGACGGGATATGAGGTCGGGATATGAAGATGGGATATGAGGACAGAATATGAGGATAAGATATAAGGTCGTGATATGCAGACAGGATATGAGGACTGGATATGAGGAGGGAAGAAGGGGTCGAGATATTGGGATAGAATATGAGGAGCTTCCTCCTATGTTGCTTTTCCTCTCTCACAAGCATTAGTTAAAGGGGTACTCCGGCGCTTAGACATCTTATCCCCTATCCAAAGGATAGGGGATAAGATGCCTGATCGCGGGGGTCCCGCCGCTGGGGACCCCTGTGATCTTGCACGCAGCACCCCATTTAAAATCAGTCCCCAGAGCATGTTCGCTCCGGGTCTGATTACCGGCGACCACGGGGCCAGCGGTGTGTGACGTCACGCTCCGCCCCTCAATGCAAGCCTATGGGAGGGGGCGGGACCCCCGCGATCAGGCATCTTATCCCCTATCCTTTGGATAGGAGATAAGATGTCTAAGCGCCGGAGTACCCCTTTAAGAAAAACCGGGCCACACCGGGTATTCGGCCAGTATACATAATAAGTCACATGTTAGTACTGGCGCTACAGTGATCTCTTCTTCTTTTGCACAGTGTGTTTTTCCATAAAGTTATTATTTTATTTTGGAGTTCTGATTATGACATTTTAATTGGTAAGGGGTTAAAAGGTTATTAGTGCTCTTGGGGCACATTTGTTGGTTTCGGCTACATTATAAGGGCGCATTCACACTACGGAATTTCCCAGCAGAATTCCACTTAAGAATTCTCCTGGTAAATTCCGGTACAGCAGCCTCCCATTATTCTGCTGCACCATGCGCATGGCGGAGTTTCAACCACAGAAATTTAAATTTTGGACTCTGCCGAAAGTATGAACGCGTTCATTCTTTCAGAGGATCCGCTATGGATATGTATTGGATATGTATTGTCATCAATGGTGAGAGTGCATGTCCGAGCGGTCGGAATCACTCGGAGCTGCTGTACGCGGAATATCCGTCCAAATTTTTCCGGACATTCTTTGGTGTGACCGTCTCCTCCAGTCAGATGGATTGGGCACCATGCGTTTTTTTTTTTTTTTAAAGGGGTACTCCTGAGGAAAACATTTTTTTTTAAATGAACTGGTGCCAGAAAATTAAACAGATTTGTAAATTACTTCTATTAAAAAATCTTAATCCTTTCAGTACTTCTTAGCAGCTGTATACTACAGAGGAAATTCTTTTCTTTTTGAATTTCTTTTTTGTCTTGACCACAGTGCTCTCTGCTGACACCTCTGTCCGTATAAGGAACTGTCCAGAGCAGCATAGGTTTGCTATGGGGATTTTCTTCTGCTCTGGACAGTTCCTGATACGGGCATCAGGTGTCAGCAGAGAGCACTGTGGACAAGACAAAAAAGAAATTCAAAAAGAAAAGAATTTTCTCTGTAGCATACAGCTGCTAATAAGTACTGGAAGGGTAAAGATTTTTTAATAGAAGTAATTTACAAATCTGTTTAACTTTCTGGCACCAGTTGATTTAACAAAAAAAAAAAAAAAAAAATGTTTTCCACCGGAGTACCCCTTTAAAGTGACAGTAACGCTTTAACAAGGTAACATCATTCAGGACACAACCAGATTCTACCTGTCACACTGTAACGTCAAGAATCGTCTGTTTATTATTACAACGCACATTCCTATCGTGGAGGGTAAAGGAAATAACACGTCAGGTTACGCAAATGTCAGTAATTTCAGGTATTTCGTTATTTCTCCCTCATATCTATCTATTTACAAAATGTCCATCAGAGCTGCGCATCCCAAAAAAAGATGGAGTGGGTGTAAACAGGTGTGGAAATCCCTGGTCCTCCGTGTAGCACTCCATCCGACAGTGTTTTCCAACCAGGGTGCCTCCAGCTGTTGCAAAACTACAACTCCCAGCATGCCCGGACAGCAACAGGTGGAAACACTGGTCTATCTTCAGCTATCTTCAGCTGTTGCAAAACTACAACTCCCAGCATGCCCGGACAGCCGTTGGCTGTCCGGGCATGCTGGGAGTTGTAGTTTTGCAACAGCTGCAGGCACCCCGATTAGGAAACACTGGCATACGGAATAAGAAAAAAGGTGTTGCTTTCTTCTTTAGGTGCTGCAACGTTTCGCCTACCTGTCGAGCAGGTATATAAATAGTTCACCAAATGCAAAACAATACATAAAGTCATAAAGCAAATTACATGGTAGAAAGATCTATATCACAATAGAATATATAAGTCCTGGCTGTATATAAAGTGGCACGGTGCTAAAGGGGTACTCCACTGGAAAACATTTTTTTTTTTTTTAATTAACTGGTGCCAGAAAGTTAAACAGATTTGGAAATGACTTCTATTTAAAAATCTTAATTCTTCCAGTACTTATCAGCTGCTGAATGTTCCAGAAGAAGTTATTTTCTCTTTTTGAATTTCCTTTCTGTCACGAGCACAGTGCTCTCTGCTGACACCTCTGTCCATTTTAGGAACTGTCCATAGTAGGAGCAAATCCGCATAGCAAACCTATCCTGCTCCGGACAGTTCCTTAAAGGAGTAGTCCAATGGTGACCCAGTGGTGAACAACTTATTCCCTATCCTAAGGATAGGGGATAAGTTTGAGATCGCAGGGGGGTCTCCTGTAAGGAGCCCCGACAGCCCGCGGGAAGGGGGCGTGTCGACCTCCGCACGAAGTGGCGGCCGACACGCCCCCTCAATACAACTCTATGGCAGAGCCGAAGCGCTGCCTTCGGCAATCTCCGGCTCTGCCATAGAGATGTATTGAGGGGGCGTGTCGGCGGCCGCTTCGTGCGGGGGTCGACACCCGCTATCTGGATGGAGAGCCGGGGCCCCGTACACAGAGATCGCAGGGGGCTCCAGTGGTCGGACCCCCCGTGATATCAAACGTATCCCCTATCCTTAGGATAGGGGATAAGTTTTTCACCACTGGACTACCCCTTTAACTAGACAGAGGTGTCAGCAGAGAGCACTGTGGTAGGACAGAAAGGAAATTCAAAAAGAAAAGAACTTCCTCTGGAACAATCAGCAGCTGATAGGTAATGGAAGGATTAAGATTTTTAAATAGAAGTCATTTACAAATATGTTTAACTTTCTGGCACCAGTTGATTTATAAAAATATAAATAAAAACGTTTTCCACCGGAGTACCCCTTTAAGGGTTAGGTTTTGGGGTCTCCCATTGGGCAATCAGGGTCACGTGGTCACTCTGCCTCGATCTCTTAAAGGTACAGTGCATAAGGAAGTACATAACATAATATAGCAACATCACATAATATCATAAAGTGAAACAACACAGGAGTGGGCCCAGTAAGCAGTCAGACAGGGTGTCCGAGGCAATCTTTATCCCACAGGACAGCCTTTGGTGCTGGGACACCACAATATGACATCTACCGTGCTGAGATGTCACTGACTTGGTGCAAGCAGAAACTATTATTTCTACTTACATAAAGGGCACAACACTCTATTACTGTCACTTTAAAGGGGTACTTCGCCCCTAGACATCTTATCCCCTATCCAAACGCGGAGGTCCTGCCGCTGGGGACCACCCCCCGCAATCTCCCTACTGCACCCGGAGTTTGTTTAAAGCGTCGGGTGCAGCAATGGAGGCTCGTAACGTCACTGTCACGCCTGCTCGTGATGTCATAGCCACGCCCTCTCAATGCAAGTCTATGGGAAAGGGGCGTGACAGACACGCTCTCGTCATGCCCCCTCCCATAGACTTGCATTGAGGGGGCATGACCACATGAGTGGACTGTGACATCACCAGTCTCCACCCCGCATTGCCAGTGACATCACCAGCCTCCGCCCCGCATCGCCCCGCAATCAGACATCTTACCCCCTATTGTTTGGATAGGGGATAAGATGTCTAGGGGCGGAGGCGGATTATCCCTTTTAGTATTACGCAAACGTAGTGCTGACAGGGATGACCCTTATCATTTTTTGATTACTGATCAATATACAGTATATATATTGAGAAATAGACACATTAAATTACTGCAGAAAAACATTATTTTTCTTATAACCCATATATCAGCTTGCTATTTGCTTGCAACTAAGATGGAGACCTTGGGATGACGTCAGGAGGCCCAAGATGAGACGTCAGAAGACAAAATATTTGAAGAAGATACAGATTGTATAGAAGGGCAAAGATCTGGGATGTTTCAGAGTGAAAGAGCCGCATAAGTGAACTTTGGCCAAGAAAGAAAGAAATGCTTAAATATGCTAATATATATAGAGACACAAAGCTCAAATAACCAATCAAAATGTAACATGATGATTTTGATGTGATAACTAACCTCCCTTTTTTATCAAATGTAAATCAAATGCGCATCTTTATAATAAACAGAACTCTCTGTGAACACTTGGGAACTCTCTGAGTTTTCTTGCTGAGAAAGAGTTTTATACCAACATTTTGTCTGGTGTATATTTCTTTATGTTGACACTCAGCAATATACAGCAGCAGTCACGCACGTTTTAAGGCCTCATCCGCAACCATCCTTGATAGTACCATCTCTAGAAGAGATTCACAACTTGGTGGATTCCCTTACACGCAGTGGTCACAGTCTCTTTAACGGCAGAGCATTTGCAAAGAACTTAACAGTCTCTCTTGAGGTCAAGACTTGAGGTCAACTTTTGCCTGAACCTTCTATGCCACTATGGGTCTACATGCACATGGTCACAGCACGCGACACCTGGTATTATCCATGGGTTTGCACCAGCCACTTCTATTTGATGCCCTAGTGCAGTGGTCTCCAACCTGCGGACCTCCAGATGTTGCAAAACTACAACTCCCAGCATGCCCGGACAGGCAACGGCTGTCCGGGCATGCTGGGAGTTGAAGTTTTTCAACATCTGGAGGTCCGCAGGTTGGAGACCACTGCCCTTGTGCCTTCTGGGGTTGTCTATGTAGCTTGACATGACAAACACACTCGCAACTGTTCTTGAGCAGGTTCTCTTTGGTTCAGCACAGAGCGCTGTCTCGCACAATCACGTTCCTCACATGGTAGGTTCCAGATCCACACTCCTTTTAGGTACCAGTCAGCCAATCGGCTTCTTTTCCTCTCACACCCACCATTGTGATTCTTGGTGGCTGATAGTGATGAGCGGCATTGGCCATATTCAAATTCACGATATTTCGCAAATATTTGGACGAATATTCCTCCTATATTCTCGAATTTCGCATATATTCGTTCACTTTTTTTTCCATGCAAAATTTGTAATAAAATTTGCAACATGCGCATGCGCAATTATACCTTTCAACTAACTACTTTCTTATTGGTTGCTAGGGATGCTGCTAACCTCTGACAACTGTATTCGCATCCTTCTCATTGGCCCACAAGCTGAAAGAAGGGAGGGATCAGTGTCCTCTGGAAGTGCCGATTTTCGTGAATTTTCGCATATTCGCCTTCTTTGGACCACAAGCTGGAAGCGGGGAGGGATGATCACTTTTTATTTACACAGTACACTTCATCGTGAAAGAAAAATAAAAAGAAAAATGAATATACGTCATAACGCATATAATTAGCGATATTCTAAACATTCGCAAAATCGTGAAGTGCCGATATTCGTGAAAAAATTCGCTATTTCATTATTCGCGCTCAACACTGGTGGCTGTCTAGGCCCATGCCTCTGCCCTTGTTTAAAGGGGTACTCCGCCCCTAGACATCTTATCCCCCATCCAAAGGATAGGGGATAAGATGTCAGATCACGGGGGGTCCCGCCGCTGCTGACCTCCGGGATCTACCATGCAGCACCCACCTTTAGCGGCTTCCGGGAACCGCTGGAGGTCCTCAGGCTTAGTCCATCTCGACCACGAGGACGGAGCATAGCTCCGCCCTCGTGTGTTGTCACGCTCCGCCCCCTCAATGCAAGTCTATTGGAGGGGCGTGACAGCTGTCACGCCCCCTCCCATAGGCTTGCATTGAGGGGGCGGAGCGTGATGTCACACGGGGGCGGAGCCGCGACGTCACTATGCTCCGTCCCCGTGATCGCCATTAATCAGACCCGGAGCGAACAGGCTCCGGGACTGATTCTAGCGGGGTGCGGCGTGGAAGATCACGGCGGTCCCCAGCGGCGGGACCCCCGCCATCAGGCATCTTATCCCCTATCCTTTGGATAGGGGATAAGATGTCTAAGCGCCGGAGTACCCCTTTAAAGCTGGTCTCAGCATCTCTCACCTGCACAGTGCCAATAGATCAGTTATACGGACACCTCAATAGTGATGAGCGGCAGGGGCCATATTCGAATTCGCGATATTTTGCAAATATATGGACGACTATCCATCCTATGTTCGCGAAATTCGCATATTCGCAATGTTCGTTCCCTTTTTTTTCCATGCGAAAATCGTAGTGCGCATGCCCGATTATATCATTGGCCCATAAGCTAAAAGAAGGGAGGGATCAGTGTCCTTTGGAAGTGCCGATATTTGTGAATATTTGCATATTCGCATAAACGAAATATTCGCGCTCCACGCCGGCTCACACAGTAAATAATATTGGAGCCTTCTTTGGACCCCAAGCTGGAAGCCGGGAGGGGTGATCACTTTTTTTTTAAATTTAATTTTACACAGTACAAAAAAAAAAAAAAAAATAATAATAATAATATTCGTCATTACGAATATATAGCGCTAAATTCTAAATATTCGCAAAATCGCGAAGTGCTGATATTCACAGTAAAAACATGCATTTCGAATAATCGCGCTCAACACTACACCTCAAACATTACTCCTAAAGGCAAATGAATCTTCTTGCACAAAGCATTACAACATTGTATAGGGGTGAGTGTGTCCAAAATATTATTGTGACACCTTCACATTGTATCTTGAACTTTTAAGATATTCTAAATCTATAGGTCAGTGTTTCTCAACCAGGGTGCCTCCAGCTGTTTCAAAACTACAATTCCCATCATGTCCAGACAGCCAACGGCTATCCGGGCATGCTGGGAGTTGTAGTTTTGCAACAGCTTGAGGCACCTTGGTTGGGAAACACTGATGTAAAGGGTTTAAAAACCTTTTAGAATATGCTGGGAGTTGTAGTTTTGCAACAGCTGCAGGCAACCTGGTTGGGAAACACTGATGTAAAGGGTTTACATACCTTACAGAACATGCTGGGAGTTGTAGTTTTGCAACAGCTGCAGGCACCCTGGTTGGGAAACACTGATGTAGAGGGTTGAAATACCTTACAGAATATGCTGGGAGTGGTAGTTTTGCAACAGCTGGAGGCACCGTGGTTGGGAAACACTGATGTCAAGGGTTTAAACACCTTTCAGAATATGCTGGGGGTGGTAGTTTTGCAACAGCTGGAGACACCCTGGTTGGGAAACTCTGATGTAGAGGGTTTAAATACCTTATAGAATATGCTGGGAGTGGTACATTTGCAACAGCTGGAGGCACCACGGTTGGGAAACTCTGATGTAGAGGGTTTAAATACCTTACAGAATATGCTGGGAGTTGTAGTTTTGCAACAGCTGGAGGCACCCTGGTTGGGAAACACTGATGAAGAGGATTTAAATACCTTACAGAATATGCTGGGAGTTGTAGTTTTGCAACAGCTGCAGGCACCCTGGTTGGGAAACACTGATGTAGAGGGTTGAAATACCTTACAGAATATGCTGGGAGTAGTAGTTTTGCAACAGCAGCAGACACCCTGGTTGGGAAACACTGATGTCAAGGGTTTAAATGCCTTACAGAATATGCTGGGAGTGGTAGTTTTGCAACAGCTGGAGGCACCCTGGTTGGGAAACACTGATGTCGAGGGTTTAAATGCCTTACAGAATATGCTGGGAGTTGTAGTTTTGCAACAGCTGGAGGCACCCTGGTTGGGAAACACTGATGTCGAGGGTTTAAATGCCTTACAGAATATGCTGGGAGTGGTAGTTTTGCAACAGCTGGAGGCACCCTGGTTGGGAAACACTGATGAAGAGGGTTTAAATACCTTACAGAATATGCCGGGAGTTGTAGTTTTGCAACAGCTGGAGGCACCCTGATTGGGAAACACTGATGAAGAGGGTTTAAATACCTTACAGAATATGCTGGGAGTGGTAGTTTTGCAACAGCTGGAGGCACCCTGGTTGGGAAACACTGATGAAGAGGGTTTAAATACCTTACAGAATATGCCGGGAGTTGTAGTTTTGCAACAGCTGGAGGCACCCTGATTGGGAAACACTGATGAAGAGGGTTTAAATACCTTACAGAATATGCTGGGAGTTGTAGTTTTGCAACAGCTGGAGGCACCCTGATTGGGAAACACTGATGAAGAGGGTTTAAATACCTTACAGAATATGCCGGGAGTTGCCCTGGTAGGAAAACACTGCTATAGGAATTAGTACGGAGTTTCCATTCTTCTGGAAAGACTTTCTATAGGATTTTGAGGTGTCTGTGGGAAATTTTGCTCATTAGTCCAGAAAAGCATTTGTGAGGCCAAACATTGATGATGGAGAAGTCTGGGCTGACAATCTTCATTCTAATTCATCTCAAAGGTGTTGGATTGGGTCGAGGTCCGGGCTCTGTGCAGACACTCAAGTTCTTTGATATTAGGCTTCCCCTCCATGTCTTCGTGGACCTTGTTGTCTTCATTGGGGCACAGAAAAGGACCAAACTCAAACTGTTCCCACAAGGTTGGAAGCAACAATTGTCCTCAATGTCTTGGGGCTGTAGCATTAAGATTTCGCTTCACTTGGAACCTCTGAGGAGCGACCCCCCATAGCAATATCCCTCCCCCACCAAACCTTACAGTTGGCACAATGCAGTCAGGCAGGTAACATCCTCCCGTTCACCAAATCCTCCATCAGACGCCAAATAGAGAAGTGTGATCCATCACTCCACAGGACACGTTTTGTCTGCTCCAGAGTCCATTGATGGTTTTACATGACTCCATCCGATGCTGGAATTGTGCTTGGTCATGTAAGGCTGGCATGAAGCTGCTCAGCCATGATGCCCCGTGGGCTCAGTTTTTGTGCTGATTTTAATGTTAAATGAGGTTTGGTCTCTGCAGTTATTTAGTCTGGACATGAAGTGTGGAAATGAGTAAGATATATGAGGTCGGGTCGTCGGGATAAGAAGACAGGATATGAGGTCTGAATATGAGGACGGGATATGAGGACGGGATATGAGGTCTGAATATGAGGACGGGATATGACGTCTGGATATGGGGACAGGATTTGAGGAACGGAATATGAAGAAGAGATATGAGGTTGGGATAAGAAGATGGGTTATGAGGTCAGGATATGAGGACGGGATATGAAGTCGGAATATGAGGACGGGATATGAGGACGGGATATGGGGACGGGATATGATGTCGAGATATGAGTAATGGAATATGAGGAAGAGACGTGAGGTCGGGATATGAAGACGGGATATGAGGTCGGGATATGAAGACGGGATATGAAGACAGGATATGAGGACGGGATATGAGAACAAAATATGAGGTCGGGATATGAGAATAAGATATGAGCTCAAGATATCATGTTGGGATAGGAGTTCTGGATATGAGAATGGGATATAAGGTCGGGATATAATGACAAGAGCAGCATTGTTGCTTTTTCTTTCCCACAAGGTTTAAAGAAGGATTGCAGCCAAAATTAACCCTATCCACAGAAGCTGATTTTGTGGGGATCCAACCCTGTCCGGGCATGCTGGGAGTGAAGTTTTGCAACAGCTGGAGGAACTCTGGTAGGGAAACACTGTGCTAGAGTGTCTATAGTACACATTATAAAGTTCTATGAGCTGGCTGTCAGTCCCTGCTCGGCCTGCAGGTGGCAGTAGTGCGCCCCTCCCCTGTAATCTTTTCTGCTGTGGACACAGAATCAGTAAAGTTTTGCTCAGAGCAGCTGCTGGCAGCGTCCAAGTAGGATCCCAGACACCAGGAGGGTCAGAGAAGGCTGAAAACTGCTGAAATACTCAGGTAACTGGGGAGGAAGCCTGTAAATGAGCTACAGATCCTTAAAAGAACCCACCAAGTGCTGTAACAGAAGGAAATGGGGGGAGGGGGGATTTAAAGTGACACCTTTCTGTGCAGATCTCATGGTGTGTACAGGCTTCTCTTTGTGCCCTGAACTCATCCCCCATGTGCTGCTTCTCAGTGCACCTGATCCAGCCTGGGGCAGAGCTACAGCTCTGGAGGTGAATGCAGCCCTGCAGGCACTGCTGTGTGTGTGTGTCCTCCTAGGACACGTCTGCAGTCCCTGCTGGATCTGGATCAGTACTGTGCCCAGTGCTGGGGGTCTATTGTATTGAGCTCTATGGACCCTGAGACTGTGCATGGGCAGATCTGGCATAGCAGAGCTGAGTTTGTCACTTGGTGCGAGTCAATGCTATGCACTTGTGTCAGGCTGTGTTCACACTGCTGTACTGTAGATGCATTTAAGCCTTAGTATTGCGCTCGCAACCCCCGCACCTCTCACGGTTTATCTGATCCGAATCAAGATCACGGTATTAAAGCAGAACTCTCTTGGCGAGCTGTTTGGGTTTCACCTAGGATTTCGGTAACCCTACTACATTCAGCTCTGCTACATTGTATCTGTTTAGATACTGGTCTATAAATTGTGGCTACATTGTATCTGTTTAGATACGTGCGTATAAATTGTGGCTACATTGTATCTGTTTAGATACAATGTAGCCACAATTTATAGGCCTGTATCTAAACAGATACAATGTAGCCACAATTTATAGGCACATATATATAAAACAGATACAATGTAGCCACAATTTATAGGCACGTATCTAAACAGATACAATGTAGCCCCAATTTATACGCCTGTATCTGTTTAGATACGTGCCTATAAATTGTGGCTACATTGTATCGGTTTAGATACGTGCCTATAAATTGTGGCTACATTGTATCGGTTTAGATACGTGCCTATAAATTGTGGCTACATTGTATCTGTTTAGATACAATGTAGCCACAATTTATAGGCCTGTATCTAAACAGATACAATGTAGCCACAATTTATAGGCACGTATCTAAACAGATACAATGTAGCCCCAATTTATACGCCTGTATCTGTTTAGATACGTGCCTATAAATTGTGGCTACATTGTATCGGTTTAGATACGTGCCTATAAATTGTGGCTACATTGTATCTGTTTAGGTACGTGCCTATAAATTGCGGCTACATTGTATCTGTTTAGATACGTGCCTATAAATTGTGGCTACATTGTATCGGTTTAGATACGTGCCTATAAATTGTGGCTACATTGTATCTGTTTAGGTACGTGCCTATAAATTGTGGCTACATTGTATCTATTTAGATACCTGCGTATAAATTGTGGCTACATTGTATCTGTTTAGATACGTGCCTATAAATTGTGGCTACATTGTATCTGTTTAGATACGTGCCTATAAATTGTGGCTACTACTCTACTAGGTTGTAGTGATCAGTGGTCTCCAAACCACAAACCTCCAGATGTTGCAAAACTACAACTCCCAGCATGCCCGGACAGCCGTTGGCTGTCCGGGCATGCTGAGAGTTGTAGTTTTGCAACATCTGAAGGGCTACAGTTTGGAGACCACTGGTAAAGATGTAGCGGAGCTAGATTACTCTTTCGTCGTTGTATTTAAATCATGTATCCGGCCCTTTAACAGGTGACATTCTTAAAGGGGGTTTCCACCTTCACATGACAGTGACCTCTCCGTCCCCTAATAATGACTTCTGGGACTAGGATTAATCATTTATATCATGTAGGAAGCGACATCTATACCGGGAAATTTTGGAGAGGGGAAATCCCATCCATCTGACACCCCATGTGTGATATGAAAATCAGAAGGGGGGGGGGAGTTCAGCAACTACTTTGGGCTGACCACTTAAAGGGGTACTCCAGGAAAAAACTTTTTTTTATATATATCAACTGGCTCCAGAAAGTTAAACAGATATTTAAACTACTTCTATTAAAAAATCTTAATCCTTTCAGTACTTATAAGCTTCTGAAGTTAAGGTTGTTCTTTTCTGTCTAAGTGCTCTCTGATGACACGTGTCTCGGGAACCGCCCAGTTTAGAAGAGGTTTGCTATGGAGATTTGCTTCTAAACTGGACGGTTCCCGAGCCAGGTGTCATCAGAGAGCACTTAGACAGAAAAGAACAACCTTAACTTCAGAAGCTCATAAGTACTGAAAGGATTAAGATTTTTTTTAATAGAAGTAATTTACAAATCTGTTTAACTTTCTGGAGCCAGTTGATATATAAAAAAGTTTTTTTTTTTCCTGGAATACCCCTTTAATTCCAAAAAGAAAAAAAATAATCAGGAACTAACCCAATATTTGAACATGTGACCTTGTTGTTTTTTTTATTTATGTATTCATTTTTTATTACAATCCTCTAGGCTGCATTCACACCATGTTTTTGCAATACAGTTCCCGTATACGTTTTCTATGTGAAAACCGTATGTAACCGTATTGGAAAACGTATGCATTAACTCTCCATTGAAAATTGTATGCCAAAAGATGCATCAGTTTGTGTCCGTTTTGCATCCTGTACGGTTTTGTCAGTTTTTTTTTTTCCTGTACCCAAAACCGTAGTCTACCACGGTTTTAGGTCCGGTTGAAAAACTGCATTAAACTGTATACGTTTTATTTTTTATTTTTTTAACATGGAAGTCAATGGGAACCGTACAGAACCGTATGTGCGTACTGTTCCATCCGGTTTTCACCATCCGGTTTTTGACTTTGCACAGTTTTTTTTCTTGGAATTTCAATCAAACAAGTAAAACTTTATTCAAAATGGAGTGAAAAGTAAAAAACGTATACGTTTTTTTCTTAAAAAACAGATGCAACCGGATGTCAATTTTCAAACCGTATACGGTTTTCAACCGTATACGGGTTAAAATTTGTACACGCGTTTTGATACAGTTTAGTCAGGTTTTGAGGAATCCGTTTTTCCTCAAAAAACTGATACGGAAACTGTATTGCAAAAACGTGGTGTGAATGCACTGATCCAGAATATTTGATAATCCGGAACATGTCAGACGCCACTGATCTCTCCTCCACATTGAATTCTGCGCTGTACAAATTGTATTTAGCTTTAGTAAATAGCTCCTGGGGGAGTAATTCACGGAATCGCAACAAATTCCTTGCCGCTCCCAACCGTGTCCTCAGGAATCATCCCACAGGTTATGGAAACAGATGGATGCTCCCCCAAAGCGGAAAATACAAAAAAAAAAATATTTATATATATATATATATATATATATATATATATATATATATATATATATATATATATATATATATATTTTGTATATAAAAACATTTTTTTTTATTTTTTTGCATAATTCCTATAAACCCCAAAATCTAAGGCATGGATCAGCGATGATTGTGGCTAGAGATGAGCGAACTTACAGTAAATTCGATTCGTCACGAACTTCTCGGCTCGGCGGTTGCTGACTTTTCCTGCATAAATTAGTTCAGCTTTCCGGTGCTCCGGTGGACTGGAAAAGGTGGATACAGTCCTAGGAAAGAATCTCCTAGGACTGTATCCACCTTTTCCAGCCCACGGGAGCATCGGAAAGCTGAACTAATTTATGCAGGAAAAGTCATCAACTGCCGAGAAGTTCGTGACGAATCGAATTTACTGAAGTTTGCTCATCTCTAATTGTGGCGTATACAATTATTTACTTACCGTGATTGAAATTCTTTAAAATCTGCTTTCCGATAATCCAGAAATCCTAATAATTCAATAATCTGATAATTTAGCGTTCTGGGTTTTTTAGACCTTTCTATGATAATCCAGTGATTGGCAGATTCCGAATTATTTTGGGTAATGGATTATAGCGGGCAGTAAAGACAAAAAAATCATTTAAACCAGCATTTCATGAGCCAGAATATCAGACAGTCTGGCTCCTTTCTGGCCCGAAATTGCGATATAAGTGAAATTTCACGAAACCCAGAAAACCGCGATGAGAACTTTGGAACTTCCCCAATGTAAAAGTGAAATAATAATGGTACAGTTTGGGTTAATTTTAGACTTCCTAAAAAAATTCTCAAAGTTTCTGTGACTGTCTAAAAATCCGGCACTTGCCGGGTTTTTGCCAGGTAGAAGGAACATAGCTGGTGCTACCCATGGGGGGCGCTGTCATCTCGTAGCTTTGGGGATTCAGGTTTAGGGTTATGTGGCAGCATTGGTTGCGCCAAACTGTATGTGGCCTTTTGGTAACACGCATATATTGCCAAAAAACTGAAATCCATACTGGTTAGAGTACTGGCGACTTTAGGGGTGCATTCACTGTAAAAAAGCGTAATGGCTATCCAATGGTTGGCCGCGGCGCATGTCGCAATGCAGACAGGGTCATGCTATGATTTTAGGCCATGACAAGCAATCAGTGTTACCTAACCAATGTACCTCCAGCTGTTGCAAAACTACAACTCCCAGCATGCCCGGACAGCCTTTGGCTGTCCGGGCATGCTGGGAGTTGTAGTTTTGCAACAGCTGGAGGCACACTGGTTGGGAAACACTGCGTCACATCATAGCACATGAGGAACATTTGCATGGAGTTTGCCTATTCATCTCATGCAAAGTTTACCAGTCATTGGATTGTAAGCTCCTAGGGACAGAGACTGACAGGAGTGATTGCAATCCGTGTACAGCGCTGCAGAATATGTTGGTGCTATACAAGTAAACCATAACTACATATCTTGGCATCTGTTGCTTTGTTTCATATACACCAGTGTTTTTCCAACTTGGAGGGGGCTCTTTGTTGCAAAACTACATCCCTACATTGCCCTGACAGCCTTGGGATGGGAGTTGTTGTTTGTAAGAATTTAAAGGGTTACTCCGGTGGAAAACATTTATTTTATTTTTCTTTAAATCAGCTGTTGCCAGAAAGTTAAACAAATTTGTAAATTACTTCTATTAAAAAAAAAAATCGTTACCCTTCCAGTACTTTTTAGCAGCTGTATGCTACAGAGAAAATGATTTTCTTTTTTGAATTTCTTTTTTTTTTTCTTGTCCACGGTGCTCTCTGCTGACACCCGATGCCCATATCAGGAACTGTCCAGAGCAGGAAAAAAACCCCATTGCAAACCTATGCTGCTCTGGACAGTTCCTGACAAGGACAGAGCTGTCAACAGAGAGCACTGTGGACAAGACAAAAAGAAATTCAAAAAAGAAAATAATTTTCTCTGTAGCATACAGCTGCTAAAAAGTACTTGAAGGGTAAAGATTTTTTAATAGAAGTCATTAGAGATGAGCGAACTTACAGTAAATTCGATTCGTCACGAACTTCTCGGCTCGGCAGTTGATGACTTTTCCTGCGTAAATTAGTACAGCCTTCAGGTACACCGGTGGGCTGGAAAAGGTGGCTACATTCCTAGGAAAGAGTCTCCTAGGACTGCATCCACCTTTTCCAGCCCACCAAAGCACCTGAAAGCTGAACTAATTTATGCAGGAAAAGTCATCAACTGCCGAGCCGAGAAGTTCGTGACGAATCGAATTTACTGTAAGTTCGCTCATCTCTAGAAGTCATTTACAAATCTGTTTAACTTTCTGTCACCAGTTAATTTAAAAAAAAAAAGTTTTCCACCGGAGTACCTCTTTAATATACACATCGCAGTACTAGATTTGCCCCCACTTCCTCTTTGAATGCCATATAGAGCATAACAAAGTCTCATCCTGCCGCTCCAGTGCGCCCCTATTTTTCCACCAGGCCATTCATGGCGGTGCACAAGTATTATAGATGTATAGAATCCAGTTCTGGCCCTAAATGTTGCCATAGATTGCCCGTATAACCTTGGTTTATGACCTAGTTACCTTCCCCCCTTCCTTCCTGTTTACCTGAACCATGGGGAAGCCCTGCCCTTTACCTGCAATCTGGGACAAGGTTTCCGGTTACAGGCTTGACAGCTGCGTCTCGGTGCTGCAGGGAAGGACTCGTTTCTCTTTCATTTCTTCAGGCGTCGATTCGCCCCGGAGGAGAATCACAGTTTTCCATTTACGTGGCGGTGAGGCGAGACGCAGACACGGGTACGGTCCATGAATCTTGTCCTAACTATTTAAATCTAAAAATTCTCAATGATATCCGTTTACGAGAAACCCAACTTTCTAACTGTCCCATATAGCTGTTTAGGACCCTACGTTCACCATCTACTTTTGGCAAAAGGGACTGGAAAGCCTGCGTCTTATATGCCATATGTATCCATGGGCCCTCATGTACCCAATGGAGGTCAAAAGAGTGTCTAATGCACTGCTTCCCAACCAGCGGAAAGGCTGTCCGGAAATGCTGGGAGTTGTAGTTTTGCAACCGCTGGACGCACACTGGTTGGGAATTACTGGCCTGATATTCATACGTTTTTAAAAGTACGAGTCTTTGGATAACATATGCTTATAGTGAGGGTAAATAAGAAGATAACGGTCACAAAGCAATTGGCGTTAAAGCTCATAGGCCCCCATACATGTCACTTTTTGGGGGCTCAGTTGCTGGTATATGTAGTAATACCTGTGCCTGCAGCTCTAGACTTTAACAGACCAATCATAGGTCGTGTTCACACTGCGTAAAGGGATTTTGGCCTAGGTATCTGTCATTGTCCTTCTGAAAATGAGTTGCTGATGCATACTGTGGCGTAGAGCAGAGGATGCCGTTCATTTCAGTGACTCAATTAGAGCCATATATATGATATTTTAAATGGGACCGAGACCCCACTGAAAATGGCATATAGGACCAGAACGGATTGGTTGCTACGGCCATTAATGGTATCTGCTGCTCTTCGCCACGGTATACATCAGCGGGATGCAAGTGGATACCTGTGATGGAAGTCCCAAACCTAGTCTTAGTCTAAGGCCATGTTCACACGACCAAAAATGTGCAGAATGTCCGCTGGATATAAAGGGATGGACATATTGCACGTTTGTTGATGCGGAGGCACTAGGACCACAAAAAAATCTCCATAGAAACCATGGACTCTGAGCGGAATATTCCCGCAGAATTCTGCTCGGCAATTCCTTCATGTGAACATGGCCTGATACTGACTAGGCTATTTAACAAATGTATACGTTGCGTTTACGAAACGTAAAAATGTATTAGGCCAGATTCGGTTCTATTATAGTCTATGGCCACGCTGTGGGAACGCTGCAGTATACCGGTGACAAAGCTCCAAAATGGGATGTGAATGGAGCCGGAGGGCGAAATCTGACGCGTAGCGCCAGCACAATACATGGCATTGTCAGCCGATGCCAGTAAACAAACCGCTTCACGCTGGAAGTTAAAAATTAACCTTTATTAAAATCACATCATCAGCCATTTTATGAGGAATCCAAAGGATAGACTTTAGACCTAAAGAGGATTTTTATTATTGTAGTAGTTGTAATTGATAAAGGGAGTCTGTATAAATAAAGTTTATTGAATGCTTGTAAACCGTCCTTGTTGTCCATAGTAACCAATCAGAGCTGTGCTAAACTGCAGAAGGGAAATTGAAAGCTTAACTGTGGTTGCCACGGGCAACATGATCAGAGCATTGAGGCCTAATGTAGTACAAAGTGTTTGCTGTTCAATAAACTTTATTGATACTGTGTTTGCAGCTCATTGTATACACGTGTATCACCAGATATAGACAAGCAGCTTTGCCTATATACGCAATGAGGGAACTGTTGGGGGTCCCAGGGATCAGGCCCTCACTGATCAGACATTCATTACTTACTCTAAGGCAGTGTTTCCCAACCAGTGTGCCTCCAGCTGTTGCAAAACTACAACCCCCAGCATGCCTGGACAGCCAAAGGCTGTCCAGGCATGCTGGGAGTTGTAGTTTGGCAACAGCTGGAGGCACCCTGGTTAGGAAACAGCGCTCTAAGGGTTATCTGGAGTTCCCCTTTTAACATTGAGGACCAATAATGAATTATGACATGTTATCAGAAGGAGTTTTCTGGGAAGTCACAATGCAGGGGAAGTACCTCCATCATAAGAGCGAGCACAAAGCTGGAAAATCCGGGAATAAAGACTGAAACATTTCTGATTTGGGTTTTCTGGGAATTGATGAGGGGAGAGGATGAGGTGTATTACTAGAGTGCAGCTCTGAAGTATAATACAGGATATAACTCAGGATCAGTACAGGATAAGTAATGTAATGTATGTACACAGTGACCTCACCAGCAGAATAGTGAGTACAGCTCTGGTGTATAATACAGGATATAACTCTGGATCAGTACAGGATAAGTAATGTAATGTATGTACACAGTGACCCCACCAGCAGAATAGTGAGTACAGCTCTGGAGTATAATACAGGATATAACTCAGGATCAGTACAGGATAAGTAATGTAATGTATGTACACAGTGACCTCACCAGCAGAATAGTGAGTACAGCTCTGGAGTATAATACAGGATATAACTCAGGATCAGTACAGGATAAGTAATGTAATGTATGTACACAGTGACCTCACCAGCAGAATAGTGAGTACAACTCTGGAGTATAATACAGGATATAACTCAGAATCAGTACAGGATAAGTGATCTAATGTATGTACACGGTGACCCCACCAGCAGAATAGTGAGTGCCGCTCTGGAGTATAATACAGGATATAACTCAGGATCAGTACAGGATAAGTAATGTAATGTATGTACACAGTGACCCCACCAGCAGAATAGTGAGTGCAGCTCTGGAGTATAATACAGGATATAACTGAGGATCAGTACAGGATAAGTAATGTATGTACACAGTGACCTCACCAGCAGAATAGTGATTACAGCTCTGGAGTATATTAAAGGATATAAATCTAGATTTTCCTAGCTTGTGACGGAAAATATTAGTTATATGAAGACAGGAGGCGAGTATCTTATGCATTAATCTTTCTTTATTAATGCCCATAGCAGAACCTTTATAACTTCTTTTAATAAAGTTCAAACAAAGAATTTCAATCAAAAAACTACAACTCCCAGCAGTCCTAGTAATCCTGTAAGCCACGCCCAGGCTGGTGGCCCCTATATAATGGACTGCCCCAGGATGATCCTCCTCTTTCTTGATGCGACAACCTCAGCAACACTGGAAGCACGATAGCCATCCGGAGAACCGCACCGCCACACGAGTCTTCGGCCAGCCGGCCCGCATACTCCGACTTCAGATCTGGAACATCACCAACGGATCCATCCCAACGGGGATGGTATCGGAGGAACGTCATCCCAACAGGGGATGAAGACAAACGTCAACTGCTCGACCAGGTCAATCACCAACACGGACACGTCTCCATTTTTCAGTAACCTGGGAAGAGATAAAGACATCCATCACAGGGTTGGGTCGGGAGGGAAGATACTCGCCTCCTGTCTTCATATAACTAATATTTTCCGTCACAAGCTAGGAAAATCTAGATTTATATATCAGACAGGAGGCTCATATCTTATGCAAGTTCAAAGCTAACAGTTCATAATGATACATCAATACATAAGATACGTAAACTGTCATAAGACCGACATGGAAATATGTTCCTCCGGCCTGAAGTAGAAATGGCGAAAAGTGGTCTCAGAAGACCAATCTGCCGCCATCAAAAGGTCGGAAAGGGAGCCCCCTGAAGAGACTACCTTAGTAGCCATTGCTCCCCTGGTGGAATGAGCACCAAACAGGGAAACGTCTATGCCTGCCAGTGCCATGGCGGAACGCACCCAACGTGCCAGCGTGGCTGACGAAACCGGGAGATGCGGTTTAACGTAAGAGACAAGAAGTTGGGGAGAATTCAAGGAACGCAAGGCGGCAGTCTGCGATTCGTAGGCCTGTAGGCAACGGACAACACAAAGCCGCGGATGATCCGGAAAAAACGGGTAGAAGACCGAATGAATACCGGTCTTGGTCCTACGGACCACCGAAAAACGAACTCCCTGAGGCGAAAATTGTCGCCTAGAAATGTCTAGGGCCTTCACGTCCGACACCCTTTTGACGGACACCAGGCACAAGAGCACCGTTAGTTTAAAGGACAACAATTTTAGGGAAAGATCGATGTTGTCTTCCCAGGTGGAAAACATGTCAAGAACCTTGGAAACATCCCAGGTGGTTTGGTACCTGGGCCGCGGAGGTCGTTGAAACTTTACGCCTCTCAAAAGTCTACACACCAGCGGGTGTTTACCAACCGGCAAGGAATCTACCGGGCAGTGGTAGGCTGAGATAGCCGACCGATAGACGTTAATGGAGCTATAGGACTTGCCGGATTCAAACGAATCAGCCAAGTAATTCACCACTACTGATACAGGTGCCTGTACGGGATCAACCTGTCGTTGATCACACCAACGCACCCAGAGTCTCCAGGCTGATCGATATGCCGATCTAGTCCCGGGGGCCCAGGCCAAGGCGAGGAGATCCCTAGCTGACTTTGAAAGGTCGCTATCTGCATCTGGGATCCCGAAACCAACCACGCCAGGAGAGGCAGGTTGCCCTCCAGAACTAGGGGGTGAAGACCCCTGGTCGGATTGGTGAGTAGCTGTGGAAAGTGGGGAATCAATCTGGGATAATCCACCGACATCCCCAGAAGGAGGGGAAACCACGGTTGTGTCGGCCACCAGGGGGTGATCAGCACCACCGTCGTATTCGAGTTCGCTATTTGTAAGAGGACCCTGGAAATCAACCGGAAGGGGGGAAACGCATAATGCGTGCCTTTCGGCCAGATTTGGCGGAACGCGTCCACCGCGTATGCCTCCGGGTCCGGCCTCCAGCTGAAAAAGTGGGGTAGCTGGCGATTGAGGCGCGAGGCGAATAGATCCAAGTGGAACGGACCCCAAAGTAGCCTCAGCTGAAGAAAAATGGAACGATCCAGTCGCCAATCGCTGGAATCGAGCAGATAGCGGGAATTCCAGTCGGCAACCATATTGGAGACCCCGGGGATATACTCCGCGATCGGGATTATTTCGCGGGCTAGGCAGAAGTGCCAGAAGTCCTTCGCGACGTTCGCCAGGACTCTCTATTTGGTGCCCCCTAAGCGGTTGACGTATTGCACCGCTGCCACATTGTCCATGCGCAGTAATACACAGCAATTGGACGCGTGTGGTATGAGACTCCTGACGGCGAAAAACGCCGCTAAGAGTTCCAATGCATTGATGTGAAGAGTGGCTTCGGATGCGGACCATGTCCCTCCTGTGGAGGAGCTTCCGTACCGGGCACCCCAACCCCGTCGACTCGCGTCCGACTCTATGATAACGTCCGGACTGGAATTGAAAATGGTCTTGCCGTTCCACTCTACGGCATGACGAAGCCACCATCGTAATTCCTCGGTGGTCTCCGGGCAGAGGGGAACCTCGTCCGCATATCTGAGACCCTGTCTCAGATGCATGATCTTGAGCCTCTGTAGGGCCCTGTAGTGAAGCGGGGCCGGGAAGATGGCCTGGATAGAAGCCGCTAGGAGACCCACCAGACGCGCTAGCGCACGTAAGGATAAACAACCCTTTCGTAGGACTGCCCTGATCTCTTTGCGGATTAGGGTAAGTTTTGACTTGGGAAGACGGAGGACGGCCTGATTGGTGTCCACCAGAAATCCCAAGAACTCCATCTCTTGGGCTGGGAGTAGAATAGATTTCTCTAGGTTGATTATGAATCCCAGCCCTTGTAACAATGACATCGTCCATGTCATGTGGAGATATGCTTGAGATTTGGAATAAGCCATGATGAGGAGATCGTCTAGATAAATGATCAGACGAACACCTCGGCTCCTTAAAGACGCCACCACGGGTTTCATGAGTTTTGTGAAACACCACGGGGCGGAGGATAGACCGAATGGAAGGCAAGTAAACTGCCACATTCGGTCCCTCCAGAGGAATCGAAGTAGGTGTTGTGATTCCCTGTGAATCGGGACGGTGAGGTAGGCGTCCTTCAAGTCTATTTTCACAAGCCAGTCTCCCGGCTGAAGAAGATCCCGAAGGAAGTGAATGCCCTCCATTTTGAAATGTCGATACTTGACATGTTGGTTCAAGTCCCGGAGGTTGATCACAGGACGATAACCACCCCCTTTCTTTTTTACTAAAAAGAGGTTGCTTACGAAGCCCGGAGAGGAGGGTTCCACCTCCATGACCGCCTGCTTGGCTAGGAGGTCTCGCAACTCCTTGTCTATGAGGGTAACGTTTTGGTTTGCAAATCGAATAGGGGGGGGGATAACATTTAGAACCGGTAGTGACTGGAGGTCTATGAGAAATCCCGCTACTGTCTGTAGAATCCACGCGTCTGCCGTAATCGCAGACCAAGCGTGGATAAAATACCTCAGGCGCCCCCCCACAGGAATATGAGCAAGAGGAGTGAAAGGTGTACTCACCGGTAGGAGGTCTGGATCGAGGGTAACCACGTCCGCCGCGGCCGCGCCAGGGTCTGCCCCGGGGTGGAAAGAAGGGCGCTGGTTGCGCCACAGGCATGGGATAGGATGGAGCCTGCGTGTATTGAAACTGAGAAGGGGCTCTGCCCTGTGGCCTATAGGATGGGGTGCGGCCGGCAGATCGGCCTCTACCTCTGCCGGCCTTAGGGAAAACCTTATTGGTCCCCGATTTTTTTAATGACGTCTGGGCTTTGTCTAAGCTTGTAAAAAGCCCTACAAATTTGTTAATGTCCTTAATTAAGGAATCCCCAAACAGCATGCCTTCTGCTGAGGGGCCAGGCTCAGATTCTGCCAGGTGGGACAATTGAGGATCCAGGCGCATCAATATTGATCGTCGCCTCTCTATGGAGCAAGTAGTATTAGCGCTGCCAGCTAGGCAGACCGCTCTCTGTGCCCACCCTCGCAATTGTTGGAGGTCCACAGGCTGATCAGTTGCAGCTGCTTGCTCCGATAGGTTCAAAATCTTCGTGAGGGGACCCATTAGGTCAAGAATGCGGTCCTGTATTGACTTAAAGGACCTCTCAATCCCTTTCTTAGGGAATTTCCCAGATTTTAATAAATATTTAGTTAGAATTGGGTCTACCTCTGGGGTAGCTACTGCCTTTCTAGGAATGAAGGGCCTAGGGCACTCCGCTCTCAGTTTATTTCGGCTAGTCCTATCCAGGGACTTACGTGCCCATGATTCTACGTATTTAGATACGTGAGGCAAGGGGGTCCATTCACCAGAACGGGGATGAGAGATGCCGTCTGGGTGGAAGAATGGTTCGCCTAGAGCATCTAGGAGGACCTCGCCCTGCGTTGCAGGGTTGGCGTCTGTGGTGATCGCCGTGTCCCCAGCATCATCATGAAAAGATTCAGACTCGGAGTGGTCCGACTCGTTGGAATTATCCGACGAGTCCTCATCTGAGGTGTCGACAAATGAGTCGGGTTTAGCCCGTCTAGCGGATCTATGCCCCTTCACATGTATCTCCCTGGGGCCCAGGGGTCGAGTGGTGTCTGAGGGATGCTGGGGTTGGTAGCTCGTGGTTGGAGCTGCCTGGAGCATATTGTTGTCTTCCCCTGCCGGGGAGTCATGTGCCGCCATGGAATGTTTGCGTTTATGGGACGCTTTCCCTTTCTTAATTGGCGGTTCGCTACCCAGCGAAGGTAGCGGTAGAAAAGTCACTGGTTGTTGGGCTTTAGTGGTCACAGTGACTGAGGCCAGAGCTGCCTGGACCGACTGATTAATGAGGGCCTGAATCTGGCTTGCACTCATAAACTGTGCTGAGTCTGTAGAGAAGACCTCCCCTCTGAGGGGGGCATCTGTAGGTTCCTCAGCCATGAAGGGGTTAACTTAATATGAGTATATATAAATATACAGTATTTCTGAGGTAAATGGTTGAGTCTTACAAGTAGGTATAAATATATCTATATATAACTATAAGGATATATAACTACAAAGGCTAACACTAATTAGGAGAGTGGAATAAATTCCCTCTCTCCACTGCTTACAGGCTCCTTCCTCTACGCCGTCCGCGCTGTAACTGGCGCTGCGGTGTGAGGAGAAACCGATAAGCTCCAGTCCCCAGGGATGAAGTCTCGCGAGACTACCTCCCTGGAGCTGATAGGACGTCGCAGAAACGCCCGCTGCCTACGTCAGCAGGAGCGAAAGACGTGCGAAGAAAGGAAGAAGGAGGACCCGCCCCCCCTGCCCGCGTGAAGAGCGCGGGAAGAAGGAGGAGGAAGGAAGAAAAAAGGGGCGCAGAGGTAAAATGGCGCCGAGCGGGTGAAGGGATGGTGGGGGGGGGGGGGGGGGGGGGTTGACAGGGAAAGAAGAGAAATATTCAGCGATATTAGAACCGGAGGGACGGCTCCGGTGCCTACATAACCCCAACACAGGAAGGGGAAAGAAAGTATAGAGTAAGAAATAATGGAAAGTGAACCATGTGTATATGTATATATATATATATATATATATATATATATATATATATATATATATATATATATATATATATATAAATAAATATAAATATATCTATTACAATATATATATGTGTATAGGACAGAAGATACCTTAGGGTATCTGTACAAAATATCAAGTATACAACGTTACACAGTATATTACATGAGACTTATCTGTATGTATGCTGCCATGAGCAGAAAGAAAGAGGAGGATCATCCTGGGGCAGTCCATTATATAGGGGCCACCAGCCTGGGCGTGGCTTACAGGATTACTAGGACTGCTGGGAGTTGTAGTTTTTTGATTGAAATTCTTTGTTTGAACTTTATTAAAAGAAGTTATAAAGGTTCTGCTATGGGCATTAATAAAGAAAGATTAATGCATAAGATATGAGCCTCCTGTCTGATATATAACTCGGGATCAGTACAGTATAAGTAATATAATGTATGTACACAGTGATCTCACCAGCAGAATAGTGAGTACAGCTCTGGAGTATAATATAGGATATAACTCAGGATCAGTACAGGATAAGTAATGTAATGTATGTACACAGTGACCTCACCAGCAGAATAGTGAGTACAGCTCTGGAGTATAATACAGGATATAACTCAGGATCAGTACAGGATAAGTAATGTAATGTATGTACACAGTGACCCCACCAGCAGAATAGTGAGTGCAGCTCTGGAGTATAATACAGGATATAACTCAGGATCAGTACAGGATAAGTAATGTAATGTATATACACAGTGACCCCACCAGCAGAATAGTGAGTACAGCTCTGGAGTATAATACAGGATATAACTCGGGATCAGTACAGGATATGTAATGTATGTACACAGTGACCTCACCAGCAGAATAGTGAGTACAGCTCTGGAGTATAATACAGGATATAACACAGGATCAGTACAGGATAAGTAATGTAATGTATGTACACAGTGACCTCACCAGCAGAATAGTGAGTACAGCTCTGGGGTATAATACAGGATATAACTCAGGATCAGTACAGGATAAGTAATGTAATGTATGTACACAGTGACCTCACCAGCAGAATAGTGAGTACAGCTCTGGGGTATAATACAGGATATAACTCAGGAGAAGTAATGTAATGTATGTACACAGTGACCTCACCAGCAGAATAGTGAGTGCAGCTCTATAATATAATACATGATCTATCTCTGGGTGCCTACATATGTGTAATGTATGTACAAAGTTACTCAACGTTAGTTTCGTAGTGAATCCTACAGAGACTGAGAAATATTTTTTGTTCGGTTACTTAGTGACACAATGTGGCTTCTATGATGTGAGTGACAGCCCGTATTACTCATCTTTTTCTCAGAAAACTTGAATGACAGGCAATCCTGATCAAGATCTACAAAACCTTTAAACTTAGCATTCACAAATTTTTAATTCAATATTATAATAACATTCTGAAAGATTTTTAAAGGGGTACTCCAGCACAACTTTTTTTTCTTTTCTTTTTTTATATTTTGCTGGAAAAAAAAACTACTCAGTCTAGCTTATTTTCGGTCCCTTCTGCTCCTCTTTTGTTTTCTTCCTGAAAAACATATATGAAAAAAATTTGCACTTGAAAACCCTTTCAAGGGGGTGTCCACCGTGGGCAATTCCCTTTTGTTTGTTTGTCCCTTTTGTGAAGAGAAATGTCAGCTGGAAGGAGACTCTTAGTAGTCCCTCTCTGGTCCAGCTGATAGGTGAGTTTTCTGCATTTTGATATATGGAGGCTTGTATTGTATGTCTATGGCATCAAGATAAATGCAGCAGCAGCAGCTCTATCTGTATACTGCTGCTGCTGTCTCTATGGGATCAGAATATATATTGGTTATGCACCTTCTCCGAGGCTGTGTTTACACATAACATTTTTCTTCTTTCTTTTTTGCCTTGATTTTCCCAACATTGTGGCAAAATTAGTGCTGTTTTACAGCAAATATGCATAATTTTTAAAATCGCTTTGTGTTTCTATCCCCGGATAACCCCTTTAAGCATCACATGTGTGCAGGATACTGTACATGATAATAGACCCTATGGCAGTATTTTAGTGATGGAAAAGGAGTTAGTATGGCTGCAAAACCATTCCTGCTACATCAGCTAAAACAGGTAAGCACTAAGTGTACACAAGAGCCTCTACATCATTGTCTAGTAATAGTCTATGCTGCACTATAAAAGCAAAGAAAATAGTGGAAGACTATGGACACATTTTGAGTGACTTCAAAGCAGTGTTCCCTAGCCTGTGGCTGTACAGTTGTTGCGAAACTACCTTTCCTATCATGCCCTGGCAGCCAATGCCAAGCAGCAGCTAGAGAACCACAGGTTGGGAAATACTGTTTTAAAGGGGTACTCCGCCCCTAGACAACTTACGCCCTATCCAAGAGATAGGGAATAAGATGTCTGATCGTGGGGGTCCCGCCGCTGGGGACCCCTGCGATCTCGCTGCTGCATAGGGCATTCGTTTAGAGCGTCAGATGTAGCGCCGGAGGTTCGTGACGTCACAGCCACGCCCCCTCAATGCAAGTCTATGGGAGGGGGCGTGATGGACATCACGCCCCCTCCCATAGACTTGCATTGAGGGAGCGTGGCTGTGATGTCACGAGCCTTAGATCCGTTCGCAAGTCATTGGGCACAGAGCAAAGTTCACTCCGTGCACCGGATGTCTGGGGTGCCGCAGCCGAGATCGGGGGGTCCCCAGCGGCGGGACCCTCGCGATCAGACATCTTATCCCCTATCCTTTTGGATAGGGAATAACATGTCTAGGGGTGGAGTACCCCTTTAAGTTGCTGCTTACCCTGTAGATAAGTGGATAGTCAAGCTCTGCTACAAGTTGTTGGCTATGGATCAGACTAGGACTTCATACATATAGTGTGGGGGCAGTTTTAGGTTATTATTCACTTCTAATTCTACAATTAAGGTAGAGTTGCTCTTTAAGCATTTCCAGGAGAATGTTGCGCATTATACTTTTTCCTGCACTTACTGGACGGATACGATGTTACATCTGGCACATTGAAAGGGAAAGTTAGTGAAGAGCCATCGCTGATCTATTGGAATGCTGTTGCGTTCTCCCCCATACGAACCCTGTGATGGCTTTGGCTGACCCCCTGATCCTGTTTTCCATTCTGTAAAAGGGATGGGAATCTAGATTTATTCCAATAAAAACTGAAGCCAGAAACTGATGAGTGAAAAGAGATAGTCGTGCGGGCAAAAAAAAACAAAAAAACAAAAATGATTAATTCCAGTTAATGAACCTGTTTTGGTATGAGGGTGTTTTCTGGCTTCATGTGCCTCTCCTTAGTGGCTGATCCTTTGCGCGTGTAGTTTACTGTTGCGCAGATCCCTGTGTGTGCGCTCATGACAGCGGATTGCTGCTACGAGCAGGCACAGGCAGGGGGCTCACTCTGGGGTCGGCCATCGAGGACCACAGCGTAAAATACGCTGCAGATCCGTCATGTGTGACCCTACCTTTAAAGGAGATATATGGCGCAGAATAACGTACCCCCTATCTTTATGGGAGAGCCGGAGGATAGACTCTCTTTGTTCCCGGGGAGAGCCGGGGTCCCGTGCAGGAGATCATGGGGGGTCCCAGGTGCAGTAATCCACGGTAAAAATAACTGGTACTAAAATCCAAATTTTTAAGAGAAATAGAAAAATCCTTAAAATACAGGTGGCTCCAATTACAAAAGTGAAACATAAAAATGCAAACGAAACTTTGACGCGTTTCGGCTTAACAAGTCTTAGTCATGGCATTTAATCTACATACAACATCACATTTAAATACCCTTCATGTCGAATATCATGTGTCATGTAGGGTATTTAAATGTGATGTTGTATTGGGAGCCGAAAGTACCCGTTCTTTTCACTGCAGCCTAGCATGGTCTTTCACTGCAGCCTAGCATTGTCTTCAGTGGGTTTCTGGTGCACCGTTCACACGTCAGAATTTCCTTGGCGGAAATTCATATTTCGCCTATAGAATCCGCTCGGACGTGCATTGCTGTCAATAGAGACATCGCATGTCTGTGCAAGTTGGATCCTGCCGTGCACAGAATGGTCGCGAATAGGCACATACTCATGTGAATGAGCCCTTAAAGGGGTGCTCCTGTGGAAAACTATTTTTTTTTTTTAGTTTTTTTTTCAAATCAACTGGTGCAAGAAAGTTAACAAGATTTGTAAATGACTTCTATTTAAAAATCTTAATCCTTCCAGTACTTATCAGCTGCTGTATGCTCCACAGGAAGTTGCGTAGTTCTTTCCAGTCTGACCACAGTGCTCTCTGCTGACACCTCTCTCCGTGTCAGGAACTGTCCAGAGCAGGAGAGGTTTGCTATGGAGATTTGCTTGTACTAACACAGAGGTTTCATCAGAGAGCACTGTGGTCAGACTGGAAAGAACAACACAACTTCCTGTGGAGCATACAGCAGCTGATAAGTACTGGAAGGATTGAGATTTTTTAAATAGAATTCATTTACAAATCTGTTTAACTTTCTGGCACAAGTTGATTTAAAAAAAGTTTTCCTCTCTGGAGTACCCCTTTTAAGGTGCATCGGTTGATTTGAAAGAAATTGTACCCCTTTTAAGTATTTCTGAGCTAATGCCACTTAAAAATTCTGGTGCTGCACAGTCCTGTTTCTGTCAAGAAGTTTCCGCTGTCAAGAAGTTTCCGCTGCACAGTGCACACTACGGAATTACAGTGGCAGAACATTGTGGTCTATGGGGCTCGGCAATGTCCATGTGTAGAGATGAGCGAACTAACAGTAAATTCGATTCGTCACGAACTTCTCGGCTCGGCAAATGATGACTTATCCTGCATAAATTAGTTCAGCCTTCAGGTGCTCTGGTGGGCTGGAAAAGGTGGATACATTCCTAGGAAAGAGTCTCCTAGGACTGTATCCACCTTTTCCAGCCCATCGGTGCACCTGAAAGCTGAACTAATTTATGCAGGAAAAGTCATCAACTGCCGAGCCGAGAAGTTCGTGACGAGTCGAATTTACTGTAAGTTCGCTCATCTCTATCCATGTGGTCTGAACACAGCCTAATTCATTGATCTCCAAATGGTGGACCTCCAGCTGTTGCAAAACTACAACTCCCAGTATGCCCGGACAGCCGTTGGCTGTCCGGGCATGCTGGGAATTGTAGTTTTGCAACAGCTGGAGGTCCACGGTTTGGAGACCACTGCTCTAATTCACTAAAAGCAAGCAGAGATCTGAAGGATACAGTGAAGATCCATTGATTTCTCTTAGCAAGACCAAACCTCCCACACCAATGATCAGCCTCTAATGGGGTTAACCTGCATTATAACTAAAGAATGTGTGGTGTCTCGGGGTGCGAAGGTGAAGTGTAGGGGGCAGGTGTTGTAGCCCAGGGACAAGGTGTTATTAACCCCTAAATGTTCGTGACACCAGGGCGTAGTTTTCCCAGTAACCACCGGAGCGGTAGTACCGCTATCCCAAGGTTAGTCAGGGCAATAATAGTCCAAGACCAGTTTAGGATTAAAGGGGTTATCCAGGAAAAAACTTTTATATATATATATATATATATATATATATATATATATATATATATATATATATATATCTCAACTGGCTCCAGAAAGTTAAACAGATTTGTAAATTACTTCTATTAAAAAATCTTAATCCTTTCAGTACTTATGAGCTTCTGAAGTTAAGGTTGTTCTTTTCTGTCTAAGTGCTCTCTGATGACATGTGTCTCGGGAACCGCCCAATTTAGAAGAGGTTTGCTATGGGGATTTGCTTCTAAACTGGGCGGTTCCTGAGACACGTGTCATCAGAGATCCCTGAGACAGAAAAGAACAACCTTAAAGGAGTAGTCCAGTGGTGAACAACTTATCCCCTATCCTAAGGATAGGGAATAAGTTGCAGATCGCGGGGGGTCCGACCGCTGGGGCCCCCTGCGATCTCCTGTACGGAGCCCCGACAGCCCGCGGGAAGGGGGCGTGTCGACCTCCGCACGAGGCGGCGGCCGGCACGCCCCCTCAATACAACTCTATGGCAGAGCCGAAGCGCTGCCTTCGGCAATCTCCGGCTCTGCCATTGAGATGTATTGAGGGGGCGTGTCGGCCGCCGCCTCGTGCGGGGGTCGACACCCGCTATCTCGGCGGAGAGCCGGGGCCCCGTACAGAGAGATCGCAGGGGGCCCCAGTGGTCGGACCCCCCGCGATCTCAAACTTATCCCCTATCCTTAGGATAGGGGATACGTTTTTCACCACTCGACTACCCCTTTAACTTTAGAAGCTAATAACTACTGAAAGGATTAAGATTTTTTAATAGAAGTAATTTACAAATGTGTTTAACTTTCTGGAGCCAGTTGATATATATATAAAAAAAGTTTTTTCCTGGAATACCCCTTTAACGGTAGCTTCACTGAGGTAGACAGAGCGAAAGAGTCTTTACAGCTAGGCCAGGATCCCAGAGAGGCAGCCAGTAACACAGCAGGACCTCTCAGCTTGCTGAGACTTGTAGTGACTTGGACAGACTTTAGGAGAGCCACGCTGACTATAATAGACTTGACTTGACTGTAGGTAGTGACAGCAGACATAGAAGACTTGACTTACTGACATGTGGCTGCTGGTTAGGCTCGAGGCCTCCAGATGTGCTGGACACTGGATCTGAGACGTCTGGTCTTTACTGTGCCTCAGGATCGAAGTTTGGTAGAAAAGAGAGATTGTAATGGCTGCCCCTCTTATAAAGGGGGGCTGAGCCAAAAGCCCATAGGTCAAGCTGCAGGTCACCTGGTTAGCTGGTGCTCTCTGGGTAACAAACACATCATGTGAACACATTATCATGTGACCAACTCAAAGGTCCTTTATACCGAACACACATAACACTGTACATAATATATGTTACTATGGGGAGACACTGTAGGAGGGCCCCTAGGACACATAGGGACTCAACCTGACAGGGCCTAAGTACTGTACGGGACTATATCCCATACTGGGACATCACAAATGTTTAGGGGTTAATAATTGTGACATTATTGTGATCCGAATCCTATTCTATTGACGGACGCCGCCTTTCATCACTCATGGGTTGTCGTACAACATTGTTACTGCTGCACAGAGGGCGCCGTGCCAGCCCTGAATACCATAGTGCAGGGCGTGTTACTTCACATCTAAATTTATCAGTAGAATGATAATTATATGTAAACACTTCCTGCCGCCGACTGGCATCGTATTTATTTCTCAGGCGGGCATGCGAAGGACGAGTGGGAGTTAAAGTGTTAATTCTAAGTGTTATTCTTAAGTCCTGTTCCGGGTAAAACCATAAATGCCAGTTACTTTACTTAACATATACTTTTATATAGTTCAGTGCATGCTATTGTTCGGTGCTATCAGCCAAGCTAGAATGGAAGCTCCCCATTAATATAGACAGCATGGACCTGTATTGCAGTGTTCACCAACCTGTGGCCCTCCAGACTGGGGAACACCGCTGTACCAGGTCCTACTCTCCACAGCAGAAGCAGTGTTGGCTTATAATGGAGCTGCAAAGCCAAAGGCTGTCCGGGTATGATGAGGGGAGTTGTAGTTTTGCAACAGCTGGAGAGACACAAGTTGAGGAACACTGCTTTACCAGGTTCCTATTCTCCGTAACGTTGGCAATGTTGGCATATAACTTATTGGGGAAAGCTACTTAATAGGGGCATTTACCTAATAGGAGTGTGGTGTCCCGGTACCGTATTGTATACCGTACCTTGTATGGTGGTCCCCAAAGTCAGAGTTACTACATTCAGGTAGGTTCCCCAAGTGGGACAGCCCCTAGTCGCCTCCTCCTTTTCTAATTTCATAATGCTATTATGTATATATTTAATAATGTGTATATTTAATATAGTGTATATTAGTCTACTTACCTTGTTAGCGTCGCAGGACCTTCGGTCATGTGACTATGTTGATTCCCCTATGGTATGTTGGAAGACCTTTTGGAGGTCCTTGGGTCACATGCTACCCATAACTCTCTGTACAGGAGATTGACAGTTGCATGGACCAGTGAGCTTTAGTCCAGCCCCTGCCCATATAAGGGAGCTGTAGCCAATGATCACTCTCTTGGGTTGCTGCTCTCGTGGATGCCGGACTAGCAGGACGGATCTGCGCAACTTTCAAAGACAAAGCTAGGCCAGAAGTCTGCCGGCCTCAGCCTAAACTAAACCGTTAGTGAAAATCTCCATCCCCGCTAAAGCTAGCTTGATTACTGGACCAAATCTAAACCCCTAAATCCAGTGGATCACCGCAACAATTATCTTCCTAAGCTCAATAGACTCACGAGGTCCCAACCACTTGTCAAGCTCTAATAGCCTTTGTTGTATGGACTGTTCCTGTCCATTATTGACTAAAATATTCAGTAAAAGTTCCGACAAGTTTCGGCAAATCTCCGGTTGTGGACAATCAATTATTTCCTATCTCCCTATCGCTCTTGGGAAGGGTGGTGGTAGGACAAGCATACAGAGAATAGCCCTCACCCTGGCATCACGAATAGAAAGGGTTAAGCAATCACCCTTAGTAACCGCAAAGCTACACTCCCCATACCCTACACCCCCAGGCTATCACAGGAGGTTACCTACCTAGCTGACTGCGTAACTACTGGGGGCTTTAACCTAAAGATGGAGGGTTCCCGTTCCGTTACCTAATAGGGGGATTCCCTACCTTATTACTGGGGACTTCTACCTAAAAGGGGAATTCCCTACCTACCTGTCTTCTGGGAGCTTCTACCTAATAGCAAGGATTCCCTACCTTATTACTAGGAGCTTCTACCCATTAAGGGATTTTCTACCTATCTATCTTCTGGGACCTTCTACCTAATAGGTCAGATTCCCTATGTAACTGCTGGGGGCTTCTACCCACTAAGGGATTACCTACCTAACTACTAGGAGCTTCTACCTAATAGGAGGGATCCTCTACCTAATAGGTGGGGTTCCCTACCTACC
Organism: Hyla sarda; assembly: GCF_029499605.1. Lineage (NCBI taxonomy): Eukaryota > Metazoa > Chordata > Amphibia > Anura > Hylidae > Hyla > Hyla sarda. The sequence goes on from NC_079194.1 coordinate 292,922,974, forward strand.
TTCTGGGGGATTCTACCTGTTAGGTAGAGAATCCCACCTATTTACTAGCGGCATATCTTAATTATGGGTGCTAGTGAGGGCCTCATTTTCGACCTTGGCCTATGGCTTAAAGGGTTACTCCGCTCCCCCAGCGTCCGGAAAATTGAGTACCAAAGGCTGTGTGCAGGCTCCAGGGTTTACGCCCGCCACCTCGTGACGTCACGGCCTGCCCCCTCAATGAAAGTCTATGGGAAGGGGGTGCGACGGCGGGCGTGAACACAGAAGCCTGCACACAGTGTTCGGAACTCAATGTTCCAGACACTGGGTAGCGGAGTAACCCTTTAACAAAGTCTAGAGCCACCTCCTCTGTCACATGAGATTAGAAAAATAAAAGTATCGGTACACGGTCTTTAAATTAAATAAATAAATAAAATGGTATTAGGGATAGCCCAAATTTCAACCCAAAGAATGACATCTGGTTCACTTACAGCTCTGGTTATTCTACTATCCCAAAACCTCAGAATGAAAATTCTGCTACAAAACACCACATCTTTGAGGTGCTTTCTTAGCCAGACCGATTTTGGGTTTCACCTTATAATATGCATTAAAGTCCAAAGAAACATGTATTGCGATCATTCCTATGTGCACCAAGATGGAGCCTCCTCTCTGACTTGAATGGTTGCAGATAATAATATATACAGTGGTCCCTCAAGTTACAATATTAATTTGTTCCAGGACGACCATTGTATGTTGAACCCATCGTATGTTGAGACCAGAACTCTATTGAAACCTGGTAATTGGTTCTGAAGTCACCAAAATGTCATCCAAAAATAGAGAAAAAGAAAGTGAGGATTAAAGAAAAATAAGTAGAAAACTAATATAAAGCAAATCCTTACATATAAAAGTAATAAAGATCTGCTGGGAGCTGTAAATCACTGTCTATGTCAGTGTTTCCCAACCAGGGTGCCTCCAGCTGTTGCAAAACTACAACTCCCAGCATGCCCGGACAGCCAACGGCTGTCCGGGCATGCTGGGAGTTGTAGTTTTGCAACAGCTGGAGGCACCCTGGTTGGGAAACAATGGTTTATGTAGAGGACAGGAGCTTCTTCAGGGTCCTATACAGTACACACAGTGTCCCAAATGGAGCCCCCCTTACCTGGTGTCCAAAGGAGCAGCTAACCCTGGCACAGGTAAGTAGTAGTATACAGAACTTGTAGTTCCTCTCTGTACTGTAGGGGGCGCTACCAGACACCAGTCAGTGCATGCACTTCAGTAATACAGGTGATTTACCAGTAAAATGCCCATTCTGATTGGTCGGTTCTTCCGGCCATTGACACGTTTCACAGATCTGGACTTTCTGTACATTGTATGTTGAGTCTGGTTTCAAGTGACAATAGTCCAGAAAAGACCATTGTATGTTGAAACTATTGTATGTTAAGGCCAGTGGAAGTTGAGGGATCACTGTATTATGCATACTCGCCATCTTCTTTGAGAAGACCCCCATCTCGTAGTAGTCCAATTTTTGTCTGGTGGTCTCAAAAAGGTTTCACTCTATCCTCTCTATCCCGTACCTAGCCAGATGTACTATTCAGGACTCTTGGGAAAAGTAGGTGACAACCCCCCCTGCGAGCTATAATGGCGGTAATATTAGATTCTATCCAGGAAAAGCGCTTTTCATGTTTATTATAGACAACTATTGCGCTGCGCTCAGCTGCCTGTCCCTTCACTTCTTTATATGTAATACATAATTTATTTGTGTATTAAGTTCACACTAGAAATTTTTTTCCATTTCTAAGGCCGCACATTAAATAGCCCACAACGTAATTGTCGATATTACAGCTGGGGTGAATGGGCGCGGTGCGTCGTATTCTAATGGGTTTTATGAGCTATTTATTTCCATTATTCTCTAGAAAGGTGTGTGGGGGGGGGGGGGGGAGAGAAGAGAATTGGCTGGCGGCCCCCATCTTTAGGCACTTATGGCCTCTAGACATGATATGGTTAAACTCTACCCCTTTTGGTCTTTACGGTACAGAAATCCTTGTAATCTGACAAAGTGGTCCTAGGCAAGATTTTATGGTCTATTTACACAGTGATTTTTCATGCGGATTGTTCAAGTATTGGAAAATATCTTCTTTCAAAAAACAGCGCCACACTTGTCCTCAGGTTGTTTGTGGTATTACAACTCTAAAGGCTCTCTAGGTATACTGGGAGTTGTAGCTTTGCCACAGCTGGAGGCACCCTGGTTGGGAAACACTGGTCTATGGGTACACTGCAGTATACTGGTGACGGAGCTTTGAAATGTGGTGTGAATGGAGCCCCAGGGCGAAATCTGCCATGTAGCGCCAACACAATACACGGCTTTGTCAGCCGATGCCAGTAAACAAACCACTTCATGCTGGAAGTTAAAAATTAACCTTTATGAAAATCGCATTATCAGCCATTTTATTAGGAATCTAAACAATAAACTTTAGACCTATTTTATTTTTATTATAGTGTGAGTACGGGATATAGTACCGTTCAGTACCTAGGCCCTGTCAGGTTGAGTCCCTCTGTGTCCTAGGGGCTCTCCTGCAATGTCTTCTCATAGTAATGTGGTAGCTTGGGGATGTAGGATATATGGGGTGTAGCTGTGCGGTAACGAAAGGGTGCTTGTTTAACCCTTATCACTCGTGACGCCAGGGTGAGGGCTCCTCTGTATATGCTTGTCCTATCGCCACCCGTCCCAAGAACGATAAGGAGGTATAATAAATGAATGCCCACAACCGGAGGTTTTCAGAAAACTGTCGGAACTTTTACTGCAGGTTTTATGCAACATTAAACAGGAACAGTCTTTGTACAAGAGTCTATTATGATCCTGACAGTTGGTTGGGACTGTGAGAGTATTAAGCTCAGGAGATTTATATGCGCTGTTCCACTGGATTTAGGGGATTGAGTTTAGGTCCAGCAGTCACACTAGCTTTAGCGGGGATTGATATTGTAACTCACGATTAGATTCAGGCTGAGGCTGGCAGGCTTCAGGCCTAAGCTTGTCTTTGTAAGTTGCACGGATCTCTTCTCTCTCTCCACTAGTCCGGAACCCAAGAGAGCGAGGATTGGCTGGTAGCTCCCTTATATGGGCAGGGGCTGGCCTTGAGCTCATTGGTCCGTACCATCTGTCATTCACTTTACAAGGAATTATGGTCCAACCATGTGACCACACACGTGACCTAGGAAGGTCCTTCAACATACCTTAATGGAATTAACACTAGTCATGTGACCTAAGGTCCTACGACACTAGATATACAATTAAATAAACAATTACATATACATGTAAACATCATAAAATTGAAGAAGGAAGAGGCAACTAGGGGCTATCCCACCAGGAGGACCCTACAGGAACGAAGTAACTCTGACTTTGGGGACCACTATACAAGGTACGGTATACCATACGGTACCGGGACACCACAGTAATATATATTATGTATAGTGTTATGGATAAAGGACCTTTTAAGGACCTTTGAGTTGTCACCTGATAATGTGTTCACATGATGTGATATGTTACCTAGAGAGCACCAGGTGACCTGCAGCTTGACCTATGAGCTTCTGGCTTCCCCCCCCCCCCCCCCCCTTATAAGAGGGGCAGCCATTACAATCTCTTTTATCACTCCTGCTGAGGAGCAGTAAAGACCAGACGTCTCAGAGTTAGTGTCCAGCACATCTGGAGTCCTCAAGCCTAAACTACAGCCACATGTCAGTAAGTCAAGTCATCTCTGTCTACTGTCACGATCTACAGTCAAGTCATCTCTGTCTGCTGTCACTATCTACAGTCAAGTCTATTATAGTCAGCGTGGCTGTCCTAAAGTCTGTCAAAGTCACGAAAAGTCCCAGCAAGCTGCGAGGTCCTTCTGTGTTACTGGTCACTTCTCTGGGATCCTGGCCTAGCTGTAAAGACTATTACCATCTGTCTACCTCAGTAAAGCTACCGTTAACCCTGACCTGGTTATGGACTGTTATTGCCCTGACAAACCTTGGGATAGCGGTACTACCGTTCGGATGGTTACCGGGAAAGCCATGCCCTGGCATCATGAAGATTTAGGGGTTAATAACACTTTGCCCCTGGGCTACAACATCTGCCCCATACACCTCACCTTCGCACCCCGAGACACCACAATAGTATTAGTTGGTATGTCAGATCGTTAAAGGGATTCTCTATAAATAAAGTTTATTGAATGTCTGTAACCTGTCCTTGTTGCCTATAGCAACTAATCAGACTTTAGCTAAACTGCAAACGGAAAATGAAAGCCGAACTCTGGTTGCCAGGGGCAATGTGATCACATATTGAGGCCTAGTGTTTGCTGTTCAATGAACTTTATTGATACTGTGTTTGCGCCCTTGCCTTATACATGCAGCTGTGCCTGGTACTGCAGCCCTTTCCGTATATGTGCAATACCAGGCACATACCATCATATAAACCAGTGTTTCCTAAGTGCCCCAAAGTGCAAAACTACAACTCCAAGCATGCCCGGACAGCCATTGGCTGTCCGGGCATGCTGGGGGCTTGTAGTTTTGCAACATCTGTAGGGCCACATTTTGGAGACCATTACTTAAATCAAACTGAGCTGCAATACCACAAATTGACTGAGCACGGATGTGGCGCTGTTTCGGGAAGAAATCAACTACATTTTTCTAATCCAGAATAAGCCCTTTAATCCGTCATATGAATTTAGCCTAAATGTAAATTCACACCAGACGGAGATGCTGCAGATTTTATCACTTGTGGATTTTAAAATCTTGTTGTTGGTGGTGTTGCGGATTTGCTTTGGATTTTAGCCCTTCGAGCATGGCTGCGACGATATCTGTGGTCAATCGTCAGCAAAATTTGCCTCGGGATTTCACTGGGGCTGTGCGGCTAATTCGAATTTAATCATCTGTTATGTTCATCTGAACTATGACCACTTCCCGTGTGATGTAGAAATGTCACAATGTCCTCACATCGGCGCTCATGTCACAATGCCTCATAGACGACAAATAGTTGTTAACATCGGGCCCTTACATGAGGACTAGATATATTGACCTTATTTCCCCCCCCCCCCATATCATGTACATTCATCATCAGTAGTCCTACAGTGCTATCTGTTTCATTCCAGTCCAGCTGCATTCATGTGTTTCTTTACTGCAACTGGGTCATGTTATCACCAATCTGTTTAATTTGTCAGAGGAAGTGGTCAGTCCTGGGTCAGCTGACTTCCAGTGAACTTCAGGATGACATCATCACCTATCAGATCCCTCCTGCTAGCTTCCAGACACCGCCCCTCCCTGCTCTAACTATATACTGCTGCTGCATCCCTACGGGAACAGGATATATAGTAGTTATACACCTCCCATACCACCTCTAATTTTTATAATACTGCTGCTGATATCGCTGTGGGATTAGGATATATAGTTGTTGTACACCTCCCCTCCCGCTCTATTTGTATACTGATGCTATGTCTATGGGTTCAGGATATCGAGTAATCATACACTTTACCTCCTAGCTGTATATGTATACTGCTGCTGTCTCTATGGGATCAGTATATATATATATATATATATATATATAATATAATAGTTATATGCCTCCCCTCCAGCTCTATCTGTATACTGCCGCTGTTATCTCTATAGGATAAGGATATATAGTATTTTGTTATACTTACTGTTGCAATATTTCCCCATGTCTAAGATCTCTGCTTGCTTTCATGGAAAAGGAATATCCCAGAGGCTGAATACCCAAACCAAGCCAACACTTCTCACAGCTGAGGGTTTGCTGCAGTTGTCTCCAGTCTAAACAGTGACGCATTGAATTCACAGTGTGGGAATCTCTTTCCCTTGCTCGCGCCTCCCTTCCCCCATTCTAGGAAATGCATGGGAACCAGAGCTTTTTCAATAGGGGAGGAGGAAGATAAAAGGGGCTTAGGGGGGGAAACAATGGCTGTCAGAGGATACAAGTGTAAGGGGACCGGCTGTCTCAGTGGGGATTGTGCAGTCCTGCAGAATCTGGTGCAGAGCGACCGCTGGGCCCGTGCAGACTGGATCGAACTGGGGACAACCCTCCATGGACAACCGCTGTGCCCTTCACCATCACTGATAACATGTGTGACTACTAGATTATTTATGTATAATAAAGTATAAATAAATCAAATGCCAGATTATCAGATAGTGACACTAGAGCGGTGTTCCCCAACAGTGTGCCTCCAGCTGTTGCAAAACTACAACTCCCAGCATGCCCGGACAGCCGTTGGCTGTCCGGGCATGCTGGGAGTTGTAGTTTAGCAACAATGGGAGGCACACTGGGTTGGGAAACATTGGGCTGGAGGAATGCATTACTACATATATGATTTGGGAGACTAGAAAAGCTGGGTGGCAACTTCCAATGGAGCTATAGATGGAAAAAAAATATGTATATAGGGAGTATATTAAGGAATTTTATTCAGTACTAGCGGATTACTCTGCGTTTCCCGGTTTTCCTACCTAAACCTTGTGGGAGGGGGAAAAGCAACAATGACGCTCTTTCCTGATATCCCGACCTCTTATCCCGTCCTCTTATCCCGATTCGACCTCTTATCCCGTCCTCTTATCCCGATTCGACCTCTTATCCCATCGTCTTATCCCGAGTTGTCCTCTTATCCCGTCCTCTTATCCCGTCCTCTTATCCCGTCCTCTTATCCCGTCCTCTTATCCCGTCCTCTTATCCCGTCCTCTTATCCCGTCCTCTTATCCCGAGTCGACCTCTTATCCCGTCCTCTTCTTATCCCGTCCTCTTCTTATCCCGAGTCGACCTCTTATCCCGTCCTCTTCTTATCCCGAGTCGTCCTCTTATCCCGAGTCGTCCTCTTTTCCCGAGTCGTCCTCTTTTCCCGAGTCGTCCTCTTATCCCGAGTCGTCCTCTTATCCCGAGTCGTCCTCTTATCCCGAGTCGTCCTCTTATCCCGAGTCGTCCTCTTATCCCGAGTCGTCCTCTTATCCCGAGTCGTCCTCTTATCCCGAGTCGTCCTCTTATCCCGAGTCGTCCTCTTATCCCGAGTCGTCCTCTTATCCCGAGTCGTCCTCTTATCCCGAGTCGTCCTCTTATCCCGAGTCGACCTCTTATCCCGAGTCGACCTCTTATCCCCAGTCGACCTCTTATCCCCAGTCGACCTCTTATCCCCAGTCGACCTCTTATCCCCAGTCGACCTCTTATCCCCAGTCGACCTCTTATCCCCAGTCGACCTCTTATCCCCAGTCGACCTCTTATCCCCAGTCGACCTCTCATCCCCAGTCGACCTCTCATCCCCAGTCGACCTCTCATCCCGACCTTTTTGGGTGCGTTTACACTAAGTAATTCCTGTGGAATTACACGGGGTGAACGTTAACATCAATGTGAATGGGTGTTCCGTGACACCCGTTCACACTGAGCATTTTCATCCGCGGAAAATTACGCCTCTGAAATTGTTCTGCTCAAAGAATGAACATGTTCACTCTTTGAGCGGAATTCGGCTAGTACTGCATAGATGTCAATGGTGGCGGCGCAGGGCCACGCGGTCCTACCATCAAAGAATTTCGCCGTCGGCTGCCTGACTGCATCTCCGCTCGCTGAATTCCGCGAGCGGAGGTTCAGCGTGTATTACTCGGTGTGAATGCACCCTTATCCCGACCTCTTATCCCGACCTCTTATCCCGACCTCTTATCCCGACCTCTTATCCCGACCTCTTATCCCGACCTCTTATCCCAGTAGTGAACTGTACAATAGCCACAAGTTCTCTGCTTGTCAGAGCAGCCAGGTGTGAGTGTCAATGGCTGCGTTGCGATGCAGCGCGGTCATGTGACTGCGTGTTTACCTGTCGGCTTGGAATTCTACCTGAATTAGAAGTAAACTACAGCTGACCTCTAAGATGACAGGTTCTTGGCACGTCACAGAGAAGGAGGCAGCACTTATGTGGCCTAATAAAAAAATCTTATCATTCACTTGGTTTCTGCTATGGGAATCAAATATAGGAGTTGTATGGGGTTTTTATTGTCTCTTATGGGATGATGGTGATGGTGGTGGTAGGGGGGGGGGAGGACCCTCCGGTCTAGAACGTGACCATGTACGTCTTCAGAGTGGGTTTCTGGCTGCTAACTTGTTAGGGGTGTACCTGTTTGGATGAAGAGGTTGCACTCTGGGTGCAAAACCACTAGTAGGATACATAGGGGCCCCTATGAAAGATTTTGCATTGGGCCCCAAGTCTTCTTGTACCCAATTCTTTAGAGACAGATGGGGAGACAGGTGCAGTCGATATGACCGAGAATCTGTGGATATAGGAATGAGCTTATTTATTGTCAAGATTGTTCAGACCCCTCCCAGAATAAAGTTTCATGTTATTCCTCAATGACACTAGAGATCCCCTTTAACCACACTACAGACTTAACAGATTTTAGATGTAGAGTTTAGGTGGCTCACAAAATGGTTTTACAGCTGAATCTCTTTTTGGGGTGCTCCCAAGTGGCACATTCATTTTTAGTCCTTTACCTTGGACAAATCTAATGTACTATGTGTCATGCCTAGTACACGTTCTGCAGGGGTGGTGCCTAACATATGGATCAGGCTCCACCCCTGAGGCCCTGTAAAAGATACTCGATGTATCAAATATGCCTAGTGTCTCTCTTTGATATAACTTTGTTCTTCATTCACCTTTTGCATCCGTTTGCTACAACTTGTATTACTCAACCGAATTCGCAGTCCGATTCTGTTGCTAATTTGATAATTAACCCCGTAAATAACCCCTTTTGCCCAATGGAGGCGAAAGCCAGTATTCTGAGCTTCCTTGCCTCTGTCCTCTCTGCCCCCAATATGTCCGCCCACCTTATGCTTACATGGGTGGGCATATGGAAGCAGAGAGGACGGAAGCAGGAAAGCTCAGAACACTGGCTTCTGCCTCCATTGCGCAAAAGGGATTAAAGGGGTACTCCAGTGGAAAACATATTTTTTTTCTTTTTTTTTTAAATCAACTGGTGCCAGAAAGTTAAACAGATTTGTAAATGACTTTTAGTAAAAAAAATCTTTACCCTTCCAATACTATTTAGCAGCTGTATGCTCCACAGGAAATTCTTTTCTTTTTGAATTTCTTTTTTGTCTTGTCCACAATGCTCTCTGCTGACACCTGATGCCCGTATCAGGAACTGTCCAGAGCAGCATAGGTTTGCAATGGGGATTTTCTCCTTCTCTGGACAGTTCCTGATACGAGCATCAGGTGTCAGCAGAGAGCACTCTGGACAAGACAATAAAGAAATTCAAAAAAGAAAAGAATTTCCTCTGTAGCATACAGCTGCTAAATAGTACTGGAAGGGTAAAGATTTTTTAATAGAAGTCATTTACAAATCTGTTTAACTTTCTGGCACCAGTTGATTAAAAACAAACAAACAAAAAAGTTTTCCACCCCTTTTAATTAAAATATTAGCAACAGCAGTTAATATAGAACATATTTCTCGATCCGGATCGCGGATCCAGGTGACAATTCTGCCACTAACTTAAATGGACACAATTTGAACAAACTTTGCATAGATCAGTAAAAAAAAAAAGTTGTAATATATCTGTTCAAATCTTCCTCTCAGAAAATCAGCCAAGTTCTGTCCTGCTGTCTGCAAGACAAGCAATACAAGTCTATAGAGAAGGGAGCTCCACCCACCAGCTCTTGGAGAACTGCACATTAGTGATGAAGTCTGCAGAGCAGAAATCTGCTAAAAAAAAAAAATACCATATAAAAGTTGTATAATGGCCAGAAATAGTGCTGCTCCTTATGTACACACACAGCTTATCTTGAAAAGTCACCTGAAATGACAGGTATGCTTTAAAGGAAACTACTGAATGTGTAAAAAGGGGAGGTGATATTTAGATTTTTAGATGTTTTTTTTTTGTCCTCTGGATTAACACAGTAGGGTTGTAGGTTGAACTTGATGGACTCTTTGTCTTTTGTTTTGACATTATGAACTATGTAGAATGTCCAGCATCTGTACGAGAACATGTCCGACAGACGGGCAGCTAAATATAAGTGGGTCAAAGCTAAGTCACGATAATTGTAGGTTGGAGGAGCAGACAATAAATGAAGACAATGAAGCTTCAATTGGCACCAATGAGTCATAGGCCTGTTTTCGTGACTTCCAATTGTTGTCCAGATTTTTCTTCAAAAAAACAGCGTCTCCCTCCCGGTGGACTATATCCGGTCACGCCGGCAGAAGAATCTTTTTAGGCCAGCTATGAATGTTCCAAAAATATATGTGCCATTTTCTTCCTAAAACAGCACCACACCTGTCCTCAGGTTGTATGTGGTATTGCAACTCTGTTCCATTAAAGGGGTACTCCACCCCTAGACATCTTGTCCCCTATCCAAAGGATAGGGGATAAGATGTCTGATCGCGGGGGTCCCGCCGCTGGGGACCCCCGCAATATAGCATGCGGCACCCACCTGTTTCTTGCCCGAAAGCGCTGGAGGGTCTGGGTCATGACCACGGGAACGGAAGTCTGTGATGTCATGACTCCGCCCCCGTGTGACGTTACGATCCGTCCCCTCAATGCAAGTCTATGGGAGGGGGCGTGACGGCAGTCACGCCCCCTCCCATAGACTTGCATTGAGGGGACGGGGCGTGACATCACACGGGGCGGAGTCATGACCTCACGGACAAGAAACAGGTGGGTGCCACATGCTATATTGCGGGGATCCCCAGCGGCAGGACCCCCGCGATCAGACATCTTATCCCCTATCCTTTGGATAGGGGATAAGATGTCTAGGGGTGGAGTACCCCTTTAAAGGGGTACTCCACTGGAAAACATTTTTTTTTTTAAATCAACTGGTGCCGGAAAGTTAAACAGATTTGTAAATTACTTCTATTTAAAAATCTTAATCCCTCCAGTACTTATCAGCTGCTGTATGCTCCAGAGGAAGTTCTTTTCCTTTTTGAATTTCCTTTCTGTCTGACCACAGTGCTCTCTGCCGACACCTCTGTCCATGTCAGGAACTGTCCAGAGTAGGATCAAATCCCCATAGCAAACCTCTCCTGCTCCGAACAGTTCCTGATATGGACAGAGGTGTCAGCAGAGAGCACTGTGGTCAGACAATAAAGAAATTCAAAAGGAAAAGAACTTCCTCTGCAGCATACAGCGGCTGATAAGTACTGGAAGGATTAAGATTTTTAAATGGAAGTAATTTACAAATCTGTTTAACTTTCTGGCACCAGTTCATTTAAAAAAAATTTTTTTTTCCCAGTGGAGTACCCCTTTAAAGCGAATAGAGCGAAAATATAATGCCACGCACAACCTGAGGACAGATGTGGTTCTGTTTTTGGAAAAGGAGAACAAGGAGAGATGGATCCAGCTCGTGCAGATAAAAAGATTTTAATCCATAAGACAAGGAGGATACAAGTAACGCGTTTCAAGCGCTGAATGCGCTCTTAGTGTTTTTGGAAAACATTTGCTCTGTTTTTCTATTCCTGGAGAACCCCTTTTAATAAAGGTGGGTGGGGGGGGGGGGGGTAATGGCCAGTTTACTCAACACTTTTCAAAAAATTGCATGAATTTGCACAACGTTGTCATGTGACTTTTTTTTAAAAAAAAGTTGCATGTTACGTATACACATTAAATAACTATGGGCCAATGTACTTTGTTTGGCTGCTGCAGGTTATAACATATAGTCTCAGGCCGCGCCATGTAATTACGTGAATCATGTGGCTGGCATGCCGGGCGTTCATTAACGGGCAAGGGAACAGTTATGTAATTCACACTTTACGGGCATTGAAGTTTATATAGGGTGTTATGAAATGTGGCGCTTCTCACGGCAGGATAAATGCCATAGTAATGTGCTGCAACAACACCTGCCTCCGGTGATCCCAGCCAAAATCTGTAGACATCTGCTGCCTACCTGGTAAATTTCCATGTGCTGCTCAACCAAGACTCCCGACTGGTTTCTCCATATCTTTTTATACAGTGGTCCCTCAAGTTACAATATTAATTGGTTCCAGAACGACCATTGTATGTTGAAACCATTGTATGTTGAGACCATAACTCTATGGAAACCTGGTAATTGGTTCTGAAGCCAACAAAATGTCATCCAAAAATAGGAAAGAGTGAGGATTAAAGAAAAATTAAGTAGATAACTAATAGAGATAAAGCAAATCCTTACATATAAAAGTAAGAAAGATCTGCTGGGAGTGGTAATCACTGTCTATGTCAGTGTTTCCCAAGCAGGGAGCCTCCAGCTGTTGTAAAACTACAACTCCCAGCATGCCCGGACAGCCAAAGGCTGTCCGGGCATGCTGGGAGTTGTAGTTTTGCAACAGCTGGGGGCACCCTGCTTGGGAAACACTGGTCTATGTAGAGGACAGGAGCTTCTTCAGGGACCTGTACAGTACAGGCAATGTCCTAAAAAAGTAAGATGGAGTCGCCCTCACCTGGTGTCCAAAGGAGCAGCTAACCCTGGTACAGGTAAAGAGTACAGAACATGTAATACCTCCCTGTACTGTAGGGGGCGCTACCAGACACCAGTCAGTACATGCACTTCAGTAATACAGGTAAAGAGTACAGAACATGTAATACCTCCCTGTACTGTAGGGGGCGCTACCAGACACCAGTCAGTGCATGCACTTCAGTAATACAGGTAAAGAGTACAGAACATGTATTACCTCCCTGTACTATAGGGGGTGCTACCAGACACCAGTCAGTGAATACGCTTCAGTAATACAGGTAAAGAGTACAGAACATGTAATACCTCCCTGTACTGTAGGGGGTGCTACCAGACACCAGTCAGTGAATACGCTTCAGTAATACAGGTAAAGAGTACAGAACATGTAATACCTCCCTGTACTGTAGGGGGTGCTACCAGACACCAGTCAGTGCATGCACTTCAGTAATACAGGGAAAGTGTACAGAACATGTAATACCTCCCTGTACTGTAGGGGGCGCTACCAGACACCAGTCAGTGCATGCACTTCAGTAATACAGGGAAAGTGTACAGAACATGTAATACCTCCCTGTACTGTAGGGGCGCTACCAGACACCAGTCAGTGCATGTACTTCAGTAATACAGGGGTTTTACCAGTAAAATGTCCATTCTGATTGGTCGGTTCTTCCGGCCATTGACACGTTGCACAGATCTGGATTGTCCGTAGCATTGTATGTTGAGTCTGGTTTCAACTAACAATGGTCCAGAAAAGACCATTGTATGTTGAAACTATTGTATGTTGAGGCCATTGTAGGTTGAGGGATCACTGTATAACCTTATTATTGCAAATCGAACATCTTAAAGCAAAATTTCTGTCTTTGCATCATACGTTCTAACGCTTATACTTTGGATTAAAGGGGGTGTCCAGCAGGGACGTGCACACACAGACTCAAAAGGGGGCTCGAGCCCCTGCCCTTTTAATGCACCTGCCTACGATGCCCTCACAGATTTTAACCTCCGTGGAGTGATGGGTTCTCATTCAGCTGGCATGACTGCCAGAGGTCCCTTATCTCAGGAATTGTGAGGTTTTTACAAACTTTTTTTTTTTTTAATAATGAGAAGACCCCTTTTTTGTACTTGAGCCCCCAAAATGATTGCACATCACTGGTGTCCATAATTCGAAAACCAGAGCTGATCTCTTCTAAATACAGCGCCACCCTTGTCCTCAGGTTGTGTGTAGTGTTACAACTTGTCTCCATTCACTTTTTAATGAATCTGAGCTGCAATACCACACACAACCTGAGGACAGGGGTGGCGCTGTTTTTGGAAGAAATTAGCACTGGTTTTCTATTCATGGGCAACCCCTTTAATGTAATCTGAACCTTGCCGATTTTGATGGGATTGGCTGAACATGTGTATGGTGGTCTCCTGACTTCTTCCAGATGGGAGGGATCGGGCATGTTGCATTTCAACCTATGTCTATCCAATTCTTTTGTCCTCAGGGTTGGTTTAACCTGAGAACAAAAGGATTGTATATGTCTAAATCCATCATGCCTGATCGCTCCCATCTGGAAGAAGTCAGGAGACCACCATACACAGAGATGTCTCCACTCACAACACAAGCATGCTCAGCCAAGCAGAGCATGCATGTGTATGCTTGTCTGAAGTTTATGGCCAACATTAGCCAGCTTCCCCATACATTACAACAGGGTTTCCCAACCAGGGTGCCTCCAGCTGTTGCAAAACTACAATTCCCAGCATGCCCGGAGTTGTAGTTTTGCAACAGCTGGAGGCACCCTGATTGGGAAACACTGCATTACACAGACAGCCCATTGATTTTAATTGATTTACAATTAATTTAATTGTAATTCTTCTTTCTTCCATGTGGGGAAACTGATCACTTACTGCAGAGTTACAGCCAATCACTGCCGATCCAAAAAGTAGTACATTCTGTCATCTGCTCGGATCATAGCTTGGCTCATTAGCGCCCCCTATTTGGACCAGATGTCATGTGAGGAAGAACCCTCAGGCCATGTCTTTTCTGGACTCCTACATTAGTTTGTTCAGACGACACATAATGGTATGAAGGGCACAGGGCAAGGGGGCCGCACTTTTTTTTTAATTACTCAAAAAATCTTTCACATGTTTTTTTTATTTCCCAACGTTATGTCTCAAAGGGTCATTGCGAAAAATGTAAAAATTTCGAAATTTGAGATTTTAACTATTGCAGGAAAAGAGACTTTTAAGAGCAGCTCGAGTGGGCGAACTGCATGTGGGCGAACTGCCGACTAAAGAAAGGAGATTTACAGCAAGGATTTGTAGTTCTCCCCTTGAAGAATTCTGCTGCCTGAAACAGCTGATCACAGAGAACAATAGATTTTTATTCGACGGCACGGCCAATGCAGATGGGACTTTTTTGGTTTTTTTCGGTACTGTTGGGAGTGCCATCTCTGCTGGGCCGTGTCATACAGGGAGTGGCTGAGAAAGGTGGATAGCCATCATTAGACCTGACAATGGTAAAACCCATAGGTGTGTCCGTCCATATTAATCCAGATGAAGAAAAGATAAGTGCGGAATAGTCATAAGGGAAAATTACACTTTCCTGATGTTTTATAATCCGTTGTTTTCAGGCTAAGTTCATACGTTACAGTAGGGATTTCGAAAAACGTTGCGAAAACCACTACAGTTACATAGATCAGTTTTAATAGAAATTAAAGTGAAACCCCAAACAATATTAAATTTAGCTGTCTATACCATATTTGGGGGTCTATATTTTATTCAGGGCTCTTATCTGGGGTCTGAATTTATTAAGGGACATGGCCTTTGCAGTAATTTAGGGGGTCTTGGGTCTGAATTAATTTAAGGGTCTGGGATCTGAAGTTATTAAGGAGTCAGGACTGTGATCAGCATCTGTTTAGGGGTTTGGTGTCTGAATTTATTTAGGGGTCTTGTCTGGGGTCTGAATTTATTAAAAGGGTACTCCGCCCCTTGACATCTTATAAGATGTCTGATCATGGGGGTCCCGCCGCTTGGACGCCCGCGATCCCGCCGCTTGGACGCCCGCCGCTTGGACGCCCGCAGGGTCGGGGGTTGTGAAGTCATTGCCACGCCCCCTTGTGATGTCACGACAAGCCCCCTCAATGCAAGTTTATGCAAGATATACGGGGAGATTTATCAAAACCTGCCCAGAGGAAAAGTTGCCCATAGCAACCAATCAGATCGCTTCTTTCATTTTGCAGAGGCCTTGTTAAAAATGAAAGAAGCAATCTGATTGGTTGCTATGGGCAACTGGTCAACTTTTCCTCTGGACAGGTTTTGATAAATCTCCCCCATAGACTTGCATTGAGGGGTGGGACGTGACATCACAAGGGTGCGTGGCAGTGACGTCACGACGCCCCCTCTAAGGGTTCGGAAAAATATGTTCCGAATGCTGGGGCAGCGGAGTACCCCTTTAAGGGGACTGGTCTGGGTCAGAGGTGTACCTTGTAGCCTCTGGGCCCCAGTGCAAAATTTGTACCATTTGTAATACTGGAACAGATGTGCCTTGATGCCCTCTTGGTGAGATTGCTATCTCTGCATACCCCTATAGTTACACCCCTAGTCTGGGTTCTAAGTATATAGGCATCTGGTTTGGGGTCTAAATTAATACAGGGGTTCAGCCTGTGGGTGGAATTCATTTAGGGCTCTAAAGGATAGGGACTGAATTTTATTAGAGGTTTTGAGTATGAAATTTATGAAGGGTTCTTGTCTAGGATCTGAATTTTGGGGTCAGGTCTGGGGTCTGAATATATTTAGGGTTCTGAATCTATATAAAGCGGTCTGGTCTGAGGTTTGAATATACTTAGGGGGCTTGTTTGGGGTCTGAATTTATTTAGGTGTGTGGCCAGGGGTCTGAATATATTTAGGGGTCTTGTTTGGGATCTGAATATAGGGATCTAACCGGCCTTAGGTGTTCAGGCACCCTGTGCGAGCTAACCTCTGGCTTTTTTTTTTCTCCCCGTGCAGACCGGCGTCCTCCGTAGCTCTGGGAGGGGAGATGAGGGAGGGGACGTGTACTTCTCCCTGTGGAGATCTGCATCCTGCGTAGCTCAGGGAGATGAGGGAGGGGGCGTGTACTTCTCCCCGTGCAGACCGGCGTCCTCCGTAGCTCTGGGAGGGGAGATGAGGGAGGGGGCGTGTACTTCTCCCTGTGGAGATCTGCATCCTCCGGAGCTCAGGGAGGGGAGATGAGGGAGGGAGCGTGTACTTCTCCCTGAGGAGATCTGCATCCTCCGGAGCTCGGGGAGGGGAGATGAAGGAGGGGACGTGTACTTCTCTCTGTGGAGATCTGCGTCCTCCCGAGCTTGGGGAGATGAAGGAGGGGACGTGTACCTTCTCTCTCCCCCTTGCTCTGCCCTCCCCAAGCTCTAGTTTGGAAATCTTCGGAGAGCTGGGGGAGGATCGGACCCAAGTCTTCACGGGGTGCAAAATTCCACATCACACCGGCTTTTTACACTGCGAGCTGTGTCGGCCGCCCGGCGCCCCTGTTGCTATGGCGCCCTGTGCGGCCGCACAGCTCGCACACCCCAAAGATCGTCCCTGACCTCAGCAACACAAAGATGTTGGCAACTATGCAATAGATGTAGCCAAATACTAGTGAGGGAGCCTGAACTCTCTTGGCCTATCTGGAACATAGGGAAGGCTCAGTACTCTATTATGTATGCTTTTGCGGTGGCCCAGTACGGGAGGTGTTACCCCGTGCTCCTGCTGTCCTGTCAGGCAGCCTCCTTCAGTGTCCCCAGGGCCCCCTGCATTAGTTTCCCCATTGTAAATGTGGTGTCTGGGGTGTTGCAATGATATTACAGGGTCTGGTGGTATTAACCCTTACTTGTCGTGACGCCAGAGTGCGGTTTGCTTAGTATAGAAGGTCCTGCCGCCAACCAACCCACAAACGGCAGGGATAATAAACGTAATGTCCACAGCAAGATTTTTGAGATAACTAGAAACTTTTTTATTTTAACTTTTATGCAACAGTCTTTACAAGTAAACAGTTTCTCCTGAGATAACCGAGATGCAGGTGGACCTCGGCATACAGCAGAAGAGCAATCCCACCGGCTAGTAGTGAATAAATAAAGAGACCACAACCAGTTCGGGTCACACGGAGGCTTTACTGAGTAGAAGACAGATGGAATTATCTTCACAGCTAAGACCAGAATTCCCAGAGAGGTGTCCAGGACCCCGCAGCTTGCTGGACCAATATATTTGTAATTAACTTGACTTGTTGTAATTAGACTTGACTAGTTTCAGTGACAGCAGACATAGACTTGTAGACTTACTGGAGACTTGTAGCTTTTGTGGTCTCCAGATGCTGATCACTTGGTGCTTGCTGTCTCAGCCAAGACTTGATGGTAGAGCTGCTTACACCAAGGGCACTGGCAGCTAAGAGAGAGCGAATTGTAATGGCCACCGCTTTATATAGTGGGGGGCTGGACTAAAACCCATTGGTCAAGCTGTGGGTCATAGGTTAAAGCTGGTGCTCTCTGAGAGTACATGTGACAACAGATCATGTGACCAACTTACATACAGGTCCTTGAGACTATCTAGACATAGGATGTATGTACCTATGCATTAAAGGGACATACATCACATTTATTTAACCCACAGGAGAACAAGGGGAGACCCTGCAGGGGAGCCCCCAGGTCACTGAGGAACTTAACCTGACAGGACCTACAGGTAGTACAGGATCGTGTACCTGTACTGGGACATCACAAACACTTAAAGCAATGCTACACTTATAATGTACAACTTATATATACAATGGGGTTTGCTGCAGGAGAGCCCTGGGGACGTGCAGGGTCTCTGCCTGACAGGACAGAATGACAGTATGGGGCCACATCCTGTACTGGGACATCACATTACCCAGGAGGTTCCAGTGATCCCAGGGGTTACCTATGGGCTCCCTGCTAGTGTCCCCCATAAAAGCCTGGGAGAAGCTAGCTTCTCTCTCCCCCCCCCCCCAAGTCTTTGCTGAGGTCAGTCGTGCCTAGTGTGTGTGTGTCCAGAGTATTGGAGGCCTCAAGTCCAGTTCTGCAGCCACAGTCAAGTGCAAGTAAGGCTAGGTTCACACCACGTTTTTCAAATACGGTTACCGTATACAGTTTTCCGCTAAAAACCGTATGCAACCGTATACAACCGTATGACTCCAAATTAAAACGTATACGGATTTTCCCCGTACGGTTCTATCCGTTTGCCTCAGTTTTTGCCAACGGTTTTGCTATTTTGTTGGAATTAGTTTTCCAGCAATTTAATAAAGTTATTATTGTTCTATTGAAATTCCAATCTGCGCATGTGTCAACTCCAAAAACGGATTAGAAAAACCGTGTGCAACCGTATTCTGAAAAACTGTGTACGGTTCTCATAGACAAAACAATGTTAAAAGAACCGCATACGGTTCGCATACGGTTTTCCAACCGGAGGCAAAAAAACGTGGTCGACAGCGTTTTTGCCTACGGTTGAAAAATCGGCAAAACCGTATCCGAGGCAAAACCGATGCAACCGTAGACAACATTTGGAATACGGTTTTACAATGCATTCTCTATGCATACGGTTTCGGATACGGTCGGATACGTTTTTTTTGCGGAAAACTGTATACGGTTACCGTATTTGAAAAACGTGGTGTGAACCCAGCCTAGGCTAAACCTGCAGCATTGTCCATCATTAGTCAAGTCAGTCTCTGTCAAATTGTCAAGCAACGTGGCCTGCACCAAATTGTCCAGTCCTACTACAAGTCCCAGCAAGCCCTTGGGCCCTGGCTGAACTGTATAGACTTTACCATCTGTCTACCCTCAGTAAAGCTACAGTTGTCCATAACTTGGCGTCGGAGTCTTTATTGCCCGCGTGCCCAGCCCAGGAACCAGCGCTATACCTTCGGGTGGTATAGGCTAAACCACGCCCTGGCGTCACGAATACAAGGGGTTAATGCCATCTGCCCCTAGGGTAACAACATCTGCCCTGCACCTCACACCCCGCCACAACCACTCTATCTAGGCAGATCTTCTGTTCAGGAACCTGGAAAAGCAGGGTCTCTGGTGTTTTCTTAGATCTCTCCCCGTCTTCGTGCTACAGTATGTAGGGCCATGAAACGCGTTATGTTCTGGGTCTCCGGCCACAATGCTACGTCTGTTTTACAGGTTGGCGGCGTTTCCCGCGTCTCTGCTCCGGATCCCCAGTCGTGCAGTCCTTTCCCACAGCGTTCTCCGCACACAGACGCAGCAGTCACATTGGCACCCGCCGTCTCACCATGTGTTTTCTATGGAAGATGGTAAATATTTATCTGAATGTTAATAACCAACCGCAGCCGTCTAGTGCTGTCAGTCCTCTGGCAGCAATTACTTAAAGCGACAGCGACCCTTTAAAAATTAGATCAATATAATTTAGGTAACGGGGGCCACCCCTTTCTCGTGGTCTAGTATTGATTTTGGCTCCAGTGCCATCTGGAGACTAGGGTGGCATTACCATTGGCATAGATCCACCATTCATTGCTTGCCGATACAGGTTGAAAAGTCATTGGGCAAACCTAGCAGGGGTCTTATGGGTGGGCTCTACGGCAGGTCTGCTCGGGCTCTGTAGATTAGGTAGACCATGTATAGTCTATAGGGGGAATCGGATTTATTAATTAGATTTTACAGGAAATAGTCAACAAGCTTGTGGTCAGACATGCCTACAGTAGACTTTTACACTGGAGACTAGTGGTCTCCAAACGGTGACCCTCTGGATGTGTCAAAACTACAACTCCCAGCATGCCCGGACAGTCAACGGCTGTCCGGGCATGCTGGGAGTTGTAGTTTTGCAGCATTCAGAGGGCCCCAGTTTCAAGATCACTGCTGTAGACCACTGTTCTCCAACCTGTGGCCTCCCAGCTGTTGCAAAACTACAACTCCCATCATACCCCCTATGCATGTTGGGACTTGTAGTTTTGCAACAGCTGGAGGGACACTGGTCTTGGGAACACTGTATGTCACCATTACATCCCATCATGCAGCATAAACCGCGTGTGGCGCTTTAACAATTACCAAAGAACAATTGGATCTATGGAGTTTGTACCGGGAACTTTTTATCCACTACAGGTGCGAAAACACATGGTCTGTTTTGCACCCGCACCGGAGCGTCTCTTCATGTTTAGGACCCGTCTCTAAGCTTTGATTGAAGGGGGACTCTTACATCCCCATGACTCTGGCTCCCAGCTCCAGTGACCTCTTGGTCATTTGCTGCCAGATATGCATGTGTGGTACCACGGGTGGTGTAGGAAAATACCTTTATTACTTCGTGACGCCAGGGCACCGTTATCCTATACATGGTCCGAGATTGGAGACAGCTTCTCCTGGGCCAGACACACCACCGTCAGGTTACGGATAACTGTAATTGTATATTATCCCCCATGTTATGTATATAAGGATGTTGGATCTTTAAGAAATGTTAACATGTGATCACCAGTTGTCATGTGAGTTGTCATGTGATCGTTACCCAGGAGGTATCGGTGACCAGGTGACTTAAGGGTGACCAATGGGACCCCACCAGAGTCTCTCCCATAAAAGCCCTGGGAGGAGTCTCTTCTCTCTCTTAGTTCATGAGTCTTTTTGCTGAGGTGCAGATGAGCCTAAGAGTCTGGAGTCATAGGAGGCCTCAAGTCAAGTCTACAACCACAAGCTACAAGTAAGATAAAGTCACAGCATTGTCAGTCACAAGTCAGTCAAGTCAAAGTCATCTGTCAAGTTAACGTGGCCTGCACTAAATTGCCCCAAACCACTGCAAGTCCTAGCAAGCCCTTATGGTCTCTGAAGTCACTGGTCACCTCCGTGGGCCCAGCTACACTGTATAGACCAGCGGTCTTCAAACTGGGGCCCTCCAGATGTTGCAAAACTACAACTCCCAGCATGCCCGGACAGCCAACGGCTGTTCGGGCATGCTGGGAATTGTAGTTTTGCAACATCTGGAGGGCCACAGTTTGAAGACCACTGGTATAAACTGTACCATCTGTCACTCAGTAAAGCTACTGTTGTCTGTAACTTGGCATCGGAGTCATTATTGCCGCCCAGTGTCTAGCCCAGGATCCAGCAGTATATCTTTGAGTGGTATTGAGGATAAACCACGCCCTGGCGTCACGAATACAAGGGGTTAAAGGGGTATTCCAGACCAAAACTTTTTTTTTTTTATATATCAACTGGCTCCGGAAAGTTAAACAGATTTGTAAATTACTTCTATTAAAAAAAATCTTAATCCTTCCAATAGTTATTAGCTTCTGAAGTTGAGTTGTTGTTTTCTGTCTAACTGCTCTCTGATGACTCACGTCCCGGGAGCTGTGCAGTTCCTATGGGGATATTCTCCCATCATGCACAGCTCCCGGGACGTGACATCCTCATTGAGCAGTTAGACAGAAAACTTCAGAAGCTAATAACTATTGGAAGGATTAAGATTTTTTAATAGAAGTAATTTACAAATCTGTTTAACTTTCCGGAGCCAGTTGAGATATATATGTGTATATATATATATATATATATATATATATATATATATATATAATATTTATATATATATATATATATATATTATATATATATATATATATTATATATATATATTTATATATATATATATATTTATATATATATATATTTATATTATATATATTTATATTATATTATATATATTATATATATTATATATATATATATATATTATATATATATATATATATATTATATATATATATATATATATATATTATATATAAAGGTTTTGCCTGGAATACCCCTTTAATGCCATCTGCCCCTAGGGTAATTCCATCTGCCCTGCATCACACCCCATACCACATTATTAAAGGAAAATACTGAAAAATCTGATTAATAGTGCAAATGATAGAAAGAAGGTTCCTCCTGGTCATCTTGTTAGGCGCAATTGTCTATAGATTGTACTTCAGGCCAGTTATGGGTCCGTTTGCCTTGGTTCCCACCAGGTTGTTAAAGGGACTTACGCTAAAAGATCTGATTAATGGTGCAACAGGTAGAAAGGAGGTTTCCGTTCCCCTTAAAAAACCCCTCGCTAGGAGCACTCGTCTATAGCAGTGGTCTCCAAACTGTTGACCAATGGCTGTCCGGGCATGCTGGGAGTTTTGCCACAGCTGGAGGTCCACAGTTAGGAGGCCACTGGTCTATAGATTGTAGTTTAGGCCACTTTATCTTAGATCCCACCAGGTTGTTAAAGGGACATACAGTGACCCCCTGACCTACGATGGCCCCGACATACGATCATTTCAGCATACGATCACTCTCAGAGGCAGCATCAACATACGATGCTTTTGTATGTCGGGGCCATCGCATATATACGGCTATCCGGCAGCGCAGACTGCTTCAGCTACCACCGGATAGCCGTTTACGGTGCCCTGTGTGGTCCGCTGACGATCACTTACCTGTCCTTGGGGCTCCGGCGCGTCCACTTCAGGATCCCCTGCATCGTCGGCGCTCTCCATCGTCGTCATCACGTCGCTGCGCACGCCGTCCCGTCATCCAATAGGAGCGGCGTGCGTAGCGACGTGATGGCGGCGACGGAGAGCGAGGATGCCGGGGAAGCAGAGGCCTTGCCGGAGCGTGGGGGATGCGGCGACATCGATGGACGGCGACATCCCGGGCAACGGTGACGGTCCGGAGCGGCGGGGACAGGTGAGTACAACTTCCTCTACCAGTGGTCTTCAACCTGCGGACCTCCAGATGTTGCAAAACTACAACTCCCAGCATGCCCGGACAGCCAACGGCTGTCCGGGCATACTGGGAGTTGTAGTTTTGTAACATCTGGAGGTCCGCAGGTTGAAGACCACTAATCTAGGGCATCTTCTTATGGTCTGTCTGGTAACAAAATGCTGATGGATTTCACATAGCAAACAGTGCAATATTAAAGGGGTACTCCGGTGGGAAACAAAATGTTTTCAAATCAACTGGTGCCAGTAAGTAAAACCGATTTTTTTTTTTTTTTTCTTCTTTTTTAATTGCTTTTATTTATTATTCTTAAAGGGGTATTCCCGGAAAAAACTTTTATTGGTGGGTGTTGTAGTATTGAAACATCTGGAGGTCCGCAGGTTGTAGACCACTGTCCCATACTTTACATTGCACGGATCCCTCAACATACGATGGTTTCAACAAACGATGGTCCATTTGGAACGGATTACCATTGTATGTTGAGGGACCACTGTACACCGAAAAATCTGATTAATAGTGCATCTGGAATGAAGGATTTTATGTCTGTGAGTAGTTGCCTCCAAAAATGACAAAAGTCATAAACCTAACACAACCAACCTTCCCTGAATGTTACATTTGCCCAGAGAAGGAAGTGATAGTTGGGCATATATACCATTCAGGAGTAGGGAAAAGCTGGGTGATGACCCTAGTGTGAGCTGTAATGACGTTCACATTTTATATTGTAAATTTTTGACTATTAATCTTCCTCTACAGACCTTCTCCCTTATTAAGATTGGCTACAGATGCAAACCTTTTTGTTTAGTTTCGAGTTGTTTTTTTTTTTTTGTTTTTTTCAAGTTTTTGTAAATATGCCCAAGAAAAATGTCGTTTTATGCTTTTATTACTAGATATTTGGCACTAGAAGGAATGTGCTGGATCGCTGTACGAGGCCCCAGAGTATGTTGTAAGGAGTCTTTATTACGTGCTGCCCTATTAGTCACAGTTTCTTAAAGGGGCACGGCGCACACAACCGAACCTTGCTTGTTATATTGGGACTAGAGATGAGCGAACTTACAGTAAATTCGATTCGTCACGAACTTCTCGGCTCGGCAGTTGATGCCTTATCCTACGTAAATTAGTTCAGCCTTCAGGTGCTCCGGTGGGCTGGAAAAGGTGGATACAGTCCTAGGAAAGAGTCTCCGAGGACTGTATCCACCTTTTCCAGCCCACCGGAGCACCGGAAAGCTGAACTAATTTATGCAGGAAAAGTCATCAACTGCCGAGCCGAGAAGTTCGTGACAAATCGAATTTACTGTAAGTTCGCTCATCTCTAATTGGGACACAATTAATCATTTTTGCTAAAAAATACAAAAATTGTGATCAAATATTCTTTCTGTCAAATAATTCCAAATATACAAATTATAATTTTTATGTGAATTATATCCTAGTGTTTGGAACGTTTTCCCTTTTATCAGTTTTTTTTTTTTCTTTTAATTTAACTTACTAATATAGAGTTGGCACAATTTGTTCTCGCTCGCAGCATAGCCTTTTGTGATTCACCCCTGAACGGAAGTTTTGTAGGCTTCTCATTGTCAGTGTGGTGTTGTATCAGCACCTCCCTGGCTCCTCCCTCTCTTCCGACAGGAAGTAGTGTAGTCCTCTCATTGTAGTGCTGTCTCAACGACTCTGGGCTCCTCCCTCTCTCCTGACAGGAAGTTGTTTAGTCCTCAGTGTGGTGTTGTCTCAGCAGCTCCCCAGGCTAAGCTGTGTTTACACATATCAGGACTTCATGCACACCTGTTGTAGTGTAGAGATCTGTCAAAACGTAACTTTTTTTACTTTTTGGAGAAGAATAAAACTTTTGCAACTTATGCATATCTAAGGACATGGTGCTGCTGTGGTTTTCGTCCTGGTTGTGGTGCCAGCTCGGGGCCTAAAAAGGTCAAGGCCCAACACTATGGGCACCTGTGAAGCATAGTTCCTATTTGAGAAGCCCTATGATGTCCATATGCTATAATAGAGACTGTTTAATATATATATATATATATATATATATATATATATATTTATTAATGTGTGTGTGTGTATATATGTATATATATATATATATATATATATATATATATATATATATATATGTGTATATATATATATATATATATATATATATATATATATAGATCCCCCCCCCCTCATGTTTTTACCATAGAGTTGGGATCTGATGCTGGATTATAAGAATCCGGCTTTGAATTATAGGTGGTGTTTGGAATTAAAGGGGTATTCCAGAATTAATTTTTATGTGACTATGCTACAGGGGCTGTAAAGTTAGTGTAGACCATAATATAGTGTCTGAACCTGTGTGTGACGGTTTTCTCACAATTCTTATGTGGTTTTCACCCCAATATTTATTTTTATCAGCATACAAAAATGTCTGTTGTCTCGGATTTTTCCCAGGTTGCAATGCGGCAGAGACCTGACTCGCTAGTCAGCTGATGACAGGGAGCCTGTCTGCTTCAATGGGGGGAGGGATCAGTCTGCAACTAATGCAACAGCTGTAGGCACCCTGATTGAAAATCACAGGTCTTTCGAATGGATGCAGCTCATTTATGTTTCAATGGGTGGGGTGGCTGATGTGTGGGAGGGAGGAAAATGGAATTGTGGGATTTGTAGTCAAAAAAAGAAAAGTCAAACAGGAAATATCAGTTCACAAAAAGCTAGCCACAGTATTATGGTAATCTCACAGCATAGCCGTTTAGCCCCAAGACAAGTGCAGATCCTTCCTAAGCATGTCCATTACTGTCTGCCAGGTACGTACTAAAATCACCTTATGGGGGAGAACCCCTTTTAAGAAACACATGGTGGCTTTAGAACCCCTTTGAGGACTGGTTCACACTGTTCTGATACAGACACCTTTTTATGTCCATAATAGGACTGCAAGTCCCAGCCTGACGGCCCATCCTTATTACTAAACCTCAGACCAGCGGTTAGGCCTGGACTTGCTGTTCTCATATAGAAATAAAATGGCTCCATATCAGGATAGTGTGAACATAGCCTTAGACGTATTGATACTGGATGAGCACTAGTATTGGACGTTGGGGTCATTTGGACTAAAATAAGTAACAACCCATGGAAGGTACTGGGCAGAACCAATTTCTTGTTCCAGCAGGACTTTATTAGTGATGATTATAGAGATCTTATATAGTTTATAATGGGCATAGGCAGCCATATTGGATTGAGGCTTTTTCCCCAGGCTGCATTATAATAGTGCGGAAATAACCATGACTGGGGGTAGTGTTTAGGGTGAAAGGTCACAGCTTGGTTAAACCAATGTCTCAGTCAAGAGGCAGAATGGGCGTCCGCCTATGTCCATATGCCGTATCCTCCGCCTGTGATAATCGGATTATTTGCCCATCCTGGACGCCTGGCTTTGTGTCTGCCCATTTGTTATGTGCCTGTCGTCTGCCTGGGAACGCAGCCTCGTCGAAGTTCATTTCCATAGACTTAAAAGGAGCCGAGACATAAAGGAGGGCACAGACCTGCAGCTGCCAGACTGGGCTCTTGTGCAGCTTTTGTTGGTCGCCCCCGTGGCTTGGGACAGAGGGAGCGCTCCTCTTATGGGGGAGCACAGAGGCCTCATTGTTCCCCCTCCTGTGTCCCATCCCCTTGTGACACAATCCTTATAATGACTGGCTGCAGTGGGACATCGGGGACAATGGACAGGCCCCTCCACTATACAAACAAGTGCCTGCAGCTCCTCCAGCCTCCGCACTCACACCCCTGCCCGGCCATCCTGGGGTGGACTCTAAATTATGACTGAATCCACCAGACTGAGTGATATGGGGGAATAGGGGGGTTTCTATCAGTTTACAGTTAAATAAATATATGTAGTATCCAGGAAAATAACGAATAGGGTTCCCAGATAAGTCCCATAATATAGTTCTCTTGTAAAGGCTGCCCATGTAGTGTCATACAATGCCCTGATAAACAGTGCCACAACGTTATCATACAGTGCCCTGATAAACAGTGCCATAACGTTATCATACAGTGCCCTGATAAACAGTGCCACAACGTTATCATACAGTGCCCTGATAAACAGTGCCACAACGTTATCATACAGTGCCCTGATAAACAGTGCCACAACGTTATCATACAGTGCCCTGATAAACAGTGCCACAACGTTATCATACAGTGCCCTGATAAACAGTGCCACAACGTTATCATACAGTGCCCTGATAAACAGTGCCACAACGTTATCATACAGTGCCCTGATAAACAGTGCCACAACGTTATCATACAGTGCCCTGATAAACAGTGCCACAACGTTATCATACAGTGCCCTGATAAACAGTGCCACAACATTATCATACAGTGCCCTGATAAACAGTGCCACAACGTTATCATACAGTGCCCTGATAAACAGTGCCATAACGTTATCATACAGTGCCCTGATAAACAGTGCCACAACATTATCATACAGTGCCCTGATAAACAGTGCCACAACGTTATCATACAGTGCCCTGATAAACAGTGCCACAACGTTATCATACAGTGCCCTGATAAACAGTGCCACAACGTTATCATACAGTGCCCTGATAAACAGTGCCATAACGTTATCATACAGTGCCCTGATAAACAGTGCCACAACGTTATCATACAGTGCCCTGATAAACAGTGCCACAACGTTATCATACAGTG
This sequence comes from Hyla sarda, assembly GCF_029499605.1. Taxonomy (NCBI): domain Eukaryota; kingdom Metazoa; phylum Chordata; class Amphibia; order Anura; family Hylidae; genus Hyla; species Hyla sarda. Next base: position 292,950,758 of record NC_079194.1, read on the forward strand.
CCCTGATAAACAGTGCCATAACGTTATCATACAGTGCCCTGATAAACAGTGCCACAACGTTATCATACAGTGCCCTGATAAACAGTGCCACAACGTTATCATACAGTGCCCTGATAAACAGTGCCATAACGTTATCATACAGTGCCCTGATAAACAGTGCCACAACGTTATCATACAGTGCCCTGATAAACAGTGCCACAACGTTATCATACAGTGCCCTGATAAACAGTGCCACAACGTTATCATACAGTGCTCAGATAATCATTGTTTTAGGCAGGCCACCTCCTCTTCCCCCATCCCTCCAGTCTCCTCTTCCCCCATGCCCTTCGGTCTCCTCTTCCCCCATGCCCTCCGATCTCCTCTTCTCCCCCCCCCCCATGCCCTCCGGTCCCCTCTTCTCTTCCCCCCCCCCCCCCCCATGCCCTCCGGTCTCCTCTGCCCCCATGCCCTCCGGTCTTCTCTTCCCCCATGCCCTCCGGTCTCCTCTGCCCCCATGCCCTCCGGTCTCCTCTGCCCCCATGCCCTCCGGTCTCCTCTGCCCCCATGCCCTCCGGTCTCCTCTGCCCCCATGCCCTCCGGTCTCCTCTTTCCCCATGCCCTCCGGTCTCCTCTGCCCCCATGCCCTCCGGTCTCCTCTGCCCCCATGCCCTCCGGTCTCCTCTGCCCCCATGCCCTCCGGTCTCCTCTGCCCCCATGCCCTCCGGTCTCCTCTGCCCCCATGCCCTCCGGTCTCCTCTTTCCCCATGCCCTCCGGTCTCCTCTTTCCCCATGCCCTCCGGTCTCCTCTTTCCCCATGCCCTCCGGTCTCCTCTTTCCCCATGCCCTCCGGTCTCCTCTTTCCCCATGCCCTCCGGTCTCCTCTTTCCCCATGCCCTCCGGTCTCCTCTTTCCCCATGCCCTCCGGTCTCCTCTTCCCCCATGCCCTCCGGTCTCCTCTGCCCCCCCCCATGCCCTCCGGTCTCCTCTGCCCCCCCCCATGCCCTCCGGTCTCCTCTGCCCCCCCCCATGCCCTCCGGTCTCCTCTGCCCCCCCCATGCCCTCGGGTCTCCTCTGCCCCCTCCATGCCCTCCGGTCTCCTCTGCCCCCCCCATGCCCTCCGGTCTCCTCTGCCCCCCCCCATGCCCTCCGGTCTCCTCTGCCCCCCCCCCATGCCCTCCGGTCTCCTCTGCCCCCCCCCATGCCCTCAGGTCTCCTCTGCCCCCCCCCTTCCAGCCTCCTCTGCCCCCTGTGAGCTATAAGCTAGTGAAGTGCATGGCAGTTCTCCTCACTCCCCGGCTTTCACTGACACCCGACTTGTGAGGTCCAGGCCAGTCTATAGATTGTACAATATGGACACAAAGCAATTGCCAATAAGTGACGGTTCCACCTTTTATTCCCTAATGTGTGTTATGGTCGACTTGGCTAAAACCTGGGTGTTTTAAATTAGGGTGTAATGAAGTGAGTGACGCCCGTTCCCCGGGCTGTGCAGTGTCTGAGCTTGTTCTGCAGGTAACACTGCATGTCCTGCATTATAGCACTGCCTGCCATGGGATCCTGCAGATGAAATTAACGCTTTCCTGGACGCTTCACAGTGCAAGTGCATAACCAATGGGTTCACCATAATGGGCAGATAATTACGTACTGTCGCTTTAAGGCAATCCTCAATGTATAAAATACATTACCTCAGAGTTTCCAAAACAGTGTGCCTCCAGCTGTTGCAAAACTACAACTCCCAGCATGCCCGGACAGCCGTATGCTGTCCGGGCATGCTGGAAGTTATTGTTTTGCAACAGCTGGAGGTCCACTCTTTGGAGAAAACTGATGTAAATAGTGAATATTTAATTAATTCACTGACAGCAAACAGAGATCTTAACTAAGGTGACGCAATACATATGCAAAGCGCATTTCATATTTGCTGAACTTTTCATTTGCTTTTATTTGCATAAACTCGAGTTCACACAGCGCTTTTAGTGAACTCATCCTTAAATGGGGAACGTTTCTGTGTGGACTATTAGCTGTGTGTGTATATATATATATATATATATATATATATATATATATATATGACCTTATTAACCCTTTTAAATCTTCTTTCTCCGCAGATTGCGAAACACTGAGAAAATGGCGAGCGGAGGCTGCATGAAAGTGATCAAATACTTCCTCTTCTTATTTAACCTCCTGTTTTTCGTAAGTACCAACATGGGGGAGGGTATCCTTTTAAAGGCCGCAGATCATAACAGCTGATAACAGAGAATAATAACATAAACATAGGGTATTCTAGAGAAACAACTTTTTTAAACAGATTTGTAAATTACTTTTATTGAAAAATCTTAATCCTTCCAGTACTTATCAGCTGCTGTATGCTCCACAGGAAGTTATGTGGTTCTTTCCAGTCTGACCACAGTGCTCTCTGCTGACACCTCTGTCTGTGTCAGGAACTGTCCAGAGCAGGTGCACATCCTAACAGCAAACCTATCCTGCACAGGACCGTTCCTGAAACAGACAGAGGTGTCAGCAGAGAGCACTGTGGTCAGACTGGAAAGAACTATACAACTTCCTGTGGAGCATACAACAGCTGATAAGTACTGGAAGGATTAAGATTTTTAATAAGAAGTAATTTACAAATCTGTTTAACTTTCAGGCACCAGTTGATTTAAAAAAAAGTTTTTCTCTCTGGAGTACCCCTTTAAGGTGCGTGGTGTTAGGTCACAGCCGCTCGTGTTTTTCTCCTCCACACCCTTTTCCTCATGGCCGTTTATCAGGGCACCCATTGTTTTCTTAATTGCAAATTTATTTTTTAACTTGCGTCACGTCTTGCATATTAAACCAGTCCAACTGAGACGCATGTGGTGCTGGGGGCTGGAGCACTGTCAGTACATAGACATACATGGGCACTGTGGGGTGGATTATCTGTTCGGTCAGCATTAGTAGAGGATGGCATCTGTAGGGCACCAGTCTGACAACCCAGTAGAAGAGATGTATGTAGTAGAAATAGGTAGAATCAGGGGGAAGAAGAGACTCTTATCTATTGATGCAAGTTATTGGGTCCTGGTGGGTCTAATGTCCAGACCCCGGAGGAACATAGTGGTGTCTGAATGTACTGATCTCTATACAATGGCCACATAATGACCTCTTCATATACCTCTATTAATGGGGCTACTGAATGGATAAGGAAACTGCAGGGTTCCCCAACCTGAAAGTCAGCTCGGAGAACAGAACAATGACACACAGATACTTGGGGTTCAGGGTAATAACAGATACTTGGGGTTCAGGGTAATAACAGATACTTTGGGTACAGGATAATAATAGATACTTGGGGTACAGGATAATAACAGATACTTTGGGTACAGGATAATAACAGATACTTTGGGTACAGGATAATAAGATACTTGGGGTACAGGAGGATGACACTTGGGGTACAGGATACTAACAGATACTTTGGGTACAGGAGGATGACACTTGGGGTACAGGAGGATGACACTTGGGGTACAGGAGGATGACACTTGGGGTACAGGAGGATGACACTTGGGGTACAGGAGGATGACACTTGGGGTACAGGAGGATGACACTTGGGGTACAGGAGGATGACACTTGGGGTACAGGAGGATGACACTTGGGGTACAGGAGGATGACACTTGGGGTACAGGAGGATGACACTTGGGGTACAGGAGGATGACACTTGGGGTACAGGAGGATGACACTTGGGGTACAGGAGGATGACACTTGGGGTGCAGGAGGATGACACTTGGGGTGCAGGAGGATGACACTTGGGGTGCAGGAGGATGACACTTGGGGTGCAGGAGGATGACACTTGGGGTGCAGGAGGATGACACTTGGGGTGCAGGAGGATGACACTTGGGGTGCAGGAGGATGACACTTGGGGTGCAGGAGGATGACACTTGGGGTGCAGGAGGATGACACTTGGGGTGCAGGAGGATGACACTTGGGGTGCAGGAGGATGACACTTGGGGTGCAGGAGGATGACACTTGGGGTGCAGGAGGATGACACTTGGGGTGCAGGAGGATGACACTTGGGGTGCAGGAGGATGACACTTGGGGTGCAGGAGGATGACACTTGGGGTGCAGGAGGATGACACTTGGGGTGCAGGAGGATGACACTTGGGGTGCAGGAGGATGACACTTGGGGTGCAGGAGGATGACACTTGGGGTGCAGGAGGATGACACTTGGGGTGCAGGAGGATGACACTTGGGGTGCAGGAGGATGACACTTGGGGTGCAGGAGGATGACACTTGGGGTGCAGGAGGATGACACTTGGGGTGCAGGAGGATGACACTTGGGGTGCAGGAGGATGACACTTGGGGTGCAGGAGGATGACACTTGGGGCGCAGGAGGATGACACTGACACTATATCTATTGCTGCTCTCACCCTCCTATTGCCCTTGTGAATGTCAGTATTTACTGAAGTTCTAACATTCTATTTATGAACCAGGAAGCCCAGGATGAGCAGTATCTCTTCTCAGTCTATATATATATATTCCCAGCAGTGTGAAGTATCCCGGGGCCTGTGTTCTGTAATGTAGATGGATTGCAGTGGGAAGTTGCGCAGTTTTTGGAGTCGGTATCTGTCCTCTTGTCTGCTCACAATGAGGAGGAGATAAGACTCGTGATCTATGGCTTCCTGTTACCAAACGTCTCTACACAATAATCTGCTGTTTACTTGTCATCCCTGTGTCTGTGCAGGAAATGTGCTGTACCAGAGGCAAGCAGAAGGGGCGCCGTCACCAAAAATGACATCCTTGAATGTGCCCTAATATTCCAGTGGAGAAAGGGCACCCCAATATAATGGATTCTCCCCTTACTGTCATACATTGCTGTCTCCTAGTCTAATATTTTGCTACAATGTGTCAGTGCAGATAAAACGTGTCAACCTGGAGTCTCCGGAGTAACTGGCTACAATTCGATCCGGGAAGTATTTGGTCCGTGCAGGTTTTAACCCCTGGATGTTACAAAAAAGGTGTTACAATTTGTCGTCATTCTCAAGATCTCTGTTTGCTGTCAGTTAGGGTCAACACCTTTCTTGCAGAAAAAAATACCGTCCATGCTTATTTGCATAATTAATTATGTATGCGTGACATCACAGGATACACATATGCGGGGGGAATTTTGTCCTATTCTGACCCCTATAATTTTGTTATTTCTCCTTATACGGGGCCTGTATGAGGGTTATTTTTTTGCGCCCCGATCTGTAGTTTTTAACAGAACCATTTTAGTTTTGATGTGACTTTTTGATCACTTTTTTTCTAATTAAATTCGGGAGTTGCAGTTAGTTACTAACTACAACTCCCAGCATGCCCTGATACAGCCTGTGGTGCAGCAGCTGCCCCAAACGAAAACTACAACTCCCAGCATGTTGGACTATATAGTAGTATATAGTATAGGTCAGTGTTTCCCAACCAGGTGCCTCCAGCTGTTGCAAAACTACAACTCCCAGCATGTTGGACTATATAGTAGTATATAGTATAGGTCAGTGTTTCCAAACCAGATGCCTCCAGCTGTTGCAAAACTACAACTCCCAGCATGTTGGACTATATTGTACAGTAGTATATAGTATAGGTTAGTGTTTTCCAACCAGGGGTGCCTCCAGCTTTTGCAAAACTACAACTCCCAGCATATTGGACTATATAGTAGTATATAGTATAGGTCAGTGTTTCCCAACCAGGGGTGCCTCCAGCTGTTGCAAAACTACAACTCCCAGCATGTTGGACTTTATAGTAGTATATAGTATAGGTCAGTGTTTCTCAACCAGGGGTGCCTCCAGCTGTTGCAAAACTACAACTCCCAGCATGTTGGACTATATAGTAGTATATAGTATAGGTCAATGTTTCCCAACCAGGGGTGCCTCCAGCTTTTGCAAAACTACAACTCCCAGCATGTTGGACTTTATAGTAGTATATAGTATAGGTCAGTGTTTCTCAACCAGGGGTGCCTCCAGCTGTTGCAAAACTACAACTCCCAGCATGCCCGGACAGCCGTTGGCTTTCCGGGCATGCTGAAAGTTGTAGTTTTGCAACAGCTGTAGGTGCTCTGGTTGGGTAACACTGGTATAGTATATGGTGCAACATTCCGGGAGTTGGAGGATTGGTTGCATAAATACCGACTATTTTTAATATAAAAATACCGTCAGGGTGGCCAAAATACCGGCCAGGTGCCAACCCTACTGTCAGTGAGTGGAGAAAAAAAGATAATTTACAGCTTCCGCGTCAGTTCTGATATCACACAAGAACGGCTGCTGGAACAGAAGAATTTCCAATTTGTTTGCGCCAAAGAAGGAGAAATCGCTCGCTGCGGCTGCGAAGGGTTAATCGCGGCTGTGTGTGCATCTGTTCAGACATTCCTGCAGCACGGACAGAGAACAGCTGTGGGATCGGCCTGGAGTGCTGTGCTGGCTGCGCGGAGCGGGATGAGGCGGAGGGGTGTTGGATACGAAGCGGCTGCCCCCCAAAGAGACAGCTGGACCCATCCTGGGAATTTAGGGAATGTGTGTCTTTCTTATGATGGACTTCCTTCAAGGGAGAACTTAACCCTTTTTGCGCCGACGCTCCCACATGACTCTAGAGCTGTGGGCTCCCGAGTCGTTGGCATCGTACGATAAGTTTCCTGGCAGCCGCCGCCGCAGCGCTGAACCGGTCTTGGCGGTGGGAAGCTAAGGGTCCATCCCCTGAAGACAGGGCCGCCTGGCATACAGAACAGAGGGATGGAGCACAGAATGGAAAGTTCTCTACGTTTTCTAGTGTAGCTTCAGTCAATTCTCTTTTTCAAGATCTCCGCTTGTTGTCAGTAAAGGGGAACATTCACTAGTTACAGCCGGTATAGTCCTAATACAGTTGTTTTCAAGCTGTAACTATAGGGGGACCTAGAGCTGTGGCAGCTGCTCCTTCTACCACAGTAAGAGACAACCTAGTAGTGTATAGTGATTAAAGGCCCTGATAGAGGCGCAAGAATGAGCGCTATCTATGTGACTGGCACTTGCTTTCTGAGCCTACACGTGGCAGCTGGGCTGCACAAACTACCTCCAGATCATCGCTTTAGGCTGGGCCGATCGCTGCCGGATGACGCGGGGCCGATCGCTGACGAGAGACGCTCGGCCGATCGCTGCCGGGCGACGCGGGGCCGATCGCTGCCGGGCGACGCGGGGCCGATCGCTGCCGGGCGACGCGGGGCCGATCGCTGCCGGGCGACGCGGGGCCGATCGCTGCCGGGCGACGCGGGGCCGATCGCTGCCGGCCGACGCGGGGCCGATCGCTGCCGGGCGACGCGGGGCCGATCGCTGCCGGGCGACGCGGGGCCGATCGCTGCCGGGCGACGCGGGGCCGATCGCTGCCGGGCGACGCGGGGCCGATCGCTCTCTCTTGTTCCTGAGGTCCAGTGCAGTCGTCTCAGTGTTTGTGTCCGGAGCATTGGAGGCCTCAAGCCTAAAGTCTGCAGCCACCTGTCAATTACAAGTAATCCAAAGTCATCTAATCGTCAGTCATCAAGTCAGACAAGTCAAGTCTACTGTCTAGTCACCGTGGCCTGCACTAAAGTCAGTCTAACTACTGCAAGTCCCAGCAATCCTGCGAGGTCCCCCTGTGTCACTGGTCACCTCCTCGGGCTCTGGCCGTAACTTGGCGTCGGTGTCTTCATTGCCCACCGTGCCTAGCCCAGGACCAGCGGTGTTACCTTCAGGTGGTTAAGGCTAAACCACGCCCTGGCATCACGGCAAGAAGGGGTTAATAACATCTGCCCCTTGGGTTATAACATCTACCCTGCACCTCACACCCTGACACCACATATCCAATACACAGTGATTCGGCTTTAAAGGGATATTCCAGGAAAAAACTTTTTTTTATATATATCAACTGGCTCCAGAAAGTTAAACAGATTTGTAAATTACTTCTATTAAAAAATCTTAATCCTTCCAATAATTATCAGATGCTGAAGTTGAGTTGTTCTTTTCTGTCTGGCAACAGTGCTCTCTGCTGACATCTCTGCTTGTCTCAGGAACTGCACAGAGTAGAAGAGGTTTGCTATGGGGATTTGCTTCTACTCTGGACAGTTCCCGAGACACGTGTCATCAGAGAGCACTTAGACAGAAAAGAACAACTCAACTTCAGCACCTCATAAGTAGTGAAAGGATTAAGATTTTTTTAATAGAAGTAATTTACTAATCTGTTTAACTTTCTGGAGTCAGTTGATATGTAAAAAAGTTTATTTTTTCCTGGAATACCCCTTTAAACCCCATGTATACACGCTTGCATCTTGCAATAGTTTTGCCGATTCTGCTGAATGCGAACAAACGTAAAACCACAAGTAACTTCTATTTTTGTCGTTCTCTTCCCCAGTCAATGGTTACGATTTCCAGATATGACTGATACAGTAAAGTTTAATTTCTGTGACCTTTCCTGGTTTGGTTTTTGCATGGGGCAGAATGCAAACAGCAGTGTGAATCCGGAGACGTGTCGGCATATGGCGGCGCTATGCAGGAATCGGGAGGGATGTGGCAGAGCAGCTGCTATCCATGTGAGCGCAGGACGTCCGCGTCATGTGTGTTCTGAGCCGATGGCGATGAGAGTATCAGGCGCTTAACATCCCTTAGGGCAGGTGCATCATCAGGTTATCCTCTACAGCAGTGCCATCTAGTTGTGGTGGGACAACAACTCCCAGCATGCACGGACAGCCAACACTTGCAAAGCCACAGTGTACAGTCACTATAGTGGTCACTGAACCAGTGGGATAAAATGCTATATAAATGCTGATAATATGCCGGGCTTGCTGGGAGTTGTAGTCCCACAACAGCTAAACTTCTACAGATTACAGACTACTGCTTAAAGGGATGTATACAGAGAAATTGGAGTTATAACACCACCTTAAGTATAAACGTATAAATCTTTATTGAAAATGTTTTACATAAAAAACATATAGATGCAAAAAAGTGAAGTATTGCAATGGAAATCCAACACAGAAATATCTGGCGCAGAGTAAGAATAATACATACAAATGAGTACATAGAAATTGTCCACACCCTGTATATAGCAATCTATGGAATAATACAGTTTAGCCACTGTGGGCTATCCATACAAATGCTGCATAATAATGTATCAGGATTAGCTAGTAATATAACCCAGAGCTGGTATATAGCCAGGTCTGAGAGTGCATAGTGAAATACAATGATATTGGGGACAACATGTCTAAGTATTCAGTGAGAATCAATATGTAACTTACCCATGTGGGATAACGAACTCTGCAACCGACCCCTACGATCGTTTCGGTTTCCCTTTTTCAAGAGGTACTGACTATGTGAGTGGTGTGGTGGTTTATATGTGTTGCCATAATGATGTAAATTACCTACAGCGGTGTGGAGATTCTATCGGCGCCTGCGCCATGTCCCGCCGGAACAAAAGGCTGGCCCCACTTCCGGCGTCTACGTCCATCTGCGCAGGACCGAGAAACAGTGTTCCCGGGCATGCGCACTGGACTCCAGTCGCTTCGGAGGGCCGCGTCACTGGCGAAGAACACGGCGCAGGCGCACTGGACATCGCACCGCTGAGAAGAATGTCCTAAGTAATCACTGCATTCACCATGCACTCGCTTACATACCTGGAGGATCAGAAAAATATACAAGTGAGAAAAGGACATAAAATAACATAATCACAAAATCATATTAGTGTATCAAAAATACAGAGTACAAGAAAGGCTGGTTATAAACAATCAAGTGCAAAAAATATATAAAAAATATGTAAAAAAAGGGGGGATAAAAAATATATTAATATAAGTTGTATTTTATAATGTGTGATGGTGAATATAAAATGTGATACACATGAGGATCCAAACTGTGATCATATAAATAATCTAAGTGTCTCAACCACTAAAATATATGTAGCTGACTAGTGAAAAATATATTATAATAATTGGTGAAATGAATGTGTACCGTGAATACACCAAGCTGCAAGCGAAAAAGAGGGTGGATGCAGGGAATATAATATTTTCATATCCACTGATGGTTCCTTATGGACCGAATGGGTAATACAGTACTGCCAACATCTAAACCAAACCAAGACACCTTGTAGAACCATGTGAGATGGGTCCTAGAAAATAAACTCAAGAATGTTCTGTTAACAAACAAACTGTTAAAATTGGACACACATGGTAAAAACTATATTAAAAACAATATTGGAGACAGACGGATATAGTTTGCCTATATATTTAAAGTAAGGGACGCTGCACAATAGATCCCGTGCTAAATTACGTAACACCCCAATAGTATCCTGGGGTATACAGAGTGTGGGGTTGAATCAAAAAGATTTAAACCACATGAGGAGGGAGAGAAATTAAAAAGTAGAGAGTTCACCCCCCCCAGTATACCCTATCTAGGGAATTGAATCGGCCATAAATTTACTATGACTAATAGATATGGAGATTTTAAACTGCAAGCCAAGAGAGTACAAACAAGACCATCTACCACTGGGAGAGAGATGCTACTATAGAGTCTCAATATCTAAGAATAATAATAATAATTCTTATGCTATAAAAAAGGGGAAAAGCTCAATTGCTCATTGAGTCCATTAGGGACCATCGTATCCAGCATAATGATCCAGCGGCACTCTTTTTGCGCCAAAATTTTTTTCAAATTACCACCACGAATATTACCTTGAATTTTTTCTATACCTTTTATTTTTAACCCGTTTGGGTCACAATTATGTTTTTCTTTAAAGTGTCTTGGTATCGTTTTTAAGATGGACAAATCAATGCAGTTCCTAGCCGACAATATGTCACGTACATGCTCGCGCACACGGATACGTAGTTGTCGAGATGGTACCCTTCCTGTACTTTTTAGCAGCTGTACGCTACAGAGGAAATTATTTTTCTTTTGGAATTTCTTTTTTGTCTTGTCCACAGTGCTCTCTGCTGACACCTGATGTATCCGTAACTGTCCAGAGCAGGAGAAAATCCCCATTGCAAACCTATGCTGCTCTGGACAGTTCCTGACACGGACAGAGGTGTCAGCAGAGAGCACTGTGGACAAGACAAAAAATTCAAAAAGAAAGGAATTTCCTCTGTAGCATACAGCTGCTAAAAAGTACTGGAAGGTTAAAGATTTTTTAATAGAAGTTATTTACAAATCTGTTTAACTTTCTGGCACCAGTTGACTTAGAAAGACCTAAAAAAAATTAAATGTTTTCCACCGGAGTACCCCTTTTAAAAGTGTTCCCGTAGTGATGACTGAACCGCAGAGCTGACAATCTATATAGATGCAGATAACGCGTCCATAGCCGTAAAAACTGTTTGAGCTTGCTGGGAGTTGTAGTTGTTGATTAGTGTGCTTCAGTCACTCTAGGAATAACGAAACCATAGAGCTGACAATCTGTATAGATGCAGATAGTACACCCTGTACAGGCATGCTGGGAGTTGTAGTTCCCTCTGGGACACAAAGGTTGGGAAAACACTTCTCAAAAGCCTTTATGGCAGTGTTTCCCAAACAGGGTGCCTCCAGCTGTTGGTAAACTACAACTACCAACAACTGCAGAATCTAAAGCCGTGTTTACCAACCGGTGTGCCTCCAGCTGTTGCAAAACTACAACTCCCAGCATGCCCGGACAGCCAACGGCTGTCCGGGCATGCTGGGAGTGGTAGTTTTCCAACAGCTGGAGGCACCCTTGTTGGGAAACACTGCTCTATAGTGATCACTAAACAGAGCTTATAGTTCACATAGATGCAGATAATATGCCCCGGCCGGGTATGCTGGGATTTGTAGTTCCGCCACAGCTGAAGATCCACATATTGGAGACTGCTGCTCAAAAGCAATCATTAAAGGGGTACTCCTGTGGGACACTTTTTTTATTTTTATTTATTTATTTATTTATTTTTTAAATGAACTGGTGCCAGAAAGTTAAACAGATTTGTAAATTACTTCTATTAAAAAAATCTTAATCCTTCCAGTACTTATCAGCTGCTGTCTATTACAGAGGAAATGCTTTTCTTTTTGGATTTCTTCTCTGCTGACACCTCTGTCCATTTTAGGAACTCTCCAGAGTAGGAGAAAATCCCCATAGCAAACATATGCTACTCTGGACAGTTCCTAAAATGGTCAGCAGAGTTCAGCAGAGAGCACTGTGCTCGTGACAGAAGAGAAATTCCTCTGTAGTATACAGCCCCTAAAAAGTACTGGAAGGATAAAGATTTTTTTAATAGAAGTCATTTACAAATCTGTTTAACTTTCTGGCACCAGTTGATTTAAAAAAAAAATAAAAAAATAATATATATATTTCCATTGGAGTACCCCTTTAAACCACAGAGCTGACTATCTATATAGATGCAGAAAATACAATCATAGCTGTAAAAACTGTCTGAACTTTCTAGGCATTGTAGTTGTAGTTTTGCAACAGCTGGAGAGCCACAGGTCAGAGACCACCGCTCTACAGCTACTATGGTGACTACTGAGCCACAGAGCTGACAATCTTTATTAACAAACCCATGACCTTTGTGATGACCAAAAGGCCTAGTAAGGGAAAGTTTTGGCAGTCATGAGCGGTGAAGCCCTTCCACTGACAGCCTATGTAAGCTATAGTACAACAGCGCCACCTAGTGGCTGCATTATCGGAAATTGCGTGATCAATCAATAATTTAAATAGTAAAGCATGTGATCCTTATATCAATCTGTCCTGTCCTATTTCATTATGTCCACAACAGCCAACATGGAAGCAGTAACAGCCTTCAGCTGTCAGGACATGCTGGGAGTTGTAGTTTTGCAGCCACAGGATTAAAGTGGTACTCCGGTGGAAAACGTGTGTTTTTTTATTTTATTTATTTTTTGTTAAATTAACTGGTGCCAGAAAGTTAAACAGATTTGTAAATGACTTCTATTAAAAAAATCTTTATCCTTCCAGTACTTATTAGCTGCTGAATACTACAGAGGAAATTCTTTTCTTTGTGGAACACAGAGCTCTCTGCTGACATCACGAGCACAGTGGTCTCTGCTGAGAGTAGGAGCAAATCCCCATAGCAAACGTATGCTGCTCTGGACAGTTCCTAAAATGGACAGAGATGTCAGCAGAGAGCACTGTGCTCGTGATGTCAGCAGAGAGCTCTGTGTTCCAAAAAGAAAAGAATTTCCTCTGTAGTATTCAGCAGCTGATAAGTACTGGAAGGATTAACATTTTTTTAATAGAAGTAATTTACAAATCTGTTTAACTTTCTGGCACCAGTTGATTTAAAAAAAAAAATTTAAAAAAGTTTTCCAGCAGAGTACCCTTTTATAGACCACTGCCATATTGAGTCTCAGGCTGCCATATCTCAGGCCCAAAGTCACCTTTGGCCACAGAAGTCTAAGGGTGCGTTCACACTGCGGAATCTCCGCTCGCTGAATTCCGCGAGTGGAGATTCCGCCTGGAGGCCGCCGCCGAAGTCGCTTCGGCGCTGGGGCCGCGGGGCACTGAGCCGTCACCACTGACGGCTATGCAGTGCTCGCGGACTTCCGCGCAAAGAATGAACATGTTCTTTCTTTGCGCGGAACAATTTCAGCGGCGGACAATCTTGCGGAGACCCATTCACACTAATGTTAAAGGGTTTATCCAGGAAAAAACTTATATATATATATATATATATATATATATATATATATATATATATATATATATATATATATCTCAACTGGCTGCAGAAAGTTGAACAGATTTGTAAATTACTTCTATTAAAAAGTCTTAATCCTTTCAGTACTTATGAGCTTCTGAAGTTAAGGTTATTCTTTCCTGTCTAACTGCTCTCTGATGACACCTGTCTTGGGAAACGCCCAGTTTAGAAGCAAATCCCCATAGTAAACCTCTTCTAAACTGGGCGGTTCCCGAGACAGGTGTCATCAGAGAGCACTTAGACAGAAAAGAACAACCTTAACTTCAGAAGCTCATAAGTACTGAAAGGATTAAGATTTTTTTAATAGAAGTAATTTATAAATCTTTTTAACTTTCTGGAGCCAGTTGATATATAAAAAAAAGTTTTTTCCTGGATAAGCCCCTTTAAGTTCATTCCGCGGGAATTCCGTAGTGTGAACGCACCCTAACGCTGGATAAGGGGCGCCGCTTATCACTTGTGGTTTTGTTCTAAGCTGATGCTGTGGACGTCTCCCCTGTGTGTATATGACTTATAGCTATTGTATTGTTTCAGCAAGTTCCTCCCTCGTCCTCCTCCTTCATGTTGCCAAACAGGTTGGTCCGGTCTACAGCAGGACGGTATTTAATGTCCTATTCCGGAACACTTCACATAGGGGGGCGGCAGGAAAGTTAAAACTTAAAGGGGTACTCCGGTGGAAAACATTTTTATTTTTAAATCAACTGGTGCCAGAAAGTTAAACAGATTTGTAAATGACTTCTATTAAAAAAATCTTTCCCCTTCCAGTACTTTTTAGCAGCTGTATGCTACAGAGGAAATTATTTTCTTTTTGAATTTCTTTTTTGTCTTGTCCACAGTGCTCTCTGCTGACACCTCTCAGTGTCAGGAACTGTCCAGAGCAGCATAGGTTTGCAATGGGGATTTTTTTCCTGCTCTGGACAGTTCCTGATACGGGCATCAGGTGTCAGCAGAGAGCACTGTGGACAAGACAAAAAAGAAATTCAAAAAGAAGAGAATTTCCTCTGTAGCATACAGCTGCCAAAAAGTACTGGAAGGGTAACATTTTTTTAAATAGAAGTCATTTACAAATCTGTTTAACTTTCTGGCACCAGTTCATATAAAAAAATTAAAATAAAAAATAAATAAAAAAGTTTTCCATTGGAGTACCCCTTTAACTTTATTCATAAAACCAACAGTATTTAGTGATTTTAATAAGACTTGGAACACAATCATAACAATAGATACATTCAAAAACTAAAAAGTCCAGTATACCAGTGGTCTACAACCTGCAGACCTCCAGATGTTGCAAAACTACAACTCCCAGCATGCCCGGACAGCCAACGGCTGTCCGGGCATGCTGGGAGTTGTAGTTTTGCAACATCTGGAGGTCCGCAGGTTGAAGACCACTGATCTAGGGCATCTTCTTATGGTCTGTCTGGTAACAAAATGCTGATGGATTTCACATAGCAAACAGTGCAATATTAAAGGGGTACTCCAGTGGGAAACAAAATGTTTTCAAATCAACTGGTGCCAGTAAGTAAAACTGATTTTTTTAATTGCTTTTATTTATTAATCTTAAAGGGGTATTCCAGGAAAAAACTTTTTTTCTTGTTTTGTTTTATTATATATCAACTGGATCCAGAAAGTTATACAGATTTGTAAATTACTTCTATTTAAAAAATCTTAATCCTTCCAATAATTATCAGCTGCTGAAGTTGAGTTGTTCTTTTCTGTCTGACAACAGTGCTCTCTGCTGACATCTCTGCTTGTCTCGGGAACTGCACAGAGTAGAAGAGGTTTGCTATGGGGATTTGCTTCTGCTCTGGACAGTTCCCGAGACAGGTATCATCAGAGAGCACTTAGACAGAAAAGAACAACTCAACTTCAGCAGCTCATAAGTACTGGAAGGATTAAGATTTTTTTTTGAATAGAAGTAATTTACAAATCTGTTTAACTTTCTGGAGCCAGTTGAGATATATATATATAATATAAAATTTCCTGGATAACCCCCCTTAATCCTTTCAGTACTTATCAGCTGCTGTATGCTCCAGAGGAATTTGTGTAGTTCTTTCCACAGTCTGACCACAGTGCTCTCTGCTGCCACCTTTGTCCATTTTAGGAACTGTCCAGAGTAGAAGCAACTTCTCAAAGAAAACTTCTCCTGCTCTGGACAGAGATGGCAGCAGAAAGCATTGTGGTCAGACTCTGGAAAGAACTACACAACTTCCTCTGGAGCATACAGCAGCTGATAAGATGTTTAAATAGAAATAATTGTGCAGCTCTGGATGTGATTGGTGTAGGACAGATGCTATAACCCTTTACTAGGTTGCTGGTCATACCGGGTGACATCACTGGTTTTACCTCTTACTTCTCCTTTGCAGGTTCTTGGAGCCGTGATCCTCGGGTTCGGAATATGGATACTGGTGGATAAAACCAGCTTCATCGCCGTCTTACGTAAGTTTATATAACTGTGAGAACCGATATACAAAGTCCGGACGTATATTCAGTTGCTGGTATATGTAACCTGTCTTTTGCATGTTTAAAAACTGGGGATTGGGTATTTTACATGAGGCCAGGCTGTGTCAGTGTATAGCAGTGTTTTCCAAACAGTGTGTCTCCAGCTGTTGCAAAACTACAACTCCCAGCATGCCCGGACAGTATTAGAGCAGCAGTACTTCCTTTTAGCTACCTTGCAAGCAGGTTTACACCTCCATTGCAGGTTCCACCCAAGATACCAACAAAATGGCGCAGCACACATTATTTGTCTGGTAAAAGGATTGTGGTGGCAGGGTGTGCGGTGCAGGGCAGATGTTGTTACCCTAGGACAGGGGGGTGTCAGCTCTGAGACCTTATATAGACAGGAGGGTGTCAGCTGTGAGACCTTATATAGACAGGGGGTGTCAGCTGTGAGACCTTATATAGAGAGGGCGGTGTCAGCTGTGAGACCTTATATAGACAGGGGGTGTCAGCTGTGAGACCTTATATAGACAGGGGGTGTCAGCTGTGAGACCTTATATAGACTGGGGTGTCAGCTGTGAGACCTTATATAGACAGGGGCTGTCAGCTGTGAGACCTTATATAGACAGGAGGGTGTCAGCTGTGAGACCTTATATAGACAGGAGGGTGTCAGCTGTGAGACCTTATATAGACAGGGGGTGTCAGCTGTGAGACCTTATAATGACAGGAGGGTGTCAGCTGTGAGACCTTATATAGACAGGAGGGTGTCAGCTGTGAGACCTTATATAGACAGGAGGGTGTCAGCTGTGAGACCTTATATAGACAGGGGGTGTCAGCTGTGAGACCTTATATAGACAGGGGGTGTCAGCTGTGAGACCTTATATAGACAGGGGGTGTCAGCTGTGAGACCTTATATATACAGGAGGGTGTCAGCTGTGAGACCTTATATAGACAGGAGGGTGTCAGCTGTGAGACCTTATATAGACAGGAGGGTGTCAGCTGTGAGACCTTATATAGACAGGAGGGTGTCAGCTGTGAGACCTTATATAGACAGGAGGGTGTCAGCTGTGAGACCTTATATAGACAGGAGGGTGTCAGCTGTGAGACTTTATATAGACAGGAGGGTGTCAGCTGTGAGATCTTATATAGACAGGAGGATGTCAGCTGTGAGATCTTATATAGACAGGAGGATGTCAGCTGTGAGACCTTATATAGACAGGGGGGTGTCAGCTGTGAGACCTTACATAGACAGGAGGGAGTCAGCTGTGAGACCTTATATAGACAGGGGGGGTGTCAGCTGTGAGGCCTTATATAGACAGGGGGTGTCAGCTGTGAGGCCTTATATAGACAGGGGGGTGTCAGCTGTGAGACCTTATATAGACAGGGGGGTGTCAGCTGTGAGACCTTATATAGACAGGAGGGTGTCAGCTGTGAGGCCTTATATAGACAGGGGGGTGTCAGCTGTGAGGCCTTATATAGACAGGGGGGTGTCAGCTGTGAGACCTTATATAGACAGGGGGGTGTCAGCTGTGAGACCTTATATAGACAGGAGGGTGTCAGCTGTGAGGCCTTATATAGACAGGGGGGTGTCAGCTGTGAGACCTTATATAGACAGGGGGTGTCAGCTGTGAGACCTTATATAGACAGGGGGTGTGTCTTTCCAAATCCTGTCCAATCAGCTGAATTTACCTCAGGTGACTCCAACCAAGGTGGAGAAACATCTCAGATGATCAGGAGAAATGGGAGGAGCCAGAGATAAATGTCACATGTCATAGCAAAGGGTCTGAATACTTATGTCCGTGAATGTTTTTTAGTTTTTGTTTTCGAGTAAATAAAAAAAAAAAAAAGAGATTATTCTGTTTTCACATTCTCATTATGGGGGCTGGAGGGGGGGAGAAGCAACATAACAAAATGTAAGACAAGTGACAGGGTCTGAAGACTTTCCGAATGTATTTCTATGACTAATAGTCAGTTGTGGGAGAACCCTGCTCGCATTGTGGGGCTGCTCGGATGCGATCTGTCGATCATTGGCCCATAGACTCGCGCTTCACCGCAAATGGAAAAAGAGTGGAGGCAGCCGTCCTGTGGTGACACAGCGCGGACATCTCACGAGGACTTCCTGAGCAAAACGGAAACCTCAACAGTAAGAACAGAAAACACTGCAACTTCTATTTGGCATTGAACGGAATATACAATATATCTTCTCTATTTCAATAGATGGATGGATATGAGACACACAGCCCAAAAACATAAAGGGAACACAACACAATGTAACTCCAAGTCACTGACACTACTGTGAGATCCCACTGTCCACTGAGGAAGAACACTGACAATCAATTTCACATGGAACAGACAACAGGTGGAAATTATAGGCAATTAGCAAGACACCCCCAATAAAGGAGTGGTTCTGCAGGTGGTGACCACAGACCACTTCTCAGTTCCTATGCTTCCTGGCTGATGTTTTGGTCACTTTTGAATGCTGGTGGTGCTTTCACTCTAGTGGTACCATGAGACGGAGTCTACAACCCACACAAGAGGCTCAGGTAGTGCAGCTCATCTAGGATGGCACATCAATGCGAGCTGTGGCTAGAAGGTTTGCTGTGTCTGTCAGCGTAGTGTCCAGAGCATGGAGGCTCTACCAGGAGACAGGTCAGTACATCAGGAGACGTGGAGGAGGCCATAGGAGGGTAACAACCCAGCAGCAGGACCGCTACCTCCGCCTTTGTGCAAGGAGGAACAGGAGGAGAACTGCCAGAGCCCTGCAAAATGACCTCCAGCAGGCCACAAATGTTCATGTGTCCACTTAAACAGTCAGAAACAGACTCCATGAGGGTGGTATGAGGGCCCGACGTCCACAGGTGGGGGTTGTGCTTACAGCCCAACATTTGCCAGAGAACACAGTTTGGCAAATTTGTCACTGGTGCCCTGTGCTCTTCACAGATGAAAGCAGGTTCACACTGAGCACATGTGACAGACGTGACAGAGTCTGGAGACGCCGTGGAGAACGTTCTGCTTCCTGCAATATCCTCCAGCATGACCGGTTTGGTGGTGGGTCAGTAATGGTGTGGGTGGCATTTCTTTGGGGGGCTGCACAGCCCTCTATGTGCTTGCCAGAGGTAGCCTGACTGCCATTAGGTACCAAGATGAGATCCTCAGACCCCTTGTGAGACCATATGCTGGTGTGGTTGGCCCTGGGTTCCTCCTAATACAAGACAATGCTAGACCTCATGTGGCTGGAGTGTGTCAGCAGTTCCTGCAAGAGGAAGACATTGATGCTATGGACTGGCCGCCTGTTCCCCTGAATCCGATTGAGCACATCTGGGACGTCTCGCTCCATCCACCACAGACTGTCCAGGAGTTGGCGGATGCTTTAGTCCAGGTCTGGGAGGACATCCCTCAGAAGACCATCCCCCACCTCATCAGGATCATGCCCAGGTGTTGTAGGGAGGTCATACGGGCACGTGGAGGCCACACACACTACTGAGCCTCATTGGGACTTGTATTAAGGACATTACATAAAGTTGGATCAGCCTGTAGTGGGGTTTTCCACTGTGATTTTGAGTGTGACTCCATATCCAGACCTCCATGGGTTGATACATTTGATTCCCATTGATAATTTTTGTGTGATTTTGTTGTCAGCGCATTCAACTATGTAAAGACGAAAGTATTTCATACGATTAGTTCATTCATTCAGATCTAGGATGTGTTATCTTAGTGTTTTTTTTTTTTGAGCAGTGCAGGTAGGTAGGTAGGTAGGTAGATATGAGATGGAGATACCCAATACCACTGCCTTTCTGGAGTCTAGGACAAACCTTGTGTAATCTGTATTACATTGTTTTCCACCCAGCTTTCTCAGACTCCCAAATGTCAAATCGTCATCGTTATGTAGATTCATATGAGAAATGACACGTTACATAGTGATACGTCTCCACCACCAATCACTACAAGACTAAACAATTTTGCCATCTGGGGTATGGGAAAGCTGGGTGATAAACACTATGGGATCCCATATTTGTGGTTTTGCAACAGCTGGAGGCACACTGGCTGGGAAACACTGGTATAATACTGTATTTATCTATAAGGGGAGTAGTATTCCTTACTACAACTCCCAGCATGTCCTGACAGCTTAAAAACTGTAGGGGGCAGTACAGGCAATGTATAACGTCGCCTTGTTGTCTCGCACACAGACAGCTCATCGTCGTCTCTGAAGATTGGCTCCTACATCCTGATCGCTGTCGGGGGCTTCACGATGATCATGGGGTTCCTGGGCTGCATCGGGGCTGTGAACGAAGTGCGATGCCTCCTGGGACTGGTAAGTGTGTGTATGTACAGTATATAGTGTATGCGTAGTGCAGTGTTTCCCAACCAGGGTGCCTCCAGCTGTGGCCAAACTACAACTCCTAGCATGCCCGGACAGCCAAAGGCTGTCCGGGCATGCTGGGAGTTGTAGTTTGGCCACAGCTGGAGTCACCCTGGTTGGGAAACACTGGCGTAGTGTATGTATTACCAGCTATAAATATATATAAAAATAAAATAACATGTATATATATATATTCCCTTTTATGCCGGGTTAATTGAATTATGGACGGTTAATTGAATAATTAATCTTAATTACAATTAGTAAATGATTATTTTAGACCACACCCCTTTTTGCATGTCACACCCCCTACTTACATGCCAAATTATGAATGTTTTGTTTGTTCTTTCTTATTAATTGCCCAGCCCTATTGTGCCCCCATAGATGACGTTAGTGATTTGCCCTAGTTTTCGGTTATTTTTTCTTTATTTGCCCGTCCCTCCCTCATTGTCTCTCTGTTTCTGTATTTCAGTATTTCACCTTCCTGCTGCTCATACTCCTGGCTCAGATCACCGCCGGCGTCCTGATTTATCTCCACAGAGAATCGGTAAGTATATGGGATCAGGAAAGATGGATGGGAAGGATGGATCCTGGTAGTTGAGGGCGCCTTTATACACTGCAGAGCAAGAATGGGTGGGCAGGTAGGTGGATGGATGGGTAGGTGAATGGATGGATGGGCTGGTAGGTGGGTGGATGAATGGATGGGCAGGTGGAAGAAAGGAAGCGCACGTAGGGGGACTGATGAATGGGCAGGTGGAAGAAAGGATGGGCAGGTAGGTGGCCGGATGGGTAGGTAGGTGGACAGATGAATGGGCAGGTAGGTGGGTGGATGGGTAGATAGGTGGACAGATGAATGGGCAGGTAGGTGGATGGATAGGCAGATGGAAGAAAGGATGGGCAGGTAGGTGAACACAAGGATTGGTAGGTAGGGGGTAGATGAATAAATGGACAGGTAGGTGGACGGAATGATAGGTACGTGGGTGGATGGGTAGGTAGGTGGACAGATGAATGGGCAGGTAGGTAGGTGGATGGATGGGCAGGTGGAAGAAAGGATGGGCAGGTAGGGGGACAGATGAATGGGCAGGTGGGTGGATGGGTAGGTTGACATATGACTGGGCAGGTAGGTGGGTGGATGAATGGGCAGGTGGAAGGAAGGATGGGCAGGTAGGTGAACACAAGGATTGGCAGGTAGGGGGACAGATGAATAGATGGACAGGTAGGTGGAGGGTTGGATGTGCAGGTACACGGATGCATGGAACATGTAGGTGTAAGGATGAGCAGTTAAGTGGGTGGGTGGATGGGTGGAAAGGTAGGTGTTGGCTGATCTTAAAGGTGGGTGATTGCTTGAATGGGTGAATGTATGAAAATAGACGGACGGTGGAGTGGAATTATAGGTGGGTCGGTGGATTGATGGGAATGTGCTTGATTGGGGGAGTAGATTTTTGCTTTGTGCAGACAAACAGTTGGTTGAATGCCCAGATGAATGGGTAGGTAATGGTTGGTTGGATAGGTGGGTGAATTAGTAAATGGATGGTTGGGTAAGTGGATGGATTCAGACTTGATTGGTTGGTTAAATGGGTGGAAAAATGGGTAGATGGTTGGTTGGATAGGTGGATGGATTAGTGAATGGCATAAAAAGATGATTTGGTGGATAGGTAGGTGTATCCGATTAGTTGGGTAGATGGGTTCAGTGACTGTGTAGGTGGGTCAGTGGATGGATTAGTAGGTAAGTGCCCCTCACTCCAGACCCTGTCCTTTCTAATATTCATTTCTCTCTTTCTCCTTCCTTATTGTAGCTGAAGACTGAGATGTCAGGTATAGTTCATGAGCTGATTGTGACCTACAACCCCAATGACAGCACGAATACGAGCACGGAGGACACGTGGGACTACATCCAGGGGACGGTAAGTGCGCGCCGCCAGGTCACGGATTACAGGGGAGGTTTATAGCCTCATATAAAACTCTCCCATTATTTCACTCCTCACATTTTATACATCCTGTAATTCACAACATGGCGGGATTCTTAGCATTTTATGGGTTCCTGTTGGGACTTGTAGTAGATATAGAACAGTATGGGAACCTACTAGTTGCAATAAAAAGTAGTCGTGTGACCAACAAACCTACGGTACAATCCTATGAGGAAATTGTCCTGTCTGTATCAAAGTAGCTGTGCATGTGAAGATGTAGTAGAGGGGAGTTTGTCATCGGTTGCAATCCTGGGTACATAAGGAATTAAAGGGGTACTCCTGAGTAAATCAACTGGTGCCAGAAAGTTAAACAGATTTGTAAATTACTTCTATTAAAAAATCTTTATTCCTCCAGTACTTATTAGCTGCGGAATACTACAGAGGAAACGTATTTTCTTTTTGGAACACAGAGCTCTCTGCTGACATCACGAGCACAGTGCTCTTTGCTGACACCTCTGTCCATTTTAAGAACTGTCCAGAGTAGAAGAAAATCCCCATAGCAAACATAGGCTGCTCTTGACTGGACAGAGATGTCAGCAGAGAGCACTGTGCTCGTGATGTCAGCAGAGAGTTCTGTTCCAAAAAGAAAAGAATTTCTTCTGTAGTATTCAGCAGCTAATAAGTCCTGGAAGGATTAAGATTTTTTTAATAGAAGTAATTTACAAATCTGTTTAACTTTCTGGCACCAGTTGATTTAAAAAAAAGTTTTCCACCGGAGTACCCCTTTAATACTACGGGAAACACCAGAAGATTCCCTTTCAATTCAAACATGTACAAGAAGATTCCTAGTGGGCGGAGACTCACTAAATATTCCACTTACTAAATAGTCCCTCCCCTAAGGAGCTAGTCAGGGGCAATCGAGCATGTTATGTAATTTCGTACCTGAATATGGAGGGCAGGGCTCACTGCTCGCATTGGTACTTTGGGGAATGTACTATAGAGCCGACTTCTATTAGAGCAGTGGTCTCAAACTGTGGCCCTCCAGATGTTGCAAAACTTCAACTCCCAGCATGCCCAGACAGCC